>NC_140443.1:10257529-10857529 GCF_963576455.1 Neolamprologus multifasciatus
CTATGATCAATACAGTAAACCACTGGTCCACTTATTGAAGTTCTTTAAGCAGCCAGTGGAAAGAGCACGGGTGAGCATAACAACAGAGCCTGTAAGACCACTTCTACCTGTGAATGTGCAAATTATATTGACAGGCACCTAGGAAATGTGAGCCTTCAGCAATGGCCATATCACTGGCAATCCCAATGCTAATACCGTATCAGTGAGGCCCCATTTAAAAATCAATAAGATCCAAGCCTTCTCAAAGTCTATTGTCAGTCTCGTTTATCGCACATTCTGCGTGTGTGTGCCTGCAGAGCTGTAGGTGTGAAGTTGAAAAGCTAACGCTATTCCCCTGCGCGGGAGGCAGGATGAGAGAGGAAGGTGAGCCTGTAAGCCAGCTGAGGGAGGGTTGATGGAAGACTTCAGGGAACACGGGGGAAGAAAGGGGAGGAAATGGGCAGGTGAGCTAATTAAAGCAAGATTTGTTGATGTGATGAGAGCGCGGCCTCCCAGCTGCTGGTTACCAATGAACAGAATAGGATAGAATAGCCCTTTATTGTCCCCGTACATGTACAATGAAATTCTGGGTGCTCTGAGCCAGTTGTGCCAAAATAAAATATAAATAGTAGACAGCGGGAATAAACAGCAAACAGGAAAAATATATACAATCAAAAGGGACATATACAAAAATAAGAGAAAGGCACACGTTAGAGAACAAGTTGCAAAGTGCCCCACCCATTACCCCAAGAAGACGCCAGCCCAGATGCTGGCTCCAGGTGGCAATGGTAAGCACGGGAGCTTTGTTGTTCTTCTGAAAATAAATGTGAAACGTGTGTAATTAAATTACAATCCTACAGGGAAGAATGGATGGGACCATTTATTGTTATTGTCTTTTATTTACTGTGAAGATTTTGCCTAGTTGGTGTACACGCTGGTACAGCTCTTGGCTCTGTGCAACAACAACTGCAAATGCATGCAGTGGTAGAGATTGGTAGTGGTCTAATATGACAGGGAGGCACTTTAATGATTCATGCTTCTGGCTGTCAGACTGTCAGAACAGTGTTCCCTTGCAAAAGAGGACTTCTCCAAATCCAATTAATGTTGTTATACTTCCCAAGGCTACTCAGGTGCACTGTTTTTCCTTACAGCAATGTTCCTCTGTAAGCACAGTGAAACCTGCTTTCTGATATGCGGGAGATTTACTACACGTGGGATTTTTGACAATTGCTTCCCGAAAAAAGTCCATGCATCATATTCACTAGGGTCCTATAATGTTATCAACAAGAAGATGAGACACGCTGCAGCCAGCGTTGCATTGTTTGGCCTCCACTACACTTATATATGCTTTATTGGAAAGAGAGCTTTATAGTCAATTATGATATATTGCCTTACTAGAAACTCCTGACCACACATTTCTGGACCTTTTTACGAGACAAAAAAAGTATTTGGAAACGCTGTACACTGCACCATGGCCTTCTGAAAATCAAATAACAAATATTATCTCTTTAAATGGCATGCACAGAGAGGGCTGGGTGCTGTATATTACACCCAGAGAAAGCAAATATGGCTGTACTATTTTTTTCGGATTCCATAGTCACAGTGACTTCCCCCAATTCCACATACCAACAATCTTTTACACGCACTAACAAGCACTAATAGAAAACTTCCACTGTTTATTAACTGGTAATTGACTGGTGTTTGCGCTCCCTCCCCACTGCAACCCCACTGCCTAAGGCTACAGGCAGGATGGCCGCAGAGTGAATCGCCAGTCAGCCTGAAAGTGCTTACATCCAAAGCCTTGCTACAGGTAATGCACACTAAACAAACCACAAATATGAGAGATTTTTCAAAGTTTCTGCTCAGATTATCAAGAAGGCAACCCTAACGCACGGGTATTTCTAAATAACACGATACTGACTTGGTTAACCACATTTTTTTTTGTCTTAATCTGACCTTTTATGTCAGTGTAGCACTGACAAGCGTGTCTTCTATTGAGCATGCTCTCTACATCTAAACGTGCTCTAAACTTGTTCAGAGCCTTGTCCCGGTTGAGTAAGTGATTTCTAACCTTGCACAAAAATCCCCTTGAAACTCTTAATATATTGGATCTGTTCTGTGCTTGAACTAAAGTACAAAAAACAAATACAAAAATTACATTTTAAAAAAGAAAGGAAATCAATGAGTATAGGCGAAAATAATGTATAGTGAGGTATACACAACGCCGTCTGAACGCACACACAAACAAAGAAGAAAAAATGCTACAAAGAAATGAAAGACAGATGGTGGGAGCTGAAAGAAACAAAAGACAAGGTGACATTTAGCAAATGTTCAGTGAGAATTTTTGACCAGAGTAATGGAGGAGGGGGAGGACAACCAGAGACAAGATTTCAACTACACAAAGTGAAAGCATGTAACAACTATGCCTCAAGGAGACACCTACGCTTTGTTTTTTTCTTTTTCAACAATTCAATTCTGCTGGTCAGCAGGTGGCACAACGGTCAAAATCCCATCAGTCCTTGGTCTGCTTTGCAGTTCTTTTTGACACTGACACACATAAAAATACCGAAATGATAAAACAATCCGAAGGTTTAATTATCCCTTTATCTTTTTTATCAATTTACAGAAGAATCCTTGTCTATTAATCTAATTCTAAATGATGTACTTTTTGGTTGTTGTCTAAGAAACTGAATTTTGAAAAACAAAAAAAAGATCATGACTACATTTGGAATAAAGGAACTCTGACCTCTGTCAACCTGTAGTTTTAATACCTCCAAGATCACACTGGCACACTTGAGGACAGTTTGGGTAATGTATTTGAACTACTTAATACTAACAGAGTGAGGAGACAGTCCAGTCTGTTAGTTTTATTATTGTTTTTTTAAGTAAGCAGAGGCTCCTTTTACACTACTGACTGTTGGTGTTATGCCTTTTGGTCAAAAGTCAGTAGTTAGTGCATAGTCTGATTAAGTTACATAAGCAAAGTGATAAATAAGTTCAAAGTTAAGAAATATTATAAGTAATATGCTAAAAACACTTAAAATGTATGGGTTCGAAATTTGCTCAGAGTGAGTCATCGTTATCACAAGCGTGCTTCGGCAGTATTAAAAGAGTGAACGAGTTCATGTACACGCTAAGAGTGCCCTACACGCTTGTACAGTGGGGCAAAAAAGTATTTAGTCAGCCACCGATTGTGCAAGTTCCCCCACTTAAAATGATGACAGAGGTCAGTAATTTGCACCAGAGGTACACTTCAACTGTGAGAGACAGAATGTGAAAAAAAAATCCATGAATTCACATGGTAGGATTTGTAAAGAATTTATTCGTAAATCAGGGTTGAAAATAAGTATTTGGTCACCTCAAACAAGGAAAATCCCTGGCTCTCACAGACCTGTAACGTCTTCTGTAAGAAGCTTTTCTGTCCCCCACTCGTTACCTGTATGAATGGCACCTGTTTGACCTCATCATCTGTATAAAAGACACCTGTCCACAGCCTCAACCAGTCAGACTCCAAACTCCGCCATGGCCAAGACCAAAGAGCTTTCGAAGGACACCAGGAAAAGAATTGTAGACCTTCACCAGACTGGGAAGAGTGAATCTACAATAGGCAAGCAGCTTGGTGTGAAAAAATCAACTGTGGGAGCAATCATCAGAAAATGGAAGACATACAAGACCACTGATAATCTCCCTCGATCTGGGGCTCCACGCAAGATCTCATCCCGTGGGGTCAAAATGATCATGAGAACGGTGAGCAAAGATCCCAGAACCACACGGGGGGACCTGGTGAATGACCTGCAGAGAGCTGGGACCAAAGTAACAAAGGTCACCATCAGTAACACACTACAACGGCAGGGAATCAAATCCCGCAGTGCCAGACGTGTTCCGCTGCTGAAGCCAGTGCATGTCCAGGCCCGTCTGAAGTTTGCCAGAGAGCACATGGATGATACAGCAGAGGATTGGGAGAATGTCATGTGGTCAGATGAAACCAAAGTAGAACTTTTTGGTATAAACTCAACTCGTCGTGTTTGGAGGAAGAAGAATACTGAGTTGCATCCCAAGAACACCGTACCTACTGTGAAGCATGGGGGTGGAAACATCATGCTATGGGGCTGTTTTTCTGCCAAGGGGACAGGACGACTGATCCGTGTTAAGGACAGAATGAATGGGGCCAAGTATCGTGAGATTTTGAGCCAAAACCTCCTTCCATCAGTGAGAACTTTGAAGATGAAACGAGGCTGGGTCTTCCAACATGACAATGATCCAAAACACACCGCCCGGGCAACAAAGGAGTGGCTCCGTAAGAAGCATTTGAAAGTCCTGGAGTGGCCTAGCCAGTCTCCAGACCTCAACCCCATAGAAAATCTGTGGCGGGAGTTGAAAGTCCGTGTTGCTCGGCGACAGCCCCAAAACATCACTGCTCTTGAGAAGATCTGCATGGAGGAATGGGCCAAAATACCAGCTACTGTGTGTGCAAACCTGGTAAAGACCTATAGTAAATGTTTGACCTCTGTTATTGCCAACAAAGGTTATGTTACAAAGTATTGAGTTGTATTTTTGTTATTGACAAAATACTTATTTTCCACCCTGATTTACGAATAAATTCTTTACAAATCCTACCATGTGAATTCATGGATTTTTTTTTCACATTCTGTCTCTCACAGTTGAAGTGTACCTCTGGTGCAAATTACTGACCTCTGTCATCATTTTAAGTGGGGGAACTTGCACAATCGGTGGCTGACTAAATACTTTTTTGCCCCACTGTACCTTGGGAAACGTTCGTCTTTTTACAAATAAGAAATAGCAAGGAGAAGCCTTGAGAGAGGATAAGGCTTTAAAGGATCTTCATTAAAAGCAAGAAAAGCAAGCCTTGTGTGGAAGATCTCGTCTATTTTGTTCGCTAGCTGTCTAGCTTCACATGGTCACGTGTCGTGAGGGCAGCCTAGTTGGGCTCATATTCAACAAGGCCATTCTGTGTGACAGGTACATATAGGGAAGAAGGGACATTGTTTTTGCACATTTTACCCAGAAACAGAGAAGAGCCGTGTAAATAAATTATTGGTAATGTTGCTATAGAAACAACTGAGATATTATTTTACTAATAGGGAAATCTATAAGTAAAAAAAAGTATATCATGAATATTTCATAACAATTGATGTTTTTTTTAATGGTGACAGCAAAATTGAACAAAGACCTGCAGAGTTGCATGGAGTAATCTCTGAGGTTAGAGAGAGGTTAACTAAGATATTTATGTGCTTGCTTCTTCCTGCCATAAGAAAACTCAGGCTGAATCCCAAACATGGACATTACATCTTAGAACCTCTTCTCTATTCACTGGTAACTATTATATGCAAATCACAATTTGCTGTAACTAGTAAATTTTAACTAATAATAACTTTTTTAAAACTTATTTTTTTCTATTTAAAAGGCAAAAGTAAATGGATGCTGAAACAGAGGTCATTCAGGTTCATGTTACCTTATTTGTACCTGCAGGCAGATTTTGTAAAGGTCAAAGAGTTGGTAAGACAAAACATTTCCATTGCACATACATGTAGAGTATACCATATGTGCACAAAATTTCACAAACATAGTGCTTGTGGACAGTCACACTCTCAAGACATGACCATATGGCCACGGCAAAGTGTTGTTTGCTAATTATCACTCTTGCAATTTATCATAATCTGTCATGAACCTAATACAAAAGGACAACAGGATCAAAGCAGAAACTTGCTGTTAATGTTATGATTTCATGAGCTAGATGTCACCCTGTGATTTAAATTCCACTAGCATCAACAAGCAGAGATCAAAGGGCCAACCACCTGCTGTGCTTGCAGGCCTGCGTTACACTCAGAATATTCAAAGTCATTGGAAGACAATAAGATTAAACCATCTGCACAAGAAGGCTGAGTAGACAACCTGATTTTTAACTCTTGATAGGTCCGTATCGGGCCTTTTAGAGGTGGTTAGGACTTGCTGCAAAACCATATGGCTATCAGCTTATTATTAAAACTGGCTCAGGACATTTCCTCCAATTTAATAACCACTGTCTGTACAGTAACGATTCCCTGTCTCCCCTGGCTATGCCACAGATCATATCAGCAATAAGTGGAATGAAGCTGGAGAGTGGTTTTGCATATCTCTGCTCAAAGCCACAGCCTGACATTGGTAGGACATTACAAACTCATATTCATGACTCGACTGAGATTTTATTCCTCGTGTCCTTCACCGCTCCTGGCTGAACGATTGCAACACGCTCAACAAATGTGATGCAAATTCGCTGTGTCGCTATGCCCCCTCTTCACAGATACACACACACGGATCCACACACCCACACCGCTGACTCCTGCGGCCATGGCAGTTCCAACTCTGGATGAAAGCGGTTGTACTGCCCCTGCATTAATGGGTTCAAAAGAGGACTACGGGCTACTGTGTATTCAATCACTTCCTCCATCTTCCCTTCCCTTTTGCCAAAGACAGGAGATATCCGTACTGGGTCCAAACAAGCTTGGGATCTTTACTCACCTCAAACACAGAAACTGACACAACTGTGTGTCAACATGGGGTCCCAGATGAAACCCTGGGCATAAGACTGGACGGGGCTTTCTATAATCCTTAATATCAGATGGCAGGAAATGCAGAACAAAGGGAACCTTGGTGCCAGCTCAGTCCTAGCCATTTGGTGGCTGTAACACTTTTGCCAAGGAAGCTCTGCACATCAAGGAGTACCTCCCAAATTTGAATGTGGCCCTTACAATCCTTGGACACTAAATCTATGGTGGCCTCTTTGGCATAACATAAAACAAACATAAATCTTTGGTTCTTAAACAGGACTTCAAGCACCATAGGTTAGGCCAGTTGTCTCAATTTTTCTTCTTCTTCTGTTACTTTTGATGAACATATAATTTTCTAACCATGATGTGATGATCTTAGATTGGTTAACCTTCTTTCATGACTGAACTGAACGGCAAATTCATGAGTTTCCACAGTAATTAAATGAATTGAACAAACATTCTGAAAAACTTGAAAGCTAAAAGTAATCCTGGTTGCACCATCATAAAGAGAGAACAGAATGCAAAGACAGCCTATCCTTAAAAAGCTTACCAGTGGCCAACGACAATAAATTAAGCAGCATTCAGAGCAGTAGCTCTGCATGTCTTAAAAATATGAAGCAGGAACACTAATTAGACGATCTAGAAAAGCAATATAAGGAGAGAAGCTATCACTGCAATAGACAGGACTTGTTTAGCACAATAGGAACTCAAAGACAAAACGGCCTTCATCCCTTTCCTTTTGACTCACTACAGCTTTTTCCTATCATCCTTTCCACATTGATGTATAATCACAGAGGAAAATGTGACCAAATTAGCACATTTAGCAGATCTGCAGGATTTCCCTTCTGGGTACATAATTTGTTCCTGCATGCTATCTTGACAAGTACAGAGCGAGCAGAAACCCAGGGCCCGAGAAGGAGAACTCCACTCTGAGGCATTGCTAGAGTGTCTATGATTCACTGTAATTAGTATGTTAGCTGTCACAGCAACGGATCAGGCCCTTTGCAAATGACCTCACTGTCAAGCAGGGGTGTGGCTGCTCTATTCACATTTATACAGACACTGCACTGCCCTCTTTTGGAAAGGAGATTGCTAGGAGGAAAGCAGAGGAAAGTGAACATTGCAAAGCCTTTAACTAGTTTACAAAGACTATGCACAGCATGTGTAAATAATAAGATAACTGAAAATGCATCCAGTGAAAGACTCTTGCTCTGCAGCACTAACTGTGACAGCAAGACCACCGCAATCCATTCACTACACTATAAATTAAAAATTTCAAATCCTTTTCACTGTTCCTAGTTCCAGCTGTTTAGCAAATTAAAATTAAAAGCTTAGATACGCAGGCGGTAATGATGACATGATTATTTTAACATGCAGGTACTAAAAAAGCCTTTCAGAGATTGCACTATTTATTTCGAAACACCGCTGTTTATTTCAGCAACTTTAATGCCTGCTCTGGCAGTCCATGCTGTATCGCCCTGCTGGCCAATAAGGCAGGAAGAAAAGGTGGTTGCTGTTAGTGAGCTTGGCAACCATTTGCAATACAATACAATAACTACACAATACAATAGCTCCACTCTGGTATTATTTTGTTAGTTAGGTCGTATATACAATACAAAAATGTTTCCCCCTGAAAGTCTGAAAGAGTACAAGGTCAGCATCACTTATTATAAAAATAATATGCTTTAGGCTTTAAACTCTTACCTTATCTTTCTTTTTGTTTCTTTAGTCTAGTACATTTTTTTCCACAGGTGCTTATAAAATTGTAAAAAGTTCCCACTTTCATAGTCAGCTCCTGTTTGTAACCGTTGATACAGAATTTAAGAGAGATCCAGACACACAGCAGTCAATCCAATATTTTACGAAGCACCTTCTAACTACTACATGACTTCAATAATCTCGGCTGCTGATGCTGCTGACCAACGGCAGGGTAGATCCAGATCTACAAAGAAAGCGTGACCTCTGGACACTTTGGTACATTAGCCAAAATGCTGGGAACTGTCACAACTCCCCCAGAGTTGTTCTCGGCGAATGCCAAAGTTTGACTTCTGCCCTGACCTCAGAGAGAGGGCTCTTTGATCGGGAATGTCAAGCAGTCTGAAACTGCATGTTGTCAATGCCCCCTGTATTTGTGACAGTGACAAGTTTCTGGGGTTGGGTTTTGCTGTGCTGAGCCGCAGTGACCAGAAGGGCCAGCTCTGGCGACAGGTCTGCTGTGATCCAGCTTCACACAGAGAAATTAGACTGACACTTCCTCCTGCTTTGTTATATTCTGCATGCCAAACGCTCCTCTGCCCTCTCTGAACTCAGAAGATGAGCATGAACAGAAGTGCTTTGTTTTTGTGGTCAGGACAATGGTCCATGTTTACAAAGCTTCAGGTAGTGGCTTAAAAATAGAGCAATTACAGCAATCAGTTACATCTACTAATCAGAGGATACAGTTTTTATACCAAATCCATTTTAAATACTAGTTTGCGGATTGAAACAAACACAAAAGCAGTTTTAAAAAACAGAATGTGCTAGCATCTATGCATTTAATGCTTAAGACAGCAATTATTCAAACATATAAGCAAGAACTCCAATAACTCCGATTAGCCTGTGAAAACATCAGCGTGACGCATAATTTGTGGTGAGCATGTATAATAAGTCTTCAGAATCTAAACTGCAAACCTTGCAAACAAAAAAAATCCAGAAGCTGCACAGATGAACATATTAGCCTTATTTGGGGTTAAATCAAAATCAGCAGTTATTGGTGTTAGATCTGAGCATCGCTGCAGCAAAAAATTATAAAAAAAACAAAAAAACCAAAAAAAAACCCCAGCAACAGATCATAGCTTCGATTGACTTATTGAACATCATTATTAATATGACCCAATGTATGTTGAGTATCCTAAATTCCTAATGCTCCACTGTGCTCAGTGGACAAGTTAAGTCAGAAACAAACTCAAGAGTTTGTCTTTATTCACTATTTAGTTAAATATTCCAAATAACAGTTAGATGCGGAATAACAGTCTGAATTATTTTCCCCATCATTTACCCAACTCAGAATTCTATGATTGACTAATCAAGAGTCAATTTATAAAGCCTCAGACGCACCTGATTTTGTTTTACAAAATTGCAATCATTGTAAAAATAGGGACACACGTTTCATTTCCATTCCAGCAATTATTAATAAATTAATGTAGAAACTTTCTTAAATGTGACCTGCTAGGCACGGATATGGCGATTTATAGAACTACTATGAAATGTGCCTGTAAAACAGTATTGATGATCAGTGATTAATCAACTGAGGGATTAAATGAAGAGATTATTTACAGAGGAGCAGTGGCTTGAATTGAAATGGCACTGAAACTAATTAATCACTAAATGTTCATGAATGTGCCTTGAGAAACATTTTTTCCAAATATGATGTTGACCGAAAAATAATGAGATAATCTGTGAAGCGACCACAAACAGTTTCTTCACCTTATACATGCCTGTAGCTGGGTCGAGGTCTATTGTGAAGTATTTAAAGATTACACAGTTTATAGCCACTTATAAGAATCACGCATGAATGAATTATTTTAATTATTTTGTTTGCTTTCTATTGCTCATTCATAATCTGAGAACTGCACTATGCATTGAAAAAATGAAAAAGAGACTCATGTTTAGTCACGTGAAATCTAAACACACTTGTCAGATATTTGGACAGATGCTTCAAAGTTAATGTCAAGCCTTTAACAATATAAGCAAAGTGATGTGGATGAGGATCGGGTCTGAGAGAGATCGATGTGCTCTCTCGAAACAGTCTCAAGCACTTGCGCATCCTGCTGTTTGTGTTTTTCTGTTTGCCAGAAGGATATTACTGCAGAGTTAGAAGGGGAGCCGCTACGCCTGGGTGGCTATGTGGATAGAACAAGCTTTTAATCCATGCTGGGGCATCTTTTCTCAACAAATCAAAGAGGTGGCTGAAGCTGCTACCTTGAAGGGTAGCAAATGACCTTCAAGAAAAACAGAGGGACAAGCATTGCGTAACTTGCCAATTTGATGACTTTACCTTTAAAAAATTAGAATAAAAATAGTCTCGAGGGGGAAAAGGAAATAAATCAGCAGAAATATGTTGCTACAGGGGAAGGCCACCTTTTCACACTGTCGTCCTTTTTAATCCATATTTCATAACATTGTGTCTCATCTGTACTGTCCATGCACACACACACACACAGAGCCTTCAAAGTGAACCCTTTCATTCATCTTTTGTGTAAGAGCTTTGAGTCATTATGTCTGTAAATCACTCATTCCCCCGACAATGCCATAAATGTAGCCATGAACAAAGTGTATGCTGCTGCCAAGGGTGCCACTCAACCCGCTCATTTTCTGTACATGCAGTCACTTTCATGTGCCTAGCTGAATGTGCATTGCTGCTCTCTTATCACTCCATCAGCAGGAAAGATGGATGACACAGCAAGTGAGAGGGACATTGCACAACATGGCCCAAAAGCACCAGCTAGTCCGGGAAACAAGCATTGACCTCGGTGCGTTTCAACAGATGGTAAAGACCCGAGCACCTATAATTAATAGTTTTCGAGGCTTAGTAGGAATCAATTCAAATGCGTTTGTTTGACTACAGCAAACATAAGTAAGTAAATAAATAATAATGCTGATGATCTGTGCGATCTATGTAAACTAGTGGAGTGTATTAGCGGTGAGATGTGAGTAGGCTTTTCCGTTTTCTGAGCTGAGACACAGAAGCTAATCCTCTCAGAAATAGAGAAAGAAGGCTAACCCTGATGCAGTCCAAACCCCTTCCAGTTTGTCATTCCGCACTTCAAAGCATACATGATGAAATCCCCCAAGGTATTATAAGAGCTCTGGCATAGCAGCCATCCTCAACCCCATCCTAGCCTAATGCCTCATAAATGGAGTCTAGAAACATGTCCCTTTACTATTTCGCAAGTCTTTGTAGTCTTGGATCGTAAAGAACCTTTTTAGAGCAGCAGAAGAAGAGGTGCTTTCCTACTGGAGAAGATATGAGGCATTTGTGAATCACTATTTGTCCCCTAACTGTTAAATACTGCAAATACAGAATGCACATATACCTCTTTGAAAATGGTTAGATCACAAAAGGAAGTAGGCATTGATCATCTTCAGAGCCTTGCTGACTAAGTGGTGGGACAGAAATACTGTGCACAAGAAAACATACAGTATGTGTCCTAGATAGAGACAGGTATGTAATTTAAGTAATTCAGTTCCAAGTGCTCCATGTGACGCCATCGAATGCCAGTTAGTTGTTAAACAGCTTGCTGAGCTGTCAGATTACTGGGTTTCATAAACGCCTCCATTATTGGTCTCCAGGCTTCAAACTAACACAGCCTGTCTGACAAAACCGAAAGATACGGCCGATTAAACTGTAGGAGCTGTACAGTCAAAGAGAGAGATGAAAGGGGAGAAAGAGCAAACAAACATGATTACGGTCCATGCCAAAAAATCTGTCCTTTTTTTTCCCCCCTTTTACAGCAAATACAGTGCAGTAAATACCATTCCTGATTCAGCTACTACCTCCTTTTAGAGCTGCAGCTCTTCTCACAGTTAAAGTAATGAAAAATTACCACGTCACCACAGAGTCCAGGATGCCATTTTTAAACTGCTTCATCCAGGCTTTGGGCTGAAACCCAAGTGTTCCAATCGTACAATACAAAATAGTAAATATACTGAAACTGAAAAGATAAAAGTAGCTTACATTTGGCATTTTACTTTGAAAAATGACTTAAGTAGTTAATTGAATTTAAAACGGATTGTTTTGTAAACACACCCTGAGTTTCAGAACTGGTTCATTTCGGTGCTATGTTTATTTGAATCACCACCGATGCACTCGGGAACAGTTCGGCAAAAATTCAGTCAAATTCTGAGCTAACGTTTAATCTGTTTATCTGTAATAATTAAAAACATCAATCCTGTTAAGACTGACATCATGCACCAACATGCAACTGTTGCAGAAAATAGTATTAATTGTTCCATTTAACAGCCAATTCTCCTGTATAGAAGTCTGGTTCGGCTGTTACCCTTTCTGCTATAGGATTTCCTATTAATCCCTTAACCCAACCACCTCACACCCTCCCTTTGGGCCAACTGCCAAACCTGCTCCGTTTCATCTTTCAAAGTGGCAAAGAGGGCAGTGAAACAGAGCGTGCACTGACTCTTTAAACAACAAGGACCATCAGAATGTGGTTTGTCTATTAACCAAGATAGTGCTGGATCCTCTGTGTTTGTGTGTATGTGAGAGACAGACAGAGAACGAGGGAGAAAGACAGGAAAAGAATGAAAGAGATAAATTGAGAGGAATCAGTCCACCCCTGCTGTTCTCACTCAGCAGACTTGTGATAAGGTTTATCTCCGGTGCCTAACGAGTTCGCCCAGTAGCCCACTCCAGCTCCCACTGAGTGGACCGGGGCACACAGAGCTGCACACAGCCAGCAGTGAATTGAGCTCCCTAAGGTGACCTGTGCGTGTTGTTCATGCTATGCTGCTTTAGAACTTTATTTTTGTAGGAAATGGCTTTGGCCCCTTCGGCCACATCTTTTTTAATCTGGGATTTCTTTTTTGCCTTTTCTTCATCCTTTCTACTCACTGTAACTCAGACTGCCAAGAGAAGCTGCAAAAGCTGGAGAAAGAGCTGTGGAGCTTTGGCACAGAGAGGCGTGTGTTTCCCAGAGGCAGTGTCTGAGGCAAAGATGGAGACACAGAGAGGGAGTGGGGGGCTGCTGCTGAGTTAAGCCCCTAATCACAGTCTGCTCTGCATGAAGGACTTAAAGTCACTCCATTTAATGCTACCTTCTCTTTAGTCAAAAAAGGAAAGAAATATTACTGCCTACCTCTCCAGCTTTCTGATACCTAGGCCCCCATTCCCATTACTAACCCATTCTTGAGATGCATAAAATTCCAAAGCTACAGTATACACTCAAATATAGCGCAACGCGCAAGTCATGCACATTTATAGAGTTAAGGAAGCATGAACATAATACCTGCACACACAGAAGTACAAGCGTAAATGCTTCTGCCTTTTACTCATGCATGTTCATTTCACCACATGGACCAATTTTGCGGTAAACAAGGTTTGTAACTGACATAGCTGCCATGATTTTCACTGGTGTGCTCAGGTGCTTCATTTATTTTTGCAAGAAGACGGTGGTATCAGCAGATCCTTAGAGACTGCAGCGTCCCTCTGGCTCAAAATTCATTAATTCACTTGGCTCAGCTTCTACACGGGTGTAACACGCTTTTGCAAAATACTCCAGATAGTCATTAGCACCTTTTGGGAAATCCCACACCCCACCCTGACCCCGATGTGTCAGTGCTGCACTTTTTCCACTTTTCACCAGCTGCTCTTTCACCTTATTGTCATCAACATGGCTAGCAGACAATGGTTTGCTGTACAGGTCTTAATCTAATGCTGGAAGATTGATTTATGCTTGGTTGTCCCACAGCCATTAAGATAATTGCATGATCACTTTATAACATCCTCCCCTGGTGGTTGTGGTAATTTGCCTCCCTGCCACATTCCAACTTGCACAGTAGGACCCATAACCACATTATGGATATAGAAAATGTGGTCGGAAATATCATCTTTCAGCCCTTGCAAACGGATTTTATACCATTACCACTGACTTCTAAAACCCCTTAAGTCTATCTCTCACCTGTACTGACCATTTGATCTATCGGCGGCTTCTAGGTCTTAACAGCTTGTATTGATCGAAATTCTTGAGCCAGCAACCAGAAGCAAAAGCTTGCGTGTCATCTTGTAATTCCAATAGTCTATGTATTTTTGAGTGAGATCATCACTGAGATGGTGTATTTTTATCTGTTAGGTCAGTGCAAGTGGGCTTTGATTACATTCAATGGGAAATGGCTGTGTAAAATGGCACTATGATCTCTTTTGACAAAATCTTTATTAAAGGAGCCATTCTGCCACCACTATGGACTAATGGCTGCTTCACAGGAAAAGTTAACGTCAGTGGAAGTCAAATTGGTCTGACAGATTGATCTTAAGAGAGGCACTTTGCTTCCCGAATATAAACACTGCCAGTTCGAAAACACTGAACACAAAATATTTGCAGCTAAAGCACAATTGGCAAGTTCAAAAAGAAGCAGCGATTTAAAATTCTGAACTGACAACAACAGTAAGATGATCCTGCTAAAAATTTAATTTGTTCCACTGTTTATACTTCATCAGTCATTATTAGCATTATTGCTGCACTTCCAATTAAATTATACCGAGTCAGTGAGAGTATTAAAAAGCAGAATGCGTTCAGCCAGTGGATTGCTAATTCTACAAGATAAAATTACATACACCCATAATCCTCAACAAGGTACAGCTTAATATTACACCAGATGTGCTGCTTTGACCATCAATAAGCAAGCTGAAACCTGTGATGCAATTTAGCCCATTCCAGACATGGGATATGTAACACCATTGGCTTCCTCAATCTGTTAAAGTGATGCTTCATTGAGACATATCTGCAACTCCATCAGGAAGAACCAGGGCGTGGTGTGAACATTTAACAGGCTTGTTGCACTTCTTGAAACCAATACTGTAAGCACTAACTGCAGAGAATTGTAATAACACTTTCGAACTTGTGTATTTGTGTATATGTGCATGTGTGTCTGTTATGATGACAGCTATTTCCAACAAAAACACGGACCAAGAAATCTCTGGATTTGCATTAGACAATTAGTAGACTCTAGCTTATAAATTTGGACTGTTTAACAGCTCGCCTGTCTAAAGTGGGGGGCATAATGCCATTTCCTGTTAGACCCTGAATGCTCTAGTCTCCATGCCAGAAATGGTTTAACTTATTAATGAATTGCTGCTGTCATGCTCTGTGGGTGATTGTTCCAACCTTCCTCATGGATGGATTAAGGTATAGTCATCAGTAATGAGTCATCACATACCCTGCCGTTATCATAGTAAAACCCTAAAGTTTTTTCTTTTAAATCAACATCTAAATTATAGCATAATAAAGCAAAGTGGGGAAAAAGAGGAAAATTCAACACACACATTCAACAGGTTGTCTTAATGGAATGGTTTGTTTGCACCTCTGGTAATAAAATCTGTGCCTCTTCCTCTCAGTGATATTTGTGTACCAGTGTTGGTGTTTAAATGTTAAAAAGCTTAATGTTCAGACTTTGTCCTGCGCGCACTAAAACCTTAAGATGTACTACTGTTTTTTCCCAAAACAGCAGATTTGAGGTTTCCATGAGATTAGTTTGAGCAGTGTGAATGTAAGATAGAGACTGAAGGAGAGAATCTATTTCTCTGGGGTTTTTTATGTTCTTGCTGTTTATAACATTCTCCAAAACAATAATGACTTTGGTGTGCAATTCAAGGCGCTACATAAAGATGCCATCCCCATTTTGTGTCTGCTCATCTGTAAATGAGAGAGCCATGTTAAAAACAACATGTTACTATCTGACCTAGCAGGGATGCTATTTGGACTGGCTTCACCAGAACAGTGACCAGATTTGAACATGGAGCCTATATGTTGAAATACCATTAGACTGTTGGAAAGCAGTGCTGGCAGGGGCTGATCTTTGAAACTTCAGAAACATGTGTACAAAGTAATTGTTTTTAAAAATTGATTTTTGTCCTTTAATCACAGAAGCAAAATTACCTTTCTCTCCGTTGATTTTGTAGCAAAGACAGACATGTGACAGGCGAGCAGTGGATACCAAAAGGGGGCTGTCGTCTTTCCTTCATCCTCTCCACATAACCAGCCTGGTGAATTTTCCTCTCCTGAAATAGAAAAAAAAGAGACTCTTTTCTATTCATTCTTACTTAGGTCACCCCAACTTGATGTTTAGTTTATGTACTTGTTTTATTTCTTTTCAACATGCATCTCATTCCCACAGCTCAGCTAATCTGTAAACTATTTCAAGCTATGTCAAACCACATAAAATCACCATAAACACATTTCACAATCTCAGGTATATAATATGAATGGTGTGATTAGCATGTGAATAATCAGCCAGAGGCTTATCCCCTGTTGTAGGAGGCGAGGCCAGGTACTGCCAATGCAGGGCTTCAACAGTGATTAAACCTTTACTTAATCAACAGTGAGAGTCTGCCCCAGCAGGAAAAATGCAACTGCCTGATTTGTGTTATAATATAATGGATTTGCCTGGTGTGTGAGCCTCATAGCACTGAGCCTTACAACAGGTGTACCCCTGACAAGTCACCGGGCAATTCTGCCAAGGTACTCCCATTATATAATTGTGTAATCATCTATGTATGTATGTATAGAAACTAAACTGAGCATGAAATTTAACAGCTCTCCTTTCTGGTTTTTTTTGCATATTTTATCTAGGTATAAGCTAGTAGAGATCACAGATGCATTATAATGAGCAAAAGGAAAAAGCTAATTGCAGAGTTTGTTTTATAGGAGTATCATATCCTTATTATTTAGGTAGGGGATAAAATTTAAGAGTCAGTCAGTTATGTTGGCCAAGACAACTAGCCTGGCTGTACCCAAGAAAACATACCTTAATCACCAACTCCTCTACAAGAATGCTTGCATTACTGCAAAATCATTGGATTACTCAAAAATTCCAGCACTGGAATCAAGGACAAAGCACTACAATAGCTCTCCTTTTGCAAAAAATGCAGGAAACAGTTTGCCCAAGGCAAGACTCTCTGCATTCCATCAGCCTCTAGAACACGTGGTGTCCCTCAGGGATCAGTTCTGGGACCTCTGCTATTTATAATTTATCTCCTTCCTATTGGAAATATTTTTTTCATTTTGAAATACAGTTTCAGTTTTATGCTGATAGGATATAACTTACTTATAATTTATAACTAACTATATTTCCACAAACCCCAACACCTCTTTTCCCCTTCTAACCTCACTGCCCGCCTAGAAGCCATCACCACTTGATTAACAATCAATTAACTCAAAGCAAAAAGCTATAAAACTGAAGTCATAGATATTAACTCAAAGTACTCACTTTCCAAAGTGTCTCCATAGCTGGTTCGCTAGACATTCTCTTTTTTACCACTCACACAAATAATGTCACAGTCAGCCTATTTCACCTATGTAATATTTCTAGACTATGCACTTTTCTTTCTCAACACAGCATCCACGTTCTGGTTCAAGCCCTGGTCACCCCTAATTTAATGTAATGCCATTCTCTCTCATCTCCTCAAAAACTCTAAAGCAAGAATCATCACCTGCACAAAGTTCACAGACCATATTACACTTATCCAACTTGGCTCCCCATTCCCAAGTGCATCCAATACAAGATTGTGCTTTGCACTTTTAAAGCTCTCAGTGAGTTGGCACCCCCATATCTCTTCGAGCTCCTTCACACCCCATCCTGTGCTTTACGCTCAACCTCAAGAGCTGTCCTGACTGCTCCTCGTTTCAGACTAAATGCATTGGTTGCCAGAACCTTTAGCTGTGCTGTGCCTCGTCTTTGGAACATAATACCCTTTTCACCTTCTTACAACTAGTCTCTATCACATAGTTTAAATCCACCTGTTCCCATCAGCATATCAGCTATCATGCTTTGTGTTTAATATGTTTAGATTCAAATATTATTCCTGGATTTTTAATATCTATTTAATATTGATGTTGTTTTAGGCATCTTGCATTGTTGTGCTATTTGAGGCTTTAGCAGTATAAATAAAGGCCAAAACACATTTATACAAAGAAAACAATAAGAATGATCAAGGGCAAAACTGTGTAGACTTAGATAAGTGCTTTTTTAGAAATTTCTTTCAGCGAGTTTCATCCTGTGCTTTGTGCCTTGTATTTTCTCATAATTTTCAAATTTCCATACTGAAACTTTTGACCTCTACAGAGTTTCTTTCAGCTCTACTGGATTCATAAAAGCAGAATCACAACTGTCATTTTTTCCAATCAACATACATTCAATAAGCCATTAAAAAAATGTAAATTATTTGTTGTATATGAATTGTCACTTTTTTTGTATAAAAATAGTACTTTGTCATTTGGTAGCCATTACAAATTCAAACCTTCTTAGGTGAGTGTCTACAGGCTTAAAACTGAGGGGTTTATGTCTTAGCTTTGGCTACTCAAGGACAGTCAGTGACTTGTCCTTAAGCCATTTCTCCAATATTGTGACAGAATGTTTTTGTTCACTGCAAATAGATGAACTATTTTCCCAAACTCAAATGCCTTTTCAAAAGCCTGTAACAGGTTTTCTACAAGGACCTCTGTTTTTGGCTGCATTCAACCTTTGCACAGTCTAACTGTACCTGAGAGAAGCAACCCCCCACCCCCTGTCTTATCCACATGATCGTCAAAGGAGGAGGATCATTTCTCTGTAGCCAGCAGAGATCAGGAAAAAGGCTTTTGATTTTGTCATTCTGTCCACTGAATTGTTAGGCAATGACCGATAATTTCAAGAATACATTTTAGAAGAATTAAAGCCGTCTGTAGTGGACTGCAAGCAAAAACCAGAACTATCCCAGGGCCAGAAATGTTTTTCTTGTTGTTTATAAATTCAACATCTTCATTACAGATGTATGTTCATAAAGATATTCCATTGATGGACTCCAATCAAATTTTAAACATTTAAAAAAAAAAAGGCAAAAAAAAAAAAAGCAAACAGGATCCATTTGGACACAATTTGGAACGCTACAGCAAAAATCACGAGTGCTTCTGTAAATGAAAGGTCTCGGTTTTTAATTATTTTATAAGGTTGCTTACTTTTCAAATCCAAATTTTAATTTTGTCACTTTGAATTATTGGATGAAAGAAATTTTATCCTCAAGTATAACAGGATATATTCCTGGCTCCTGTAAAGATATAAAGAAAAAAATACTTGTACATTATATTATAAATTCTAAGCAGCTTTGCATACAGATTGTACCTTGTCGACCCCATACACACAACATACTTGATATAATTTACTTACTTACAATTTTTTAAGCTGTATAATCAAATTATGCTTTATGTTAGATACTTAATGGAGATATTACAAATAATTCATCCATTTGAGTGCTTCATCTCAACACTTAAACAGTCACACTAAAAGCAGGGTTAATATAAATCCTTTCGTATTTTTTTAATCATCTTGAATTGTGGAGTATTATTGAATACAGTGATTATTTTGTGTGTGGTTGGCTTGTGTGCTGACTATCCCACAGCAAGGCCCTGCTACGATTCATGGAGGTGTGAGGTCACTTATTAAAAGACTAATTGAAGACGGAGCAGCAAGTTCAGTGGTTTTCTATTCCACAGAGAAATTATCGACTTTCTTCAACTAATTATTAGATTAGCATAAATAATGTGCCGTTTGGGTACGCTGACTTCTTTTACTAAATTATCACTCAGTAAAAATTAAAAGACAAATACATAGAGAGAAACACGGAGAATGAAAAGGACTGGGATACAAAGAAAATGACAGAGAGAAAAGTGGTAGGAAAGAACACAAATTAGCCTTAACCTTCAATCTTTGCCATGTAGTAATGAAGATGAATAACGGTGAACCAATGATAAGCACAGACCTAAATTGAATACGGCATCGAATAGGGACACACAGGCCAGTATCCTCACACACACTCGCACAATCACACGCATGCACAACTACACAGTACACTTTCGCCTCTGGGAATTTATTTTGCATCAGTCAAACCTTTAAACACAGGAAAATCTAACAATCAAGTCCTCCTGTTACATCCCATTTCTCTTATAAAGGACTCTCACATAAGCATTTTAGGCTTCAGTGGTCTCACTTCTCATTCACTTTGATCGAGGTGACGTCATGTGTTGGCCAACTGAATTGTCGGGCAAGTCCGTCATCACAACAACGGCAACCAATCACATCGTGTAAACGCATAACAACAGGGCAAGCTCCGGTGGCTGGTTGTTTTTTTTGACAACTAATATATGAACTACACAGACACACACGCGTTTATAACCTCTATATTTCATATCCAGATGTTACATCAGCTAATACAGGAGCCTGCTCCTATTGATGCACACAAAAACTTTTGCTGTATTTATCTCTATTACCACAACAAATGTGATTTTGGTCTATCATGTCTTAGATTTTCTCCTTTTTAAGGACAATAGCCAAATACATATTTATAAGAAAACTACATTTCACATGCTTACAGCATTTGTTTGTGTCTTCACAGCACACTGCACCTCAAACTAGATTCACATCGTGTTGAATTTACCACAGATAGGCTTTACAAATCAGGAGAGAAAGACAGTCACGTTAGCTTTCGAATCGCAATTACAAGCAGTTGTGTAGGACATGCGATTTATTGTATCTTCCTATGCATACCAATTAGATTCAAATTGTCGGAAATTGTCGACACAGGCAGAAAACTGCAGCAAAGCTACTAACAAATGCAGTCTAAATAACAAGCAAAGAGGTGAGTTATTATGGTATTATGAAATGAGACAGTTATTTTCCATGCAGGTGGTTAGTAACTTAAATGTAGAGGCTTGGAATGTGCATCCATCTGTAAGCAGACAGTTAAAAACATGTGCTTTAATGTCACATACAGACAGTAGTTGTTTGTTTGTTTGTTTTTACCATGGTGTCCTATCAGAATAATACCTTTCGATCCAAAGAAATTGACATATAAAATTATGTGACAGTACAAAATTTGTCAGCTTAGTTGTTAATTCCTTGTTGGAAAACAGTGAAACAGAAGGCCTGAACCATATGGATAAACATCTTAAACGCAAATTGAAAAATCTGGTAGTATGCCCAAGTAACAGTTCAATCAGATTCCCTGGAAACATCACAGACCATATAGATAACTAGATTTTGACTGATTTTTCTGTTTGCCTCACCCCATGCAAAAACACGAGACATCAATCATATCATCCTCGTCATTTGGCAGCTTATACAGTAAAGGTCTTTCACGCTGGTGCCACATGCAAACTACATCACATTGGTTAAATGGGATTACAAATATACACGATAATAAATCAAGAAATAATGACAGATACAACCTTTCACAGATTACAAGAACATTATAGTTCTCAGGAATCTAACCTCTTTGATATTTAACATTAAATTTTTGCGCTGTTTGCAAAACCTTTGAATGAACCACTTGGGTTTCCTCTAAACCAGAAAATCCTGTGTTTCTGTGTAGTCTCCTGGGAAAAATCTATAGTGAGACTGAGAAAATATTCAGAAGTCAAAATGTAGCTTTCAGTTTGCCATTTACAGGCAAATACTCTCGCACCACCAGGCTTACTAAATCATAATCTCACCAGGGGGCTGAGGTACATATTAAATTCCTATGCCCGGATGCTATGGCTCTATTAGTGTGCTCTTAGTTAAATGACTGCTAATGGCACTTCTGCAGGGCAAGCTACCACCTGTTTGGGCAAGGGCTACACTTATTATCTCAGGGTAAACCATATTGAAGTCAATTACTGAGCTATGCTCCCACTCGCAAAAATGGAGTTACATCTATACGTGACTGCTGTTTCTGGCCCCTAGTGACACTGAAGTACTCAGTCTGTTCTCGGTCTACATTTCCTGCAAATCTCCATCGTAAGGATTTAATGGAACACTGTTGACCATTTTATACCAGCGTTAGTGTCTTGTTACAATAAAAACTAATAAAACAACCAATTAAATCATAACACTGAAATTTTTTTAAATAAAATTTTACTGCCTTAAAAAGCAAAAAATAAATTTCAGTGATTTCCAGCCGTGATGTTTATTTTAATACAGTGTTGATTAAAAGCAATCTATGTAAAAGATGAGATTACACAAACTAAAGGTCATGGGCAGTTCTACTCAATCCCAGCTACTGTACCATAACTATTCATAACAACATCATTTGTAACGCTTCTGGATTGGAATACTAAGTAGGGAGATTTCGTTTCTCAGTTTCTTTATTCTTATCATGCTTTTGTTTCAAGTCTTTTGCTGATTAAGATTAATTTGCAGATCATGGCACTCTATCAACCCTTGTGACACAAAGGCCAAAGATATAGACTAATTAAATACACCAGTGCAATTGATATTTCCCATGGATCAATGCGAGTGTGGGATCTGTTAATTAAATCCGTGATAATGTTTGCTCATCATAAACATTTCCCATGTTTGAGCACAGTGAGATAGGGAGATAATCTCTGCTGTCTGACAGATTAATTTTAGGGCTAAGAGAAAATCCTTCCAATGAACGCCTTTTTTAAATGGGAAGTTTTTCTTGAATGTTTAGTTTAAAAGACAAAGGTGTTCAAAAGAAATCTTTCCACCTTCTTTAGCTTACTGGCGCAAAAATAAAAGATAACACTTCCACGTAAGGTTGACTAATGTTATCTGAAGAGATGCAGCAATATCAGTCACCATAGCAACCAAGTAATCTAAATCCCTTGGCTAATGGAAGTAAACCCCTGACGGTCTCCCATAAGACCGGGTGGATTTTGTATTCTCTACCCTTACTTGTCTCCTGTGTGGTATACATCGGCATGGCATAGGTTATCACACAGTGGATTAAGAAGGCGTGTCAGAGTGTGTGCCAGAACCCCCAAGCCGTACTCAACTCATCTATTGATCCACGTACGAGGGAAAAAGTGAGAGACCGCCACACTTAGCAGTGTAACCGCAGGCAACAGCCCCCTGTCTGCCCTCTGTTCCCTGCAGTGGGACTGATTGCTTGTCTCAATCATCCTTTCACCCCCCCCTCCACAACCGCCACTTTCTCACCTCCACGCACTAACACACAGTCCCACACAACTTCCCCATCTCTCTCTCTCTCTCTTTACCCTCATTCATTTTCCACTTCTGTCTCCAATGTCTCAGCGACAGTCTCTCATGATTTGACGGCCTCTTGTTCTTCTTGTGAGGGCCATCAAAGTCTGCAGCCTTAACCCTGCCTGAAAGAGCTGGGACTGCATGGAAGGAAGCAATTAATTCTGCAGTGAGAAAACCCATTAATTAAGCAATGCTTCTGGCTATTTCACGAAGACCCTTCAGAAACAGTAGGGCCACTCGGAGAGGCATAAAAGATGCAGTGGCACACCAGGTTATTAATGGACCTCAGGGCTCCTGGCAAGGAACCACCATAGGATAATTCTCACTTTTTATTTCTAGGCCTCATAACTACACCACACGCACTCAAAAGTGACAAAAACTGTTTTCTGAAAACATGTCTTGTCAGAATTTGCTGCCATAATCATATGTAAAGCTCCACTACCAGAGCAGTTTAAACATGTTGCTGAAGCACATCATGCTGTAGTTGATTTTTTTTTTTAACTACCAAGAAACCAAAGGTTTATGGATGATCCAGTTGCAATGAGGAGAGACCAAAATGTATCAACAAACCATGGTTAATGGGCAATACACTAATAAGACTTAAATACAGTGTACAGAAATGCCATTAAAAGTCAGTGATATTCACATGTGGCACGCGCAGGGAAGGCCAGCAAGTATGTCAGAGTGATGGAGCCGTATTTTCTCTAAATGGGGGTAACAGGATAAACTCTAGTGTGAAGATGGGTCTGGGAAAATGAGTTTTGTGATATCTAATCGCTCACTAAATCATGCATGCGAACATTATCTACTTGTGTTGTCCACTATTCGGGGACATTTCGAAGCAAGACACCCATTTCAGACTAAACAAGACCATGGTTCGGTGCGTCTGAAATGCTGATTCAACTCTAGGTCTCCCCTGAGCACAGGCCAGGCCTGCCGACGATTGCAATGATGAGGAAGCCTCGATGACAGCACGCCATCCGTGAAATTAAATCAACAACTCCCATATTGTAATTACATTTGGTTAAATGGGAAGGCAAAGTGTGGTTGTAATACAATTAACACGTAATTGTCATCCTGACCAGGTTGGTGCTGATCTATTTCCCCAAGGGATTCAATGAAATCCATCTCCCTGCCCTCCTCTGTACCATTTGTTTTGAAATGAATGATTCGCTGAGTACCAATGGGTCACAGGGCAGCTTCATTACCAAACGGGTGTAATGTAAGTGATCTAAATGCTTCTGTGATCAACTGGAAAAAAGATATATATTGTGGAATTATGACCCCGATTCTAAACTTAATGAAGATGTTTTACAACAGACATTTTATAAGTGTAACAGCTGCTCATACAAATATTGTCAAGAATAAACCAACGCATAGCTTCATGAAATTGATGCAAGACGATTTTAGACAGTTGGTCAGAATTGCTTAAATTTTTAGAATCTATTTAGTTGCACAACATATGTTCCAGATTAATAAAACAAAATTAGCACTAAACTGTGTATTAATATTCAACAATCATTCAAGGTTTGTATGTGGTATCGCTTACTTTACAGCATTTGGGGTCATCTGCACCCCTGTAACCCTATAGAAGCTATCACAAATAACCAGAAAGATGAACTACAGGCAGCTCATTTAATTTATACTTTTAGACCAGCTTAGGTAAACAAGGTTTTTTTTTTTAAATTATTTTGTTTTGTTTTCATAAACTCTATACTCTTATTAGCTATTAAAAATTTCCATTAGTTTCAGTTTGTGATTGCAAATGAAGTAGAGTGACATTGTGTGCACTGTCAGCTGTGAATATCTTACATCTCTCCCCATCTCTCTCTCTCTCTCTCTGGCTCGCTCTCTTCAAGGGTAAGAGAAATGTAAAATGGCCCTAGACTACTACTTCGAAAAAAAAAAAATAGAACAAAAACAAGCAACTTTTGTTGCCAAGCAACTCAAGTCTGTGCTACTCACGACTTTTTCCAATTGCTCGCACTTTTATGTGCATCATTTTTGTGCATGCCACTGGTAAGTTAAGACTGCAGTGATCCTAAAACTGCACTGATACAGCTGTGTGATGCATAATACGAGAGTTACTTCTATCATTTCTGGGCGAAAAAGTCAAAAGAGCATGAAATAACACCACGGAGCTCTGCAGATCGAAACAACCAAGGCTTGTGTATATATTAAAGTCCAAAAAAATAATGTTGGAACTTAAGTTCTTTGTAAATATCTGATGTTATCCTGAGACAAAATCTGAGACTTAACCCTAGTTGTTTTTTGATAATCCAATCAAAAAAGCAAAAATCATCAAAATAAGCACAGGTTTAAACACATATGCTGTCAATCACTGACAGGGAATCAAGTTGAAGCATGGTCTTCATTCTTCCTCCAGCCTACACTGCCCAAATCCATGTCTTGAACTTTATATGTAGTAATCACATAATTACTTGATATCCTGACTGCAGCGGGAGGTTGTCTATAATCTATCTTTTCCCCTCTTTGAACTCATCTTCTTGCTCGCTCTTATTTCATTCCTTGTCCCTACTCTGCTATTTTATTACTTTTCCATACACCTTCAAGCTTGTTCTCCTCACACTTGACTGCTTGTCATGTTGGTGATGGTAAAATCTAGATGTATGTTCTCATGGTAACATGGCCTTGATAGCAGTGTTGGCTAAAGGCCTAAAATCTTACAATCTTAGATATGTCAAAGATGTGACACTTTTCTAAGTCAAAGAAAAAATTGTAATGTCAGTGACAAGCACTTGACACTGCAAGGTAGAAGGGTAACGTGGCAAACACAAATAGGTGCTGACATTGCCGTTAAAGTGAATAAACATTACAATAATATAATATTAATAATACAATACAATATTTACATTTTGATAGCATTTTATCCATTGTCTTCAGGCTGTTCAGGTTCTTTCTAAAGGTGTCAAATCCAATAAACCAAGAAAATTCAATGTTTGTCTTCCTCCCATGTGAATGCCAAATATATTTTTTTTACTGGATTAATTTAAGCACAGTGGGTTAAAATTGCATACTTTTAATCTTCTTCTGGTCATATTATTCTCCTTAGTATTCTCTTGAATTCATATTTGATATGGATGCTCTATATAAATGAGTAATAACTGCAGCATGGGGGTTCCTTGTGAGTATGACAACTATGGCTAATTTGCATGATTTGGCTTTGAATAATACCCATGTCCACACAGAAGCCATAGGGGAGGAGAGCTGCGTGTTATAACTATGGTGCTGTCCTCATCAGTACGCCTGCTGTGTTGCTGATAAAGGTGTGAGCAACAAGGAAAGACTGGGGATGCTGTGCTTCACTGCCACCACAGAATCCTCTGCTCTCAGCCTGATGTCTTTGATGTCACTCTGACACAAACCATATACAGCAGGATCTACTGGAGGGTCTACAGGTGCACTTCATGCTTCTTGCACCTCTATACCCCTGCTGCGAGAGGTAGGCCGGCAGCGCATGGGAAGAATCCAGCGTTGTTTTTTTATTATAATGTGCAAGATTGGAGAATCTCTAGATACAGCAGAAGTATAGTTATTGGAAAAAATCCTGTAAAGCACAAAACATTTCAAATTTCCTCTTGACTGTTGCACAACCAAGATTTATCCGACCCCCTGTTCATTTCAAAGCCCAGTAGGGGTATTAAATCATTCCCAAATACATGGCCACTTATCTAAACAAGACATTTCATTGAGTTTTCTTTAATCTAGCTACAAAACCTTCTAAAACTATTTTTTTTTCTGTGCTAACACTCAATGCAATAGCCTCTTGGATAAAAGAAACCACATCAGTAAAACTGCGCAAGAGCTTTGTTGGAAGACCAACAGCATGCACAGTGCAATTGAATTTGCACAAGAGCTGTGTAAGGGGACACATTGCACGCACAACAAACCCAGAATAAACTGTATGTGACATAAAAAGTGCTCAAGGCAATACAGTGAGAGGGAAAGGATTGGAAAGAGGAAACAGAGGTGGTGATTAAGTCGAAAATGCGCCTTCATGGATAAATAAACAGATTACTGTCCTCGAGAGTCTTGTTTCTGCTTTTGCCACTGGATGACAGAATGCACCGATGAACCAAAGACAGGAAGATCTCCTGTACTACAGCATGGTCAGATTGCATAATAGGCAAAAATCTGGGCAGAGCAAGACAAGGGTTAGAGGAAAGAGGTTAGGGAGATAAAGAAGAACTGTGCTGCTCCCTGCTGGGCAGGGTCTGGCCAATTTTATTTCTTTCTATGTTGAATGTGCACGTTATGAAGTCTTGATACCCAGTCGTGATGTCCAGAATTAGAAAAAGAAGACTTACTGCATTAAAAATGGTAGGATATAGAGCTATAAAACAGTTCTAAAGCTAATGCTTTTTCAGTCCCAATAGTAACCTTCATCCTTACAAAGCAACATCATTAACTCGTAGGCGGAAATCTTTCCTGAATGATCACTGACGATTGTTTCCACAACAGACAGATGGAAAATTGTATTAACGTAACGTTGTTTTAACAGTTTGCTTCGCTGTTCAACATAAACTTCAGGTGACCCAAGTGAGAATCCTTTTCTCTGCTTACATAAGCCGTAATACTTAGTACTTAGCCAATAGAGTAAGAAGCAAACACTGATGATGTGTCTGAGCGCCTGACTTAAAACATTGTCATTGCATTTCATTGTATTACATCATCCTGTTTAAAAAGAAATGACTTCGTAATCCTTTCTGTTTGTGTTCGACTGCATGTGTGCCTTTGTGAATGTGTGTGTTTGCGTGTGCTTACGTAGTGCAATCTTGGCCAAGTGCAGACGGTTGACCCAAGAGATCTTACTAAGGGGGTTAGGAGTGTTGAAGACCACCATGAAACTGACAGGACGCCCTGACCTGGTGGAGAAAACACATGCACAAAAAAAACAAACAAACACAGACTCAGCTTCAGATGGATGCAGACATCATATGGCATCGAAAGGCATTATTAAGCAATAGCAGAAACAATTTTTGGGTATTATTTCTTTGATTTTTATTATATTTGTGCAATTTGGTGGCATTTGGGTGGAGTTTACATGTTCCTGTCTAGCCTGCATGGGTTCTCTCCAAGTACTCTTGCTTTCTCCAACAGTCAAAGACATGCTGGTTAGGTTAATCGGCTGTTCTAAATTGACAGTAGGAGTGAATGATTGTCTGTTTCTCTGTTAGATCTGTGGCATACACCCTATTTAAGCTGTGGAGGTGTAGATATGTTCCATGCCCCACTGCAACCCTGACTTGGATAAAAAGATAAAAGAATGAATGGATGGATTTTGTCTCTGTTGTTGGGATCCAGGAGTCATTTTAAGTGGTATACAACTAAGTAGGCCTGACATCACTGTGACATCAAAACAGAAGGCTACAAATTCAAATTCACATTATTGTGAAAGCATGAAGCTTAAACCAGAATGAGGAAAACAGGGGAAAAAACAGCATGCTTAACAGGTCTCATTTTACTGAACTGAAAATTGCATCAGTGTTACTGGTGCAGTAAAACAACTAAATAAACATATAAATGCAAAGGCGTTCTTGATCCCCAAAACAAAACAGCAGGGAGGATTCAACCAATGGAGCTCTAAAAGCAGAGGAATCACACTCTAACTGTTGCATGTAATCACTCCTTTCTGTGCGCTACCAAGCAGGAATGACCTTAACCAAACAAAACAAACTGTGGCCATGCATTAGTATATAACTGGCTGAGAAATGCCAAAAAGGGGGTTTAAAATGTGTTTAAATTGTGAATCAAAACTACTGCTTTAACACATAATTAAAGTGACAAGCTGGTGAACTTGTTTTATATTTACCTCTTTTTATTTATCTTTATTATTAATACATTGTATGCACTACAAGGCTGATACCTTTAAGGCACATGGAAGACAGCAAAAGCACATTTTTGACATATTCTCAAGATGTTCTATATAAAAGCAGAAAGCAGAACAATACGCTCAGAGAAACGGCACCAACAGAGCACCAAAAGAAATTTTTCATTTCATGGGACTTTAAGTTTAATACAACAAGATTTTTTATGTCATAACAGCTGCTTGCCTGCTTGTAGCTTTACAGCAGTTCAGTCCAGTAAGCTGGGGCTTTATAATTCAGCCTGTACGTCAACATTCAGTTTGGCTTGTGATGATCACACAGCGTGGTCCCACTAAATCGCTTATAGGTAGCCTCCAGTGTTCAAAATGCCACTAATGCGTGGGCTTCAATGGCACAACCAGCACAGGCTCTTTTGAAAGAAACTCAGACACAGTGGGAGAACAGATAGTATAGGTGTGAAAGGAATAGAGGAACAAAATGATGGGTAGAACGAAGGATTTGTATACTTGACATACTGAGAAATTTGGAAATACATGTTCATTTTAAATTACTATAATTTCAGTCAGCATGTAACAGCTTTCTTAGTTCAATCTAAAAGGAAGACAAGTTTATGAATACCATACTTAGCAGAAAATGATTCTGCTATTAGAGTGCCAAGAAAAGTTTCTTTTAACTCTTTTCTTAATGTGACAAAGATATTAGTAGATTTCTTACAAGGAGTGCAGACAGGGAGTGAGTGATTTGGGCATTTCTTTATCCTCAAAATACACAATATGCTGGCAAACCATAAGACAAACTTAGTCATTAATTAATGAAGGTGCTCAAAAGTTGAATAAATGGAAAGGGAATAACTTACCAGAGGAAACAAATGCCCTGAACAACACTAGCTACTCTGTTTATGTGTAGTTCCATTATGGACTCATAACTTGAAGTTAAACAAAGCTGAAAAATGATGTACATCCTTAAATCCCATTAATATAGTTTGCTTATGGCCTTTATACAAATTTGCATTTTGCCTCCAATGCTTTATGGTAATATTGGTTATGTATTTACAGGTTGTTTCTTCAAGGTAGCCAGCACGTAGAATTAGAAAGGTTATTTCATAAAGTCCTTTTCAAATTACAGGAGTTTAAAATATGTAAGATATGAAAGGAAAAAATGCTAACTTTTAAATTGGATAAAAATTCAAAAAAGTAAAAAACAAAACAAAACAATTAAAACAACAGTGCCGACAGTAACCAACAACTGAAAATGATCAAGATTCCCCCATATTTTCTAAATATGTGCATATTTTTAGATTTAGGAAGCAAACTGACAAAATTAGCGCCAGGAAGCAAACTGACAAGTGAGCAACAGAAAACAGAAAATTATTCGTGATAAATAGCACAAAGGAGTTACTACAATTTGAATTCAGAACAATCTGAATTTTATCAATGCAAACTGCAGTGCAAACAAGTGAAGACTAAAATATTTTACTTGCACTGACTCCTCCCTAACGCACAGCCAACCACCCTAAATTTGCCAGCTGTTAACACTGTCAATAGCCTTACAGCCAGCTGGTGTTGTGTCTCCTTTATCCCCTCTGAATTTCTTTTTCTCTGTAGTCCATGGTTGCAAACAAAAAAACATGTGCGGTGAACAAATAAACGTCAGTCAAATTGTTATGGGCTGAGTCTTCCTGGCTGCTTGAGCTTAAAGCACTCAAATGCTTTACTATGCATGGTTGCCATGCGCTTGAGCACCATTGTGCTATATCAATTTTACCTTTCACTAATGTCTGGAATCACACAAACACATGTGTGCTGACTCAGCAGTAAACAGTAAATGATAAAAGTTGAAGGTAATTGTTTGAAAGCAATAGTCTAACTGCATTATACTGCAGTCTATGTTAAACTGTTAGCTAGTGCCTGAATGTTGTTACATAAAAAAAAAACCAATTTGGTCCATTAAAATTCACCTGAACGCAGGAAATTAAAGTCTCAACACCCCAAGATTCTCAGCTTAATGTGTTCCTTCCTGGTGCTGAAACAAGACCTATGCCTGTGACACTGAGCGTGTCTTATGTAAAAGCTTTAAGCGGGTTTTCCCACCCAATAGAAAAGTGATTACCAAACCAGGTATCAAAATGGGTCGTGAAATGCAAGGTCTCTCCCAGAGCAAAATGTTTTAAAGTAGATTTTCTGTTTGAATGCCATTACTTAAAGGTTGTGTAAAGTGCTAGAAACACAAAACTCATCCCCAGGTAATAGATGCCTGTCTAAACACTTAGTCTCTTCAAGCATCCCCTTTTGTCAGGTTTTTTGTCAGCTTGAGACCACTAGTCATGCATGTGTTGATTTTTCACTCTCTTTTCAGTCAAACAAAATAACCTCCAAATTCCTAGCAGTCTAAAACAACACTGGCAGAGACTGGCCCCGAGTTAACAATGACTCAGTCAGTGTCTAACCACGGACAGACGGTGCTGTGCTGCCTGGCTGTATTGGAAGTGCAAGTAAATTGTCTGGCCAAGGATGGGACATCTTTTTAGAGCGCTAAGCAACTTTCCAAAATAATGCTTTACCTTCAGTCACCTGTACAGCTATTCTGCAGTGATTCTGAGGCAATGAAAGAAAAAAAATAGCAAGGGAATGCAGAAAAAGGGGTGGGGAGGGGCTAGGGTCTCAGGCACACATAAGAAAGACAATTTCACACTCAGGAATCATTAGAAGGTAATTGAGTGGAGAGCAGTGCGCAGTCGGATATTATGCTTCTGTCATACCTGCCACTGCCCGCCACAAATTAATTTTAATTTCATAGAGGAAGGATGAAAACGTCAGAGAGACACACACACGTATAGTGAGAGAGAGAGATTGAAGACAGGAACAGAATAAAGTAACTAAGATCTCAAACTTCCTTGACATGTTGAAAAAGTGGACCTTTCACAAAGAGGTGTAATTCATACGATTTGCTGCTTAAATATAGGAAAGGCAATTTGCCGAAGACAGAAGGGTAGACAGGGTGTGATGAGAATACAACTACTCTCTTGGCTACATTCCTTAGGTAACACTTCATGCCCACACGGCATCAAACATGCTAAACTGAGCGCAGTCTCCATTCCTCCCTCCTGCCCTCTGATTGACAGCCGCAGTGCAGGTGTGGTGCATTGCCAGAATGGAGAACTAGACTCGGGCACGCTGGCAGAGGCGAGATGAGAAAGGCTGAGAGAAAAGGGAAGGGGAGGGAAACAGAGAGAGGGCAAAGCGGGGCAAGGGAGCGAAGAGAGGCGCTCGCCCAATGGATTTATGGGAGCAGGTCAGTGCCGAAGCACACGTGTGATACTAATGCACAAGGACGGGACAGATGTAGGATTGAGTGCTGAGTGGCAGCCTGTCATGCACCCATCCTTCAGTTCACCCCGTCCTCCAGAGAATCAAAGAGAAAGTTTGTTCTGCAAAAAGTGAGATAACTAAGGGAAGCATTCAGATGTAGTTCTGGTAGGACTTGATGAAACTTCAGGAGAGATACACTTAAAGTGCGTCAGGATCGAATCTGATTTATAGAGGCGTTTCATGATAATGTGCAAAATCGTGTTTGGCTTTTGGTGATGCAGGTTGCAACTTCCAGAGCGCCTAAAATCTGAATGAATGCTCAAACCGCCACAGCAGCAGTCTTGATACTTAAATGTTTGTGAATCCAGCACCAGCACAGCCCTCCTGCAGATGACACAATAAAAACAGACACGGACAGCATACACTGTGGTTTTATCTGCGATACTGTTGATCGCAAGTAAATATCTGCTTGTCGGTATTAATGCAAGTCTCAAGTCAACCTGCAATCCTTGTAGTGGAAATCACTCTGCTACACAAAAGAATTATACTTAGAGGACATGGTTAAAATTTATTTAATTTCATCTTAATTGGTTGCGGTGACCTTATTATATGATTTATTCCACAGCTTAAGGCTACATTTAAAATAAGCAGTGTTTGATGTGAAGTGGGGTTTTTTCCCACTTTCTCTAGCTATATGGAATTATTCATTTAAAGATTTCTGTGAGCTTGGCAGAGTTGTTGTTAGTACAAGTTATTTCTCTTTGCATTATGAAAAGTTAATGTTAACTCACAAGAATCATATCTTTATAACTATGAAGGGGAGAACAGACAGCTGAGTGGGCCGTCCACAATCTCATTGATGTTACTGTCAGGTGCTTGAGATATAAATAAAGGTTTAGAGCAACATTTGACATCTAAATTGAGTGGTATCTAGTAATTAAAATTCATGGTGTAAAGGTTAGAAGCATTTATACAAAAAAAAATCAATACATAACAAAAGCTATTTGTGAATATGTTCTTGTGGAAACAGGTTCAGATAATATAAGATACCTCTTCAGTTAATGAGAGCATACTCCTCCAACAGTGCAGACTGCTCGAGCAGTGAGTAAAATGTTTCCACTTAAAGCTGACCGAGTCTTAGGTGCCCCTCAGCTCCAGCCCCACTACAAACGATAACTAGCACAAAGTAGAGAACGGTGGTTATTCTTTGCCACATACTTGTGCGAATGTGTGTACTGTACATGTGGGAATAAGGAGGGAGAAAAAGAAACAAAAGAGCAACCTGTCCCTGGATAAAAGTGGCTATAAATAGAAGAACACCACCGGTAGGTGCAAAGGTAGAGTGCCTTTCACATAAGTATGTATTCACAAGTATGTTACAGATGTTATACTAACACTGCCATCTTCAGAAATTTGGGACAAGTGTCTCCCGCTGCCCTGGATGCTTTCCAGTACTTAGGCCGGTGGCCAGGATCCTCACTCTGTTGTGTGCTTTTACTCATCAGCCTGATGATTTGCCTCACCTGCCAACCTCAGTATATAAATGTCTTGTTGTCCCAGATAACTAAATGGTAACTAAATCACAGAAGTGCCGACACAAGATCCCTTCTCTTCAGTCCAGCTGTGCTTAATTAAAAGAGTCATCCCGTTATTTAGTTACTCCGCTGCTCTTCCTTGCAAACAATTCAGTTAGTTTGCTGCCCGTTCAAGCGGCAGATTTGCTTATCATTAATTATCAATTTCTACTAAAAGAGTAATGTAAAGTTCAATTCTATTTTAGTCCCCTTTTATTTGTGTGACAGACAACATCTGAGAGTTGGACAAAGCATGAATAACTTTAATCTAAAGCTAAAACCCACTATTTCCACGACTGTAGTCCAAGCAAGAAACCTTTTCCTGAAACTAGGGCTTCAGGTACTAATATCGTGTCATGCCTTCTGTATGTTTCTTGTTAGACACGTGGAACAATCAAAGAAAAACCTCTGTTGTCCAGATGGAAAGATAAGACTTTCAGTCAGAATGCACTAGAAATCAGTCATCTGACTGCGAGCTGAAGTACTGCCACCTGCCTCGCAGGCATTCGGCACATAAAAGCCTCCGTAAAATAAAAAGAGGAAGAAAAAATGTTTCTCTGGCTTATAATACTGCTCTTTTGTGTATGCTGTTCTGGTGGTGTAAGTGGATGAAGCAACAAACACATTTGGTTAAACTATCAAATTTGAACTCTGTATCTATCGCTTGCCAGTATGGTCCATGAATCTATGCCTGTGGTTGCTCCTGCAGACGCAGTAAAAGAGGATGTTAATGAACTGCTGTCACACGTAGGCTGGTGCCTTTGAGGCAGCAGTCGGGATTCTCTCCACGTACTCGTCTGTTTGCAGTGTGGAGGCTGTGATGTGCTGCCTGACTGCAGAGAGTCGCTTGCGGCCAAACAGGAGGGGACCAACTCAGTACAGGGGGTCCCTGCTGCGGTCCCACTCTCTCACCAGCAGAGCAAAGGCTTAGCTCTGCATGCGAGAGTGTGTATCTATGTTTCTGCCCCATAATGTGTGTGCCTCATCGTGAGAAATACATGCTTGCTTTTTTTGCAGTTGCATTTGTCAGTGGGAAGTATATGTGAATACACGTAACATACAGGTGCTGGAAGCAGTGGAATGCTTATGAATCATACTAGTCACAAAACGGAAAAAAGACAGTTAGGAAGGAGCAGCGTGTGTGTGTGTGTGTGTGTGTGTGTGTGTGTGTGTGTGTGTGTGTGTGTGTGTGTGTGTGTGTGTGTGTGTATTTCTAAGAAACACAGACTGTGAACCAGAAAATGTGAACCATATTAGTCACAAAACAAAAAAGGACAGTTAGGAAAAAAAAAAACAATGTGTGTGTGTGCGCATGTGTGTTTGAGAGAAACAGAGCCAGTCTGTCCACTGCTCTCCCCTACAATCTGCTGCTATTGCACCCTGGGTAGTGTCAGAATGGCTCGGGTACCCGCTGTGCCACCTGTCACCCCAGCCCCGAGGCTCACTGCCGGTCCAGCCACCCAGCACTGAGGCCCAGCCTCAATTAGATTGCTATCACACAACCAGAATTGGCTCTTTTTCCCTACAGGAGATTTCTCTCTTTCAGCTGACATTGTTATCTTTTACGTCACCACAAAAACTCCAAGTATGATTTCAACACGAGTCTTGCTCTACAGTATTGAATTTTTAAGTACAACTATACAGCTTGGACATATGTCGGGGTTGGGAATCTTCTTGTCAGTTCAGTTGCTAATGACATTATTACAGGAACTCAGCAAATAGGGTACCCCTTAAAGGGGAATTCAGGGACTCTCTTGTAAGCGTGGCATCTGGCTCCACCAAACATCTGAGTAAGCAGATTGGCCCTGCAGGCCTGGTGTGACAGCCGATGAGGAAGCTAGGAGATGTGGGAGAAGTGATCTGCACAGCTCCGCTGCTCAAGCTGTCACTTTAGCTTGGTTTGGCACAGTTAGATTCTCTCTGGCTCTGAAGCATTAGGCCCACTCTTCTGACTGCCGCTGCCCTGCCGGCACCAAGCCAAATCTTTCATGGGGGAGGTCGCTCATCACTCTCACTCTTTCTTTCTTCCTCTCCTCCCCCTGCTTAGTATGTCTCAGCAGGGCTCTGGCTTCTTTATCGCAATCTTTCTCTTTTTGTCCTCCCTTGCCTCTTTCTTATCCTATTCCCAGCAGAAGCCACGAAATGGAATCCATTATAATCTGCCATTATTTGCTATTTTCCAGTTCTTGTTCCAGCACTCTAAGCTACTCAATATGCTCTCTCCTTGCCGTCTTTGTTGGTCTCTAAGTAGGTGTTCAGTCATTCATTAGTCAATCCACCCACCAGAATGCACCTCAACATGTAACACTAGCACTTCTGTGCAAGGTAACCTTCTGTGCTTTGTATGCGGCTTTGTATTTTAACCTAAGACAATAAAAAATCAAATGCTGTTTTGTGTTTGGACTATTGAAGAAAACATGCCTGAAAGTTCACAGTATTTTTACAAATTTTACAAATTTTCTGTGACTTAATAAAACTAAATAAAAGAACTATAAGAGTACAACATTTATATTAGGAAATCCAATTATAGGACAGAATATCTTGCATTTCAGGACACTATAAACACACCGTAAATGTAGAAAGATATTACCGGGCAATTCATCAAAATTACACATTAGGGGCCAAGAGTTAAGTAAAGGCCAAAGCAAACAACTTTTCTCATTATACGCTCGAAAAAGAAAATTTTGTGGAGACAATTCATTATTCAATCCAAGCACTGAATAAAATGAATTATTTGAGTTGGGTAATTACGCAGTCACCACAGAACAAACTGTTCTCACCTCTGATTTGCAAAAGGTCAAGGTGCCTGTTGGCCCACGGTTCTAAAAGCATGTATGTCACCACAATTCCTGTTGCTTTTACCCATTCCTATTTTTCTTCCAGTATTTTCTGCCTCTGTCACATTAACAAATATAAAAATATATGAATTTAGGCATTTAAAAAAATACCATAAATAAAAAGTCAATGTTAAAAAAAATAAATGCCAAAAATATTTGTTTCAACATTTGCTTGTGACCATTTGCTGCAAATATAAATGAATTCAAGTGTTCCTGAGATGCTGTGTTCTTGAAACAGGAGATTAACCTCTGAATTCTAAAATCTAATCAAATGAGTCCAAGTGAATTTTTGTGCCAAAGCTGTAAATGTTTCCTCAAGGCACTTAAGAAATGTTGTGAGATGTATCAACATATGCGCAAATGTACCAAAAAACAGAAAGCTTCCAGCCACAGCTTTTGCCAGCTGGAACTGTAACTGACTGTATATAAAAGATGGATGTACCCACTGTGAAATCAGCGACCGGTTTGTGGACAGCCATTAGAAAAGCCCTAGAGCTGTAATCAGCTTATGCTAGTAATGGAATGGAATGGCCGTAACACAACTCTAAAAAGTTGTGAGCAAAGGGCTGGAAAAGTAAATGGTACTAAAAAGAAACAGCTGGAGGAACATTTTGCAACTAATTAAGCTAATTGGCAACAGGTCAGCAATGTGACTGGGTATAAAAAAAGAGCCTCAAAGAGGTTTACCATTCTGCAAAAAACTGCCCTGTCAGAATAACATTTCCCAGTGCAAAGACTTTGAATTTCTTATCATCATAATAATACGTACATAATATCAACACAAAATGGAGAGTGACTGGAGAAATCTCTGTGTGCAAGGGACAAGGTCAAAACTCAGTATTGGATGCTCGTAACCTTTGGGCCCTTGGACAGCACTGCATTAAAATAGACTTGACTCAGTCGTGTCAATCACTGTATGGGCTCATTTCCAGAAATCAGCGTCTGTAAACACAGATTGTAATGCCATCCACAAATGTAAGGTAAAGCTATACCATGCAAAGAAGAAGCCTATGTGACAGTGATCCAGAAACGCTGCTGTCTTCTCTGAGCCAAGACTCGTTTAAATTGAAAGAGGCAAAGTGGAAAACGCAAAACTTTAAATTCTTTTTTTGAAAAAATGTAAGCCATGTTCTTCAGACTAAAGAGAAGAAAGACCACCCAGCTTGTTATCAGAGCAAAATAACAAATCCTGACTGTATGGACTTGTGCATACGGAAATGGCACCATTAATACAGAAAGGTATATATAGAGTTTTTAGACCAACCTTGAATATTTCAGTAAGACAATACTGTCCCGCATGCTACACCTATTACAACAACAAGGCTTAGGAATGAAAGAGTCCGAGTCCTGAATTGACCTTTCTGCAGTCCACACTTTGACAAATAAAAACATTTGATAACATGGATAAGAAAAAAACAAAGAGCAAAGAAAACCAAGGAGCAGCTACAATCCTATATCAGACAAGAAGGGGACAACATTATTCTCCCACACATCTAGCAACTGGTGTCCTCAGTTTGCAGATGTTTCTGGAACGTTTTTTGAATTTTTCTGCCATTTTTTTCTTTTAGATTTTTGTCAGTTTAAAACACAATATCTGTCACTTATTGCATTCTGTATTGATTTGCAATTTACACAACGTTCCAACATTTTTTTTAAATTGTGGTTGTAGATTTTTGTGTTTTTAAGCACCACTTTTCTCACTCTCACAACAGAGACAAAATAGCACTACCCAAGTGCCAAAAACCAAATAAATCACAACTTTAAGCCTTGATATAATTTAAATGGTTTAAATATATGTTGTATGCCAGTTATATAAAAAAAAATAAGTAAATCATAAAGACCAAAAAGGTCTTTTCAATTAGATTTTAAACATGTTTATTTCTACTATAATGCTGGAATTTTTAAATGACTCAAGCTCAAGTGTCCAATTGAGGAACTGCAGTTTTTTTGCGTTGCGCATGGGCTTCATCTATCAGCCTCGGCGGCTGCTTGGCATGGAAGATTAAAAATGTTGCAAAGCATAGGGAGCATGGATTGTAGCCGAGCATAAGCCTAATTCTCCACGGTGATAGTACATGCACAGTAATATAATAACTAATTCATATAATCATTGGTTATAAAACCCTCATCACTGGGTGTTATCGTTTAGTGGTTTATATGACTGCCAGGTTGTGTCAGTGTTTGGTAATTTCATCATTTGAACATCTAAACCATTTACCAAAAAAAACTTTTGAACTACTGTTAATGGTGTTTTGTTTTGTTTTGACTCTTCATGCCATATACACTTAAACAGTACATTTTACTTGGATCCACATCTGTATGTGAAATACTACTCACTTGTCTGGCCTGCCAGGCACCTGCAGGCGTAAGCGACATTTGTTAGCACTCTGGATCTGTTCTTCTTTGATGCGGATAAGCCTCTGCAGAGCCAGACACCAGTCCTGGGCCACAGTGGTGTTGAGGTTCTTTGACAGAAAAACACACAGTTAAAAATTGTTTCTCAGTTCTAGCGTACACTAGGTCATCTAGCACAGACCCAAGTACAATATGTGTTCACAGAGCACAGGTGTATACTATAGATGTACTTGATACTGTTGCATACAAACTGAGAAACTGCCACACATCCATTTGAGAAAAAAAAAACCTGCAGTAGGTGATTTGAGGCAATGTGCTTCAAATAACATATTGAACAAGCATTTTTATCTTATCAAGTGAAATTCTGAATTGACTTCAGTACTAGTATCCATTTTACAGTAAAACATAGACCCTCAAGTCAAACAGAATCAAATCAATTTTCTGAAGTCAATGAGCTGTGCAGAGATATTCTGTCTATTTGTTCAGCGGACAATATTAGAACTCTGTGGAAAGTGAATGTCATTTAGTGCAAGGCGAATATCACTCTTCCTGAGGACATTATGCTCATTAAGTGCAGGGAGGCAAAGGTGCCACCATTAGCCTGAGAGGTTCTTTGGTGATTGCTGGAGTATACCTCCCCGGAGGTGTTACTGTATGCAGTGTATGGCACTGTTAATGTGACAGTGCTGCACTACTGTGCCCTGATTTAAACTCTGCAGGAGGGGTACTGACAGCTTCTTTTGCAACCTAACAAATCTGACACTCCTTTAATATATGACAGGTACATCTCATTCTCACAGTTGTCCTACTATTGATAATTAGACGAATTTGAAACCAGTGATCCGAGAAGCATATTATACATCTCATTGTTCATACTTAAAACATCTTGAAGCCTTTTGCAATATCTTTTACAGGAACAGAAACAGACTCCCCAAACGGTCTTTTCACTATCCAAATGTGATCACTGAGTTTACACTGAGTTCAGAGATTTAATTTAACTGAGCATACTTCATTGTTGTCTTTGCTACCTCTGTGAATCTTCAGTGTGTTCTCAAGGCTTAGAAGGTATTGTCAGCTTACAGAACACATTCCATACTTCAACCCTTTCTATTCCATGCCTTGAGATAACGCGTTTATGAATAATTTGTGATGCTGAAAGCGGTTTTTGAGAGGAGAACAGCATGCCTCAAGGTCAGTGTAATTTTTTTTCTTCTTTTTCTATAGTTGACAATTAAGTTCTCTAAACAAACCCTGAGAGATTTAGTCTTTGCAGCCATATGACAAACGACACGCTGTGACTTTTGTGGTTTGGCCCGTAGAGTCAGCTGGACTGACAAAGCCAATGTCCAGTGCCTTGTCTTTCAGCTAATTTTGCTGTACTACAAATGTTCTGGGATACACACTTCCCTGTGAGACACTCCGGGAAGAGCAAAAGTCGCATAAAGAGACAAGTACCTGATATGTCCCTTCCAATGTACCCACGAGCAGAGTGACCTCTTCCACAACAGAAAGGTCATGTTGTAGCTCTTGTAGCTCCTGGTAAAGCCGTGGAGGGCCTAGGATTGCTCTACCTAAGAGACAACACACAAAGTTGGAGAGTTTATGAAATGACCACCTCTACTATTATTTAAAGAAAGAGTGCGAAAGAGACGTTGTTCAACAACTGCTAGTAATGAGGGAATATATTACATATGTTACTGTTACAAAAATAAATGTGGATAATAATGAAGAGACTTTTCAGGTTTGAGAAGCTGTAACAAGTGGACAGTTTACAGCAGCGGTCCCCAACCCCCGGGCCTTGGACCGGTACCGGGCCGCGAGAGTTGAGGCTCAGGTGTGAAATGTATGTTTTTCAGGGTTTTTATTGGTTTTCAGCGTTATTTTGTTATCATTTTTATCGTTAACTCGGTTTTCCTGGGTCTTTTCACGTGTGTTATGAATAAATCTTCTTTTTTTCGGTACCGGTACTAGTTTTATTTTGTTGTATTTATCCACGACACCTTAAAGGCCGGTCCGTGAAAATATTGTCAGGCATAAACCGGTCCGTGGCGCAAAAAAGGTTGGGGACCACTGATTTACAGTATTCCTTGACAAATTGACGTTAATTGAGTGATAGAAAATAAATTGATTCAATCCCACTTCAGTTTATATTATAAATGTACTCGGTTTATGGACCTACTGGCCAGATTAGGTTTTAAAAGAATTTTATATATTTAAGCAAAAGCTTCAAGGTCACAGTGTTCAAAAACTGTAAAGAACATGGAAGTGGAAGTGCTGAAAGAAAAGTTGCCTTTGTTGAAACTCCAGTGGCACTAATAAAAGAGGTTCGATGTGCAGATGGATCGATCTTAATTATTTGTTGAACTACAGAGAGTGAATTTATGAGTAAAAAAAAAATTAGATGGAGAAACTGTTATTTGGAGCCATGATGCCCTTTTACTGGCCAAAAGGAATGCAGGTGTCTCATTAGACGCAAAATTCAGCATCGATTTGAGGTCCGCTTCCTTCAAAGTCTCTCTCTCCTACTGCCAGGAATCAATAGTTGCGTCTCCTCCTGTCTGCCATCCTCAGTCCTAGCTCCCCTGGCCCACATCTCCCAAGCAGCAGGCTCTATGAGAACCACCTAATTAAATTCTGCAGGTAGCTTTTGCTCCAGAGCTGTCCTGCACTGTCATCACTACCACACAATAAAGTAGCAGAAGAGCAGAGCTGGTAGGCAGGCTTGGTGAGGCATGCATGTCCAATGGGACCTGCAGCTTTCTGTGTATTCACGTGCATACGTGACATTAGGGTATAGCCAAAATAGGGAAGGGAGAGAGACAGAGAGAGGTAGCCTGGTATTGTTCATCTAAAAAGCTCCATTGCAGCTTTTGGGGTTTAATGGGATCTTTGACACAGAGAGACAGTGACATCTGTCATCTGTAGAAGGAAATCAATAGGTGAGACATCTGAATACAAAGAGGTGGGCTGCGAGCCGCAAAAACAACGTTTTTCTTTTCTCCCCGAGGAGACTGCCGGGAACCCTGTGCAGGTTTGTCGAGTCCTCGCGGGCTTGCTGTTGGCTATGGCCAGAGAGGTGAATGTGCTGAGTTGTAATCCAGCGTAATCCAGTTGGTGAGGCACGATATGGTTTATACACTCAGACATGGCTATCCGCGCGAGCCGCCAGGCATATAACTCACTGGTGTGGAAGGCTTGAGCCCAGAGGGGTCCATCCTTGCGCTCAGCTGCTGTACCGGTAATGTTAGCTGGTAGCTTTAGAGACAATGCAGATTCACACCTGCACCAAAATCCTTGTCTGACTCCCAGCCAAAGCCCGCTGTTATACTTCTGACAAAAAAATAGCTTTTCTGAGAGTGGGTCAAAAGGGAAGCAGCAATAAAAAGGGCAAAACGAGGTAAGACAGCATGACAGTAAACAAATGGCACAATTGGCTTTTCAGGAAATAAAAAACAACCCATAAACATTGCCGGGTCTTCTGTGTATTAGTAAAAAGAAGTAGAGAGACAACACGATAGAGACACAGGCAGATTCATTGGGTAGAGTAAAAAAGACTGGCCTGCATGTCCCTAAAGGCCACCTTTCTTCAATAAAGAAGGGTACTGGGGCCTGCAGAAGATGAAAAATGGCTCCATTTTGAGCCACGCTGAGGGAGAGAAGGATTTAGACTAGACACCCGAAACCTGAATGACATCACAGGGGACTCTAAATAGATGGGACTGCCAGTCAGGATGAAAATTTGGGAAACAGCCCCACAGATGTTCAGAGAGGTTTCTGGATAGACATGATTATGGTTACCACACTGTGTCGAAATGGCAAAAAAAAGAGAACAGAGAATGTTAGAATCAGTATCCAGCACCTCTCAGGGGCATAACATTTGCAGAGTTGTACACAGGTAAGGAAGACAGACAGGTGGGTGAGAGCTAACCCTAAACGATCCCAAAACCTTGCAGCAATGTAGTGAGTATACAACCACAGACTACCTGAACAACTGCGAAAACTAAATCCTCTGAGAATCTAAACCAACTCTCAAAACACTAGCAGCTCGCCGAGCGTGACACGGGGAGCTCTGAAGAAGGCGCCATTAATATTTAAGTCATGGAGCTGCAACTTTAAAAAGTGTGTAGCATTACATCCTGATAAGGCTTTGTATCTCCCTTTTCCCATGGCACATTTATCAGGGATCTCGTCAAGCTCTGTATACACCAGAGTTTTGTGAGGGGTGGTGGGAGAACTAGTGTTTCAACCACAGATTCCTATCTACAGCTACTGGCTCTCTAATTGGGCCTGGAAAGGGAGGGAATAATCTCTGCAGATTGATGACTCCACTCTAGATGTGTTTGTGGTCTATCAGAGAGTGAAATGAGACTGCGAGGATGATGCAGCAGGGGGCTCACTAGCCCCACATCGCTCTCTAAGATAAAACACCCCAGGCAGATGAGAACAAGTGACCATCATCACTATCCTCCTCACAAACACATCCTCAATCAGAGTGACAAGCAGCGCGGACGCATCTCCTCCCCTCCATGCGATACTTCAGAACAGAAACAGATTAGGCTTGCTGAGTCGGAAGCAAGGGCTGGGGCTAACAGTCAGTCCCAGTGATGAGATTAACAAAATAAATGAGAAAAGACAGTTTGGCGTGTTCGCATTCTTGTTTTTACCTGATGTGAAGGTACCACTTGGCCTCTTAGCCCCACTCTGCTGGAACAAGGTGTCTTTGCTTTGAGAGCCCTCCTGCCCAACTTCTACTACTTGCACCTGTAGTAGGGGGGCGCTCCACTTAATTGTGTACTTGGGGCCAACAGGGACTAGGCTGCTGATATCTGGAGGCCCTCTGTTAGAGACGGAGAGAGAGAAAAAGGAGGGATGTAATTAAAAGGAAAACAACTCAAGAGAAAACCTCGCTCTAGCCAAATGCTCCCCCTAAAAGCACTACACCAAACACTCGATGGAACGAGATGCTCTGCGAAATGCTACAAAGGTGGTTGGTAGTGGGAATTAGAATTTTTATGATCACCCATGTTCCCCACCAAAATTGTACCCCTGGCTGTGAGGAGGAGTTCATTGCTATTCATGTATTCCTGTAATCACGCAGACAATCAACATTGTGATCGGTTTGTCAAGTTCCTGGAGGGCAGACAAAGTCAACTTCGGGACACTCGAGTTGAATGAGACGAAGAGTGATAATTGCTTTGAAGGCTGAACAAGAAGGCTTTAAGCAACATCTTTGACAGGGGCTTTGCAAAATATACAAAATCCCTTTCCTGTTTACTTCTCTCAAGAAAGAGAGGGACAGACAGAAAGAGACAGGGGAAGAGTGAGAGAAATGTAGAAAGAGAGTGAGCGAGATGTGATCAATGGTGCTGTCACTTAAGATAAATTGGACAGAAACCAAAAAATGTTTTATGTCAGTAATCTAGAAGTCCTGAAGCTGTAGTTAGGTATTCTACCATTTGTTTAAAGCTGATAAAGCTGCTGCAATTCCAGATAGTGCTCAAAACCCCTAGCAGCTATTTCTCTTTACTGTGCAGTTTGCCAAAATATCTTTGCGAAACCTAGGGCACAACATTAGAGCCTTTTGCCACCTAATAGCAATTTCTTCTAACCGTGCAGCGTACCACACTGTCTTTTCACAACTTGCACACAACTTCATGCTAGAACTACACATTAGGAACGCATTAGCAAAGTGTTCGAGGATGCAAGGGCATTTAGCTCAATTTGCTCTACAAGAGGGACTTACTTGACATTTATGTTGGCACAGATGAGTACATCATCAAAGAGGAAGACCTTTCTCTCCTTCGACTTCAGGACTTGTCCCCGCTCACCATACACAGTCTCAATAAGCGTCTCACAAAGGACGAGTGACCCCTGCTCCGAGTTCAGTTGCTAAAAGGGACACAGCAATCAGATCAGAGGCACAGAAGACAGTATCACAAAGGGCCAGTCCTCTGGAGTTCAGTGCCTGGAGGACGCACAAGTCAGGCTTGGAGGAACAGATGTCTCATCAGGGATTAGCAACACACTCATCCTTCCCAAGGTCGTTTAATGTGTGTGTCCTGAATGTATACGCAAATACATCTAAAGCACGTTTATTCTACAGACTTAGTTAAAGTAAGCCTGCGCATGGCCTTCTGCCTATCTCTGCTTTTCATACTATTCTTAAGTAATGAGAGAGGATCATAAAGCCAACCTTCAGTTTAATTTGAGGGCAAGAAAGGTTTGCCCGGATTTTTTTCGCCCAATGCTTCAGAAATATGCTTACAATTATTCCTTGTCCGGTTGCCTATACTCAGTGTTGGGGAGTAACGGAATACATGTACCGCCGTTACGTATTTAAAATACAAAATATGAGTAACTGTATTCCGTTACAGTTACCGTTTAAAAAGGTGGTATTTAGAATACAGTTACTTTGTTGAAATACATGGATTACACGGCGGTACTTCCCTGTTTCATATTGTGGCGGGTCAGGACTGTTTGGGTTTTGTTTGACAGCTACGTTCTGTTGTTCCAGGTGGCAGCGTTGCGGTTGCCATGGTTACAGGGTGACGCTCTCGCTCTGCGTGTTTCCTGGGTGCGAGAGCGCCTTTTTGTTGTTGTTGTTGTTGTGCTAAGCTAATAGGCAGAATGCTACTGGCTCTAAAGAATGTAGCATCAAGGGCAGTGTAGTCCGTGCTGCAGGGAGAATGGACTGCCATACCCGTTATGTGTCTGTGAGCGAGGGAGGGAGAAAAAAGAGAGTCGAAAAGTACGAGCTGTCATCGAGCAAAAACGGGAGCTGGAAGCATGTAAATATAATAATAACCACTGCAGCCAAGAAGAGTGCCTGACGACCCCAGTTGTAAGTAAGCTATTAAGACTCGACTGTACGCTTTGTTCATGTTTTCCTCCAAAACAATAAGTTCCGTTGGAGCAGCCTTTCAACACCTCTCTCTGTCTCTCGCAAGCAGAGTTGACCCAGACAACAAAGTAAAGCTAGTTTTCGGCTACGAACCCCACACGGAACCCGTATTAGCCAGAGGTCCCTTTACTACGGTTCGGAGCTGTGGACCTTCAGTAATAGTAATAAATCACACAGCAATAGTACATTCATGTAGTTGTAAAATGCATGATAATATGTTAAGTAATCCAAAGTATTCAGAATACGTTACTTTCATTGAGTAACGTAACGGAATACGTTACAGAATACATTTTAGGGCATGTATTCTGTAATGGAATACATTTTAAAAGTAACCTTCCCAACACTGCCTATACTATGCTCTCCACCATCCCACTAACACAGAATCCAAACTGGCTTAGCTTATGAACACTTGGACATACAATCCTTTCCACCACAACAAGGCAACTACACGGGGACACAAATGCATTAGCTGCTGCGTGCACCCCTTTAACACAAACACCCACACAGAGACACAGTTAAAGAATCCAATAACAGATGGAATTTATGCTACACTATGTTGGCCCATGCTTTCCTTTTCAGTCATCCATATGTTTGTCTAAGGGAAATGGCAAAGGAAAGCTTTTTATCACTTTGGTCCAGCTTCTTTTATGACTGGCTAAATCAATACTTTTATTTTATGCACACTGCACCAAAATAAGCTAGACTCATCACAATTAAAATAAGACCACTGTAGTGCAAGCACCAGGTTAAGTTCAAAGATGAAGCTCACATCCTGATACATTGATGTTTGTGCTCGCTAAAAGGCACGGATTTTAGCAAATAATGAAACTCTCTGCTGCGTTCATTCTACAACCTGCTGTGCAACGACGCAGCTGACCACATTTCAGAAAAGAGAATGTCCTATCTAAAAGAAGTAACTGATTTTGGCTCAGATAGCTCACAGAATGACTCATTAGTCTCACTTGGACTGCTATTTGAATGGCACAAAACCATACAGCTCCTTCGAGATGTGGGCTGTTATGAGAATACATTCTTAAAGTCTTCAAGCATCAATAGACACACACGGCAGTGCACTGTGCATGTGCGCTCATGTGAGTGCATTCGTGTATGTGCGTGTATGAAACTCGCTCGCATGGTTATCTGTCCTGTTCTGGTGACTTAGATACTTTGAGACAAAGAATGAATATTTCATTGGATAGTTATGGGGGCAATAGAGGCGAGTGTTTCCTATTGGAATTCTGCAGTGTCACCGCAGCAAATGGAATTCTGTGTGAGTGGAGGAGATTGGCCGAATCAGCTCATCTCAGAGTCCTGGAAAGCAGGGGCTGATAGAGAGAAGTAAAAAGGGGAGGGTGAAAAAGTGAAGAAGACAGAGAAAAAAGCAGTCACACTAGAGAAAGAGAAGAAAAGTATATAAGCTGAGTGAGAAGGTAAGCAAGAGAGTAAGCAATGGAGTGCAAGAGGGGACTAGAGAGGAGGTAAAGAGGAGGGAGAGGGAGAAAGGAAGAGGGAGAGCGACAGGGTGAAAGAGATAGCTCTCTTACAGTTTCCAATTAAATGTCTCATTTACCCCCTAATTCTTCTTATTCAGAGCAGCATTTGTTCAGATTCGCAGCAGCAGGACTGTAATTTCAGAGTGGTAATGGAGAAGCAACGCCTCTGCCACTGCATTTGGTACTGTTTTGGGATGATAATGGGCATCGTTTCTATGAGGTAATTTCTCTAAATAAAAATGCCTCCCTAGATTAATGTTTGGGAAAGTGATATAAGTGATTGCTTTATACTAGTTTAATTTTAGGTGTTTGGCTCACAGTGATAACAACATGTGGAGTTAGAGGGCTCAGTGGACTGGTTCACAGCTGATTTGATTGGGGCATATGTACGTGTGTGCAAATGCAGATATGTTTATGCGGGAGTGCATGCGTATCCAGTCACCTTACTGAGCAAGCGATCACTAACGCTGCGGGCAAGCTGTTGAGTCTCTGCAATCTGGTCGGCTACTCGTTTCTGTTCATTCAGCTTCTCAGCCAGCACCTCTAGCTCTGTGAGAGCGAGCTGCAGGGGCAGGCGATCCACATGTCCTTTTGGCGTATTCTTAAGCATGTCCTAAAAAAGGTCACAAAAAAGTTTTAAGGAGAGGTATAACTTGTTAGAATTATAAGCCATTCAGTGTTTTTACCTTTATCCTAAAATACAATGAATTAATGTGTGATTAGGAGTGCTGTCCCCAACTTGAAATATCCTAATCAGGATCAAATGCTCACTGTATGTTTATCACACTGATCTTCCAGTGGTTATGTTAGCTCTATAAAGCACAAAATCAACAAAACAGATTTAAAACCCCCAAATGTCTATTAACATGCTTGTTCTGTGCCTTCCAACTGCATCTATGACGCAGTGAAAAGTCAAATGTTTTCTTGATATGCATCTCAGCTGCACCTCTGCGCCTTCAGGTCTACTTCCCTGTAATGTATGATTTAATACATACACTTCTTCTTTAGAGTACTGAGTTTAGGCTGGAAGAAAATGCCTGATTCACATTCATAACTTATCTTTGGAATTCATGGATAATCAATGCCTACTGAGGGATGAAATGAGCTACTGCAGATCCAGCAAGTCAAGCTCGAATCCAAATCTTTGCTCAAAATGGAAAATGGAAGCTAGGACATAAAGACAGTAATATGAAAAACTGATGTGGCTAGCTACTTTCCGTGCTTTGAAAGTATGCGAGGAAATGTACTTTGGAGTTAAAATCCATAATCAATTGCATTGCATTGCAGCTTTTCATCTTTATTAGTCTATATGCTCAGTCTTTAATGTGACCAAGGTTTCTTATATTGAAAGCAAGTAAGACATAAAGAGATTGATTAAAATAAAAGAAATAAAATTACTAGGCTCTAAAAACAACACTTTATACCTGCAGGAGCAGTATGAACTGAGGGAATCGCTGAATGGGCTTAACCATCAGGCCATATAGAGTGATCCGATCAACACTTGATGCCTGCTTTTTCTGAAACCAAAAGAAAAAAGAAAACAGAATTGTGCAGTTAGAGAAAGTGTCTTTTAAAAAAGGCCATTAAGAGGAAACTATGTTATTCCGGCTTTAAAAGGATCTAGTCTGAATTCTCTTTAGACCACATGTGGGTGTGTGAGTGGGTGAATAAGATATGAAAAACAGGGTGCATTAGTCATATGAGTGTATAAAAGGGGAGTTTCTTTGAGTGTGTTATGTCTAAAGTATTTCTGTGGGTGCAGGTCAGGGAAAGATATTGTTTGGTGCAGTGTTAAGTCTATGACATGATGACAACGCCAGTGTAAAAAGACAAATCACTGGACCCATTTAATAGACTGTATGGTGGAACAGTTTGGATAAATCAAACTGTAAAACAGAAATATTGAAAAAAGACCGGAAGGCATCTTGCATCTCATTTTTTATGTTTAGGAACTAAAACATAAACTGTTTTGCTGATCATTATTGACTTTAGTTTGGACTGCTATTTGAAATAGGATAGGTTGTCAATTACGGACAACAGACTTATCTGTGCTGAGGGGGAATTGGATTTGGCCAAACATCCCTTTGAGCCCATCGAGTATGGTTTTGGTGGAGCATCAATGCTGGTGGGAGTCATTGGTGTATGACATTTTATGTTGTGTGTAATGCACCCTAGATTAGATGTAATTATGTGCTAGTGGTCCCTGTTAGTAGAATCATGGGACAAGAAAACTGACTGATTTTCTTCAACAGTGATTTAAACCAGTTAACAAGTGAAACGAGATTATTTTGTCCATGTTCACTTTTAAAAGTCCATAATTTAATGTAATTTGAATATTATACAAATAATATAGGAATGCTACTCCAGTTCCACTCGCTGGAAGTGACACGGGAGCTTCCATCCTCAAATGAAAGAAGAAATTCATGAAACAAGCTGACGACTACCTCCACTATTAGCTCATCATATTTTCTCACATATCTCCTTTATGATCCCATACTGGCTATCATGAAAATGCATCAGCAAGAATTAAGAAAACACAGTCTTTCATAGAAAACAACACCTCTGTGCTACTGGTTTTTTATTCATTATATGTCATAATTCCATTAGTTTTTGATCATGCAGTATTATCAAAGACCAGTGTTTCTTAATGATGGCAAAAGATTTGAACTTGTTTCTTGTCCATCAGTTGTGGCTCAATAGTGTTCCTTGTAAATGGGCTTTAAGAGGAGACATCTTGTATAAAGAAAATACTAACACAGAAGACAAGTTACACACAATCATTTGACAAAGACAAGTTGGCAGTAGTCTGCAACCACCCTCCTATTCAAACACAATTGCAAGTACAAGGCAGTGATCTCTAAGATCGTATCTACCTGATCTAATGTTCACACACTGACAAACGCAACTTTTTTAAAGGCAACTTTGTAAACCAAAGGTGACCCCTGAGTGGAATCCGTAAAGAATTTCAAATGATTAGATTAAAATCTTTTTCACCACATCTGGCCAAGGCAAGACGTCATTGGAGATGGGCTTTTTCCTGCTTGGTGCACTAAAATGTTTGAGTGGTGTCAGGCAGTTGAAGGTGAGAGCAGTTTTCAAAAGAACGTCTCTATTTCCCTTTTGGAGGGCAGTCATGTACAGTCAAATCTGTCTAACACAGATGGCCTATAAAACCATAATACTGTCTCAGATAATCTGAATGCCGTAGACGTTCACCTGACTCCTCATTCAGGGCATGATCTGAATACTCTCACTTAATAGAGAGGTCGTGGGAAACACCAAGTGAGGCAGAGTAGGACTCCTCGTTCCACACTAATAAGAAGTGTCCAGAACAACCCTGGAGTTGTTTCTCAATATATGATGAACTAAAGGGTATCTCCATTAAGAGAGTTAGAAAGACGGGGGTGGGGGTGGGGTGGGTTGGGGCGGGGGGGGCGGGGGGTGTTAACTGTTTTAACCATGTAACATCAACATCAGCTCCCACCAGAGATAAAAGTGGGCCAAAATGATCGGGAACTAGGTGTTAAAGCACCTGCAATTAATGAGTAATTAAATCTGATAGGCAGTTTAATACATAATATTAATCGGGTTAATTTTTTATGAGCTGCAGCTTGGTGATGCTTCCAGCTGATGTAAAACAGATACTCAATCAACAAATCAGAAAGTAATGTTACCCCATGGTGCTGCCTGCAATCTCAACACATCCTCATTTTTCTTCCCATGTCTGTCACGTGCGCTCGCATGCAGATGGCATTAAAGTTACAACAGTTCCCCATGCAGCTTTTAAAAATGCTCATCAAATATCACCAAACACATAAACTGTTTCTGTGCAGCTTGACTCAGAATCCGTCTGCTAGCTAAAGGCACAGTTGCTGTATTTTCCAGATAAGAGAAAAAATGTTAATGTGTGAGAAGGCTATTCTCACAGATGGAAAAAGATCAAGTTTATGCTTAAAGTTTAATCACAATATCCCTAATTCTCTGTCAATGGCATTATCCTATTATTTCATTTATTATGAAATGTCATTTACAACAAACTGGATTCCTTTAATTTTGATTTTTGTTCCTGGACAGTAAATAGACTGAGAAATGAGATCCAAAGCAAAAAAAAAAAAAAAGTTCAAAGTGGTATCCAAGGAGAAAAAATCTGTTTCTGTGATGACATCTAAAAAATAAATTGTACTTTGTGACAGCCACAATGTAGGATGATGCAACAAAGCCCCATTTTGTCATTCAAACCACTGTCTGCAAAGTATCTGTTGCTGTGTCAGAGCTACGAAGCAGGCGAGGAAGAGGCAAAAAGCAGATCAGCACATGTACGATCAATCAATCAAATTATTTTATTTTAAAGCAAGCACCTGCCAATGTCACCAGAAATATATAAACACTTTTACCTTGCTGCCTAAAACTGTGTTTGCAACCTAAACATCAAACAGCAAGATGTCTCAGCATTTACCGACATGACGTAAATGATTGAACTTTCCCCCATGTTAATTTTATTTTGGGGGAAAGTATTTTATTTTTTCACATTAGAAATTGACATCAATTTCTAATGTGAAAAAAGGGGAATAGGGCAAGACTGAATTGGACCTATCAAGTGCACACTTCCCTCCACAGCTGACATGAACTACATTAGGCCAGTGACATCTCCAGCAGGGTTAATAACAAGTCTTGCCATCCAAGAACAAGCTCACTTCACATTTGCTCTACTAACGGAACTTGTGATCTGGATTAAGCTACACTTTAATGCGGGTAAGTACAAAATGTCTAACAGTACCATTAGTCCAAAGCTGAATCAATGAGGACTACTTACAGTCATAGTGTTTCTGAGATTTTATGTATTGTCTGATTTTCTTATTCATGGTTTCAGTATTTAACCTTATATGTAAATCACTGTATCAACTGATGTGTACTGAACTCACTAAGTTGCACATCTATCACTTTGCTGTCAGAGTGAAATAACATGATAATGTCACTGCTGCTGCAATATTTGAAAAAGAACCCATTAAAACCCTCATGAGTTCAGTGTTTTTTCTTCTTTATGTCCATGTAATTTGTAATTTTGTTTGTCATCCCATTGGCAGTAAGAGGTGCAACATGCAGTGGGAGAGAAAGAGGAACCTTTCAAGAGAAAGAACAGGACACATTTTATCTGGAGTAACATGCAAGCCTGTCAGCCGGGTGATATGGTTCTGTAAATCAGCATTACAGCTCAATGATCTGGGTCATACTCATGCGTAAATGCTGGGAGCAGAGGGAATTGTTAAATCATTTCATGGCATCCTCCATACACTGTGGTACTTTATTTCCTATCCATGAGCCCATGATTTCTAATTAATGTCTGAAACATTAAGTAAACAGCAGAGCGCGCCTTTAAATCGCACACACGCATACACACTAAATCAGACCATAATTTAATACAATCAATGAGCTGAATCCCAATTTTGTGTAAATAAGCACATTTTTATAAACTTAACTATTTGTATGTTTGAAAAAGTGAAAATGTATGATTTAATTATGTGGCTCAATGAGATTTGGGGATTTGCTAGATTCAGCGCTTGCTAAACACTAAAAGGGAAAAAAATAGGAGCTAAAACACAAATGATTCATATTAATCTGTAAATAAGACAAATATGCACACTAAACTCTGGTTGGAGCTCACCTTTAGGAAGTCCAGAAAAGCTGGTTTGGACATGCACGCCTTTTTAATGAGCGCCATGGCATTAGTGAAGTTGTTCACATAGTCACTGTACACATCCAGCACCATGGACTTGGAAAACTGTAGAAACAGAAAGCACAAACAGAAAGCATCATTTTCTGAATCGGAGCCAACAGCTAGACGAGCAGAGGCTCGACCGCGTTTTTGTTTTTATAGCAGAATCCACTGTCGTGTAATTTCCTCTAATATCTCAAATGACTAACCATCCTTTTTGCAGGACGACCTGCAACCTTTAATTTTAATGTAAAGAGAGGCCAGGAAATGGATGTTTAAGCATAGTGTTTTAAAATGGTTTGTTTACCATTCCAGTTACTGAAAAACACCCTTCACGAGCCATTTGAGAAGTTGGGCAAAGAGGAATGAGCCGGCAGAGCGAGCGAGCGAGTGTGTGTGCGCGCATGTGTGTGTGTCTGTGGGGGAAGGGGGTGTGTCCGTTTTGTGTCATTTATTCTCTATCCTCAATTAAACCCACACCAGACAGCTGATAGTGGCAGTATGAGGTGTAGTGGGGAATTGGCAAATTGCATGAAGGATTTAACCCTCTTTGCTCACACTGCCCCTCAGGATACTGCCTTTCAGATATTACAACAAGCCCTGCAGGTACAGGTACATTACCACATGAAAAAGACCTGCTCAGTGAGGAGTACGCAGTCCCAGTACTCTTGTTTCCAATGTGTCCTCATTTGGTGGTAGGCATTATGATATCAATGGAATAGCACTATAATGGCCAGCAGTGCAGGGAGTCAAATCAGCCCCTCTGATAGGCAAATAATGAGCCAACCTTATGGGTGAGCACATGGCTGAGACTCACATAGGAAAGCTCTTCCTGAACACTACTACTCTAGCGCCAGAAGTTGTAAACGCACATCCCAGAGAGCAGTGGATGCATCAGAGATATTCATCACAACTGTAATTGATTCCATGTTTGGAGTAAACTATCCCTGTTTGCTCAATCTAAAACCTGTAGCTCATTATAACTCTGGTAGCAAAGCCGGTGTTTTAATGTTAGCCAGAAATGGTAAAAACAATATGAGTGCCTCTAGACAGCATGCAAGACTTCGATTGCATTTTAGAAACAAACAAAGAATGCACGTAAACACACAAACGTGTATAAGAAAGCAAATTATCCTCCGGTTTCATTTCTATTTGCCCCACGCACACACCATAAACATGCACATGCACGCACACTAACCGATGCAACAAATAAGTCTCCGATTTTCTCAGTACTGTCCCACTCAGCCACACGTGATGCCAGTGCAATCTGAAACATGGAGTGGCACTGGGTGATCTCCCTGATTCGGTAAAATATAGGCCGGATTTTCCGTGGGCTCAGGATGCGCGGATCAGCTTCCATCAGTGGTCGGTGGTACTCCTGGGGAGATTGTGACAGAAAATTGTGTTTTCATTTTTCTGTATATCAATATACAGTTTGTGGGTGGGAGGTTAGGTTCTTAAGAGAGACCAGCAATCCACTCTCTTAAGCACTTCTCTTGTCAGAAGCATAAACAGACATAAACTGCAGGGTAACTGACGCATTTCTTGTGAATCAGGGAGAGAAAGAAAATTCAGTTATTCTGCCTGGAAGCCCAGTAATTCAAGGATTGTAAAATAGCATTTGCCACTAACAAACATGTTCAGAACTCAATGTGACCTGTAATCACAAAAGCCAGAATAATAATGACAAAAAAGAGCTCCCAGCAGTTATAGATTAAAAAAACAACATGGCGAAAAGAGGCTTAATTCTTCAGTCAGCACTGATGGGTATATTGGCCTATACAGCGTACAGAAATGCCTTGATGCTCTGTGGGTGATAATTAACTTCCTTGAACCTATACTTGCTGAAGTATAGATATAATGTGTAAGCTGTAAGTTAAAGATAAAAATGTTATTTAACAGAAAATAAAATCAAATGCAGTAACCATGTTGGTCATTTTTTTCTCGCACACCATAGATGGTATGTAAAAGATGCCCGTATTCACAGCGATGTCAGCTATGTATAGTTGTTTGAACTGATGATCTTGGAATCTGCGGATGTTTAGAAGACTTCCCAACTTGTGTAAATCTATAATTCTCCTTCTAAGGTCTTTGCTGTGTTCCTTAAATTGAGAAGTTAACAGACCTTGGCCTTGTCAAGTAAAAGACATGGAACCTTCAGCACTATTAATCGAAGGATTTAAGCGAGTACACGTATATATTTGAACCCAGACTTTTGACCCTGTATAGATTACAGAAAATCCAAAATAAATTCAAACTTGTGCAACCAAGTCATTAAAGATGTATGCTATATAAAAATTCCACTCTGAAAAAAGAACAGTTCAAAGAAATCATTAAAAGACCGAAATTGCCATGACATTATTGCCTATGACAAGCGTATGTAAACTTCTGACCACAGCTGTATGTCTGCTAGAGTTGAGGCACTGTCAGACTGAAGATGGAAACAGAGTGTATTGAGTTGACAGATCTATCTGAAGGAAGAACCCATTAAATTTGGGAAAGAGTCCATTCAATTTTTAAAGTGTGTCCATTATGCTTTTCTGTATTTCCTGTCATATATACACTTGTTACATGCTGGGTGCAACTCTTATTACAGCTGACAAAGTTTAAAATAATGAGCTAGTGTATATGCAAGTAATTGTTATGAACCAAAAACTCGTGCCAAGCTCTAAATGGCTGGATACCAACATTTTTCTTCTACTCTTGGATGTGTATGATGTCAAAGAGGGTCCAAGAGAGGAAATATGGTGCTGGAAATGAGCATTATAACTCAATGCTAATACTGGAGATAGGGCATTGGCATTGGAAAAGGATTCGCTCTCCAAGAGCCCTTCTAGTTGTTTTGCAAGTCTTGTCTGTGCATATCCACCAAACTGATAATTAACATAAGAAATTTGCTAGGCAGCTCAGTATAACTGCAAAGTAGTTTTTCTATGTTATAATACAGAATGTAGTTCTAATAATGGATTTACAATTCTGTATCTAATTGTGGTAGGTATAGATTCTTATTTTCATATGTTTGAAGATACTATTTTAGTATTTATCAGGACTCTCTGACTAAGAAAAGAGAAATTTCAAATAAGATAATCCAACCTATGTATAATAAGTAATCATGTCACTCAAGAACAAAGGTAGCCCATTCTATCTTTACAATGAAGGATTTTGCTGTGAAGCCACTGATCGCTGTTTATTCCATTTCAGTAGGTGCGCCTCTTATTTTTCACCGATTAGGAGATAACAACTCTTTTTCCCTCCAAAAAGGAAGATTAAGGACGAGAAGCTGCACCCCCTTCTATGCAACCACAACTCTGCCTCTCTCCCGCGGCAGCGGTACAACATCACAAAAATGAGGATGGGTGTTTTATCAGGATTATTTACACTGAGACACCTCGATAATTTGATTGATACCGCCGCTTCTCTTTTCAGTGTAATTCATAACAGTTAAATTTTGATGATATTGCATGTGGCAGAAGAGGACAACTGGACTAAACAGCTTACCTGCAAGATTCTCCTGAGAGATTCCAGGTAGCTGCGCTCACTCTGAATGATGGAGCCAAGGATATGGCGCCTGACAACCTGCGCACACAACAGACCAGTCAGGAGATCTAGCGCAAAGAAGATATGATTGGGCAGAAGTATGTGTATGCTTTCAGTTAAGCATGGCACAGTTTGATGGATTGAACTATGATAATATGTTTGTCACAGGAGGAAAACACTGAAAGACAGGAAGGTTTGTTTGAACAAGGTTTGCAGCAGACTGCATGAATCACTGGATTTGTTTGACATGAAAGCAACTGTTGTACCAGATACAAAACGCAACGCTTTTTGAAAGAGGATGAAAAGTATAGAGTGTGTGGTAAATACTGTGGAAACAATAAATACAATTAACAGCCTCAACTGGAAACACAATAACCATAAAGATGTGACGTTTAGAACATGCACAAGCTTGCGACAAAAAGCCCTCTGATGTACCTGGTGGCTGGTCAGCCCCTCTGGCATCGGGCTCAGCTCTGGGGGAGGATGCTTCACTTCTGACACAGCCACATCCAGATATCCTGCATCATCCTCCTCTTCTGTAGATGTTGAGAAATGGGGAAAAAAGAGAATGACACAGAATGGTTAAAGCGTGCGTATGTGACAGAGATTGAGGCAGGGAGAGCGAGAATAACAAAAATGCAGCCCTCACATCTCACTGCAGTTGGAGAAAAATGGCGACACACTAAGTTTATTACCTCTAAAATATGAAGAGACTTCTGTACTCTCTGAAAAGGGAGCGCAATAGAGAAAGAAGTGAGAGTGAAAGCGGGCGAGGCAGAGAGGCCTTTAGAAAAACGAAAAAAAAAAAAAATCAAACAATACTGTATTTCTGTAGGAGTAAAGGAGGCACAAAGGAGTGTGACTGCAAAGACACAACCCAAAACATTCTCATCTGTGCATTGGCACAAAGTCGACAGTTTCAAAAATCCCTACTTCACCACTAACCATAAAGACATAAATACCAGAAGCTTCCAAAATTCCAATTAAAGACTTTGGAACGATGACAGAGGACTGGTGGAAAAGAAATACAATGCTGTGTTGATTTCCTTCAATCAATACCTAAAAATAGCAACACTGGCCTCTTTACTTCTTTGTGATGGCTTTAAGGTTTGTTGGAGGTGTGGGTTTAGTGCCTGTGGTTTATGGGGCTGCTCAGTTCTCCATTAATGGATGCTAATCCATTAAGCGAAGGTCCTTATAACGCAACATATATGAGAACGCATGAGGTGCTTCATTCTTCTGCTTTCTCTAGCATCAAAAAAAAAAAAAAAAAAAAAAAAAAAAAAAGAATAGCTCGACCACACTGTCTGTCGGAAAACTCAGGAAGCGTGTCTGTTTTATTTATTATAGTTATAATCAGTGAGATCTGTTTTTCAGTGTGCTTTCATTTCTCCCTGAAGGGATTTGTATAAAGAAAAAGTAAGACTTTCTACTCTCTCTCCCTGAAACACTTCTTTGGCTTGGCCAGCTTTATATACAAGCAACTGCCTATAATTCAAAGTGTCAACTGTAAAGAGTTACAAAACCCAAACTTCATAACTTCCTAAACATAGTATAACTTCTATCCCCAAAAGCCACTTGACCAAGATTTACAAAGTTTTAGACTTTCCTGCATTACCCAATTGATCTTTTCTCTGCAGGAAGGAAACTTTTCGCATGACGGCTATTTTGGTCCTTTCAAGCCCATCCTTCGTTCCGCTTCTTGCTGCCTTCATGAGCTGCTGAACCTAGTTAGAAAGAGCAGACAGAGACAACAAAGGAGTGTTAGCGCATGAGGAAAGTGCCATGCTGTGGCAACTTGGTAACCTACTGTGCACCTCTGGAGAGAGATGGAGAGAAGTGGCGCTCAGTAGACTCATCATGAATCTCACCATCTGCAACTGCCTGTGGGTCGCTGAACAGGCTCTAATCAGTGAGTCTATGAGCGTATCATGGGAAGATTATGGTAAGAGAGTTCCACATGAGAGCAACGGAGCTGCGTAGCTCATGGTGGGAGAATTCAGCTGACCACAAACTCCACCTTTAGTATCAGAATAGCCCTGCAACAAGACTCCACAGACCCAGAATATACCCAGAGTGCTAGTATTTTTAAACAATGCTACTTCAGGAAAGTAGGTCATTAATTGGGGGCAAGTTGCGCTAGTGTTTATGGAAGCAAATATGCTGAAAATTAGTTAATAATTAATGAGTTCCACAAATATATCTTAATATTAAACCAGGCAGGAAAAGAGAGAGTCAGAGAGAGAGACCAATAGACTGACCAGGAATCTTAAATTAAAGTCAGAGTCCACAGGAAAGTTGGGAAGGATGGTATAGCAAGCCAGTTAAGCCTTTACATCAGCTGAGCATACAAGACAGCATATTTCAGCTCAGGGTCAATCCTATTGGCAAACATCTAGCAGTGATTTTTAGCTCTCTAAAGACACGGTGAGATATTGCTGTGTTCACTTGCTGCTGGAGATATACCTTGATGTCATAGTTGTGTTTTCCAGACAGCCTCATGGCCAGTTCTCGTTTGGTCCTGGCACACCGTTCCCTCAGCCGATGCACTTCAGGAGTGAGCTACAGGTTTCGGACAAGGAAGGGCAGGGCATAGGTGCGGGTTGTGTTTAGCCACAAAAGGCAACAGGGGGATGAAAGAGCAGGAAAAAGGAAATAGAAAAGGGAAATGGAGGCAAAGAGATCAAGGCAAAACAAGCAACGAAACACTGGGAATTAATCACAAGCGCAGAGTGAAAGCTCGAAGCACTGCATTGGTCAGAGGGGTTATGCTGTATCAGACTGATGGCCTTTGATTTAGAGAAGGATGGCAGGGGTTTCAGGCGGTTTAGTGAACATATTAAATAAGAAAACTCTATTGCAGGTCTCCCAGGTTTCTTCGGTAAGATGAGAACTTTAGGTATACTTGGTATAAAATTAATTGGACGAAGCTAATTAAAAAAAGGATATTTTTGATCAAGGCTGTACTTGCCAAAAAGGGTTACTGGGCTCTAATGGACCATTAATTGTCAAACCAGTGACGCTGAATCGTTCCTTTTGTTCAGTGGCCTGGGACAAGTTTGCAAAGAGACCTGTGGAGGGATTTTCACAGCACACCCTCGTGTAATTACCTGAACTCATTTTTCTCTCCCTTCACAAGCAGCATTTTGCTACCTATGGTCTCCCTCGCTTCTCAAAGCATTAATTTAACTTGAGCTTCTCTTGGATTACCATGGAGTTATATCAACACCTTCAATATGTAAAAATATGTAAAGGTAGGTATACATCTATACATTGATAAAGATTCAACTGAGCAAAATACTTTTTTTTATTAGAGTGATTGAAATTTTTTCTCATGCCTGCAACGGTGTATGCGTGTTGAAGGCTGGTGAAGCATGAAAAGAAATGCAGCACATTGTGAATGTGAACACAGTGCCATCATGTGGAAGGACACTCTGAAGCCGAACACTGATTAACAGCATCCTTGGCAGAAAAGAGGCAAAGAGATCTGAGGCTTTTCAAAAAGAAATGCCTTCTGTTTACTTTCATCCCACAATGAAAGTATAAAGCTAGACAGCCTGGTATACATTATTTATGTTATTTATAGTTTCCTTACAGTTCTATACATTAATAAAGACAACTGCACAGCAGAAGCACCAGATGAAATAGTCACACATTTTTTTTTCCTATCTGCTGGAAACCAACCAAAACAACCTGGTCAGTCATGCTGCCATTTACAATCTAGAGAAATGACAACTTGTGTAGAGAAGGAAACGGATGCATTCACACAGGCTCTACCTTGCTCTTTGTTGGTAGTTTGGCCTCGTTATCAGAATGCTCATCGTAGCTTTCAAACTCACTGGAGCTCCATCCGTTGCCTGCCTCCAACGCACCAGTGTCTCTCTGAACGTCTTCATAGATCATATCTGCTAAACACAAGAACTATTACACATCAGAAGCTGCATAATGAGGTTTGTGAGAAAGCAAGCAAAAAAAAGTGAATAGGCGTCTACAGCTCCTAACCTTCATCAGGAGAGAGGGGTTCTTCGCTTGGAACATCATCATAGATCACCTCCGAAGCCTCTGCTGTCGGTGGTTCGGCTTCAGTCACGCATAGAGTTGGCAGAGTAAAACAGGAGAGTTGAAATAAACACCGTTGTTCTGACTTGCACCTGCTTTTGTTACATCATTCTTTTATATCTCTCAAAAAAAACAGCAAACACAATCTAACAGAGCTTTACACCGACTGAATGTTTATGCTCGATCTTTTAGACTCTGGGTGTCACTTAGTTTTAGAATATTTCCATATTTATGCCATTAACAGCATTTAAACATCATGATTCATAGGGAGATCTGCCAAATATCATGTGTATCTTGTGTACTGTTGCCACAACGGCTTTGCCTACATGACATAAGATGATTGTATCAGGCTTGTTTGAGCTATTGACCCATTCTCTCTCCACGCTTGGCAGGATTTGTCATTAACTGCTTTGAGAGTGTTTCAGCCTAATTTAGCTCAGTGAGCTTTATTGATTTGGTCTTAAACTGTGATTTGTCTGCAACACTTTCCCCTAAACCCTGAACAGCAACAATCACTGTTTTCAATTAATCTGACTGAAGATGTGAATTCTATCATGGATTATTGAGTCTAAAATTTAAAATAACCTTGCAATACAAGCCAGAAGATAAACTATTCTTTTCTTTCTCTCTTTTATCCCCCAACAAAAAAGGATTAGCTCCACAAATGTTCGTTATACCTCGCTTGGTTTCCGATGCCTGTGCATTCAAAGAGGATTCACAACAGAGAAGAAAACAACTGGAGTTGGGCTATCAGCCTGACTCCCAGCATATCGGCAAAGTGACTGGGCCTCTTGGGAACATGGCTTTTTACTTTAAATGTGGTATACCAGAAGTTCTTCACTGTGTTTTCTTACTTTATATTTAACTTTTCTCCACAGCAAGAAAATGACGTTTGAATAAACTCATTCTTAGTTCTTACTGCATCTAAAGGCACACTCTAATCCATATAATATCTATGATCACAAAAATATATTGTTGCTTTAAGAAAGAGAAAAAACTTAATTATTCACGATGACTCTACACAACTTTGGTTCCAGCGCAGGTTAATCCACATGCAAAATACAAAGTCCGACAATTGAAGACTTTATCTGAAAATGTGGCAAGCGTGAAATAGTAATAAATTTCTCATTAGCATCAGCACAACTGTAGTCATTTTTCTTGCTTTAAGTCAGCTTGCAGCTACCATTTTCTGTATTTTAATTTTAGATATCAGGAAGAAAGGTTTAATATACTTCCATTATTTGATCAATTTAACTGCATTGTACACATTCAGACTAAAGCAGAGGCCCCTGTGTGAAAATGCATCAGAGGGGTGGGACATAAAAAACGTCATGCAGTACTGCAGGGCTCCTTTACATCTCCCGTTTCTGAGCCACCTTCAAACAGCAGCACTGCTGACTGAGTCGAAATCCGAAAGCAATTTTCCCTCATGGAAATGGTACTCTATTGATCCTCGTCCTAAATTAATTGGATTCATGTCATGTCTGTGTAGAAATCAAATCATGGCACAGAATGTGTGTGTGTGTGTGTGTGTGTGTGAGAGAGAGAGAGTGTGTGTGTGTGTGTGTCAGTCTGTGTTGTATCAGTATATGTTTGAAAGGGGTACATATGTGTTTATACACATGAAGGCATCTTTATGTGTGTCTGGCCTTTCAATGAAGAAATCAATGAGCCATGAGATGACCACAGATTTGTAATATGGTGTTCTTGCCACCTTTGATCAAGGTCAAGAGATGGAATGTGTGATACTAACAAAATACTGTTTACAATTCATATTGCCAGTTTCATTATGGTGTGGTCCACAGTACTGTTTACCCAATTCTGGAGGCTGTATTGGTTTTTCTATCAGATCTATCCGCAATGTGAACACTGTAATACATAGGTGGAATGAGTTGGAGTCCCAAGGCAAGCTTAGGTTTAATCTTTTTTGGTCTGAAATTGAACCCTTGATCTACAATATAAGGTGCACGGTTCACTGTCAATATAATTTAGCTTCGTACCTTCAGGGATGCCCCTCGAGCCTTGCTTGACGGTTTCTTTGCTGTGGTCTCCTGAATCGACCGGGGACTCCACAGCTGATGGTGCCACAGGAAGCCCCCGGAGCGCCTCTCCTACACAAGGAACTGAAGCACTGGGCTCATCTGCTTCTGCTGCTGAGGCACTGGAAGGTACCCAAACATTAGCACAGTTAAACTAACACCGAGTTCTGTGTGCCTCATAATAAGTTAATTTCAATGGGAGGAAGGGGAGGCAGAGTGGTTGGAGGTGGATGGGTGGGTGGGGGGTGGTCGAAAATAGTTCTTTGCTGTTCAAGCGTGCAAATGCACACTCCCTAAAGTGTGACAGAACACATCTTGCTACTGTCAAATTCATGTGATGTTTCTGAAGTAACTTCTTTCGGAAACAGGAACATAATTCTTTTCCCAATTTGGCTAGAGGATGTTTTGTTTTCCCTTTTGTCTTTGTGCTTATTTGATATTTAAAAGAGGTTTCTCCAAGACAAAAACTGATTTCAAAGAAATTTGGTTGGAAGTGATGACTGTTTTTTTTCCTGCATTGGGGAATTCTGGCACCGTCCAACGACCAAAGAAAAGTCTCTAACATAATTTCAGCTTGTTTTCTCATTTGTGTTTCGTTTAATCAAGCGTTTTCAAACATCAAAAGTAAAAGTCAACATCATTTTTACCAAGCCACCAGAAACAGGAAAATTTCACAGATTTCTATCATATAAATGAACACTAAACCGTACGTGGACATTGTGCCACTATGTGTTTTGAGATACAGTTGTGAAACCAAGATTAAATTAAGAGGACTGCTCAGCCTCTATAACCTGTCTCATTGCTTTCTTTTTTGTGTATTTTTGAGTTGTTGGTGTTGAGTTTTTTAATGGTATTTAGAGGCCCTTTGGTCATGAACATCTTCCTACCAATGCTGAAAATAGCTACATATTGTAGAATTATTGTTTAAATCTTGTGACAGCAATGTTATGCCATTAAAAAAAAATCCCAAAAAACAGTGATACCCTCAGTTGTAACTGGGCTATACTTTGCTGATTCAATTATTCACAAGAACTTTTGCAAAGCCCAAAGTGTGCTACTTGAGTCACTTAACTTGTCCCTGAGCACTGTCATATCATTGTCTGTCATGCCTGAGGCGGACTATAATTACTACTGGCTTTATGAATGAAAACATGCCCTGAACCAGCTATTAAAATCAGACTCTAGCACCACAGGGGGGAATCGTGTTGATACAGCTATCACAATGCTTGTGTTGATGCTGCCAGTGAGGCATTTTTCTCCCCCACATGACTGATAATATGACAGGATCCAGCATGTAGGAGAATCTCATCTACACTAATTAAATTGTCTCTCAGCTAAACACCTCAGCAACACTTGCAATGCCAGTACCAGCAGCAGCAGCTACTCAAGGTGATGGGCAACTGGTAGACAAATGAGACGTGCCAGAAGAATGTAGTCCATGGGAACTGCTGGGGAGGTAGCCTTGCAAGCTTGAAATACACTGTTGGTATTCAACAATCTTGCAAACTGTTGTCTTTCACTGTGGGAGCATGTGTACAATGATCAAAGCTAGCAGGAAGGCGTTTGTACCATCTGCGATCTTTGGACTATGGAAAGGTAAGATTAACTGAGTTTTTGTAATGGAAGCATTGCATGATGGAAACATCACAAACACTGTTTTAAATGCTCTCCTCTTTCACATTGGTTATGTCTCTACATATACACACAAAAGGTATTGTAAATATTTTCATATATATATCTTCATTTCTTCAGTTCTCGTTTGTGCCATGTTTCCCTGTTGCACAATAAACGCCTGCCCCATAGGTGGAAGCAGATACGCCTTGCCAACATGTTGTATTACAGCTACTGATAATACCGTTTGGTTTTACAGTGGTGTCAAGTTCTGCAAAGTATTACTCTGATGCATTGTCTATGATGTGGCATCATTCATCTCAATCTGAAGGACAAAAAGGATCTCCACCCACATGAAAACAAAAAAAGAGCTATTTCTCTTCACATTTCTTGCAATGAACTGATCTCTTGTCATTAAAATTACTTGTGTGGGAAAAGAGCAGAGTCAGAACAATAGTGATACACAGATTGCCTCCCTGACTGTGTGCATTATTGTCAAGTATGAGTAATTTGAGCAGGGTAGCAATCGATCCAGGAATATTTTTGTGCACCCCCGTCACAACTTATCTCCGCCTATAAGCCCTAGTGAGTCATATAGCTTAAGGAGAGAAAGAGGAATGATTTTTCAATGCAAATGACATAGCCTGGGGCAGAGCACAGCCTAAAGTGGAAGCTGCTTGAATGCAAATACTGCATTTCCATCTGTTTCCATTCTCTTTACCAACAACACCAGAGCAGTGCAATATGCCAAGTCTCTACCCGTTTTAGCCCCTCGATCTCTCCTGATCATCTCAGATAGAGCTAAAAGGAAAAGTGACCCTTTGGAATTATCAGAATTTCTCTGGTGATTGCTCATAATATGTGTGGTAGAAAGGACCCAAAGCACACGGTGTTATAGACACGTGAATGACTTTATTTACAATTTGCTTCCTGCTCATAAGGCTTTTCAGCCACCTCTTTCTGTGAAGCACACCTTCCCCTGGTCTCGGCATCCTACTGAAGTAGGGAAGGCGTGGAAAACCTCCCCTGACACCACACATCCCGCCACAACCCTCCATTGCCCAACTTAGGCCGGGGAGCTATCCGGCCTAGCCTACTCTCCATACCAATGTGCTCAAAAGGGTCCTCCACTAATGGCAAAGGGCGCAAAGGTTCTTTTGGTATGGCCGGTCAGTTGACCAGCTCACATCCCAGGCTGGACACGCACCATCGATGCACATCCCCCCAAATGCACGGCCAATAATTTGGGCCATAATTCATTCCAGAGTATTGTCATATCCCATAATCCCTGCCACTGGGTTATAATGAGCCGCCTGGAGATTCATTTCGCAGCAGCTCTTAGGCGCCAACAGCTGGGCGTGTTCCTCTTCTGTGCGAGTGTCACGACTCACTCGCTAAAGCCCATCTTTAATCAATACAAAATGCAGGTAGGTCAGCGCTGCATCAGGGCACACCGTGTGACCATCAATTCTTATCACTTGGTGAAAGGCTGAGCGTAGGGTGTCATCACGATGCTGTTCGAGTGGAAAATCTCCCATGGAGTGAATTACTGGAGCCGGCGGGGCCCCGTCATCTCCTTCTCACCAGAGTAAGCGTCCGACGACCCCCACGTCACCGCTGGGTGCAGCGCAGACACTACACGCCACTAAACGTTGTGAACACATCCCCAGCTGAACCACAAACCACACCCCGCCACAGTGATCTGAATGATCATCATCTAAGTCAATGTGTCCAAACATAATTTAAAGAACAAATAATAAACAGTAGCACTTTTAGTGTTTTTATTAAGCACACTGAGTAACCCTGTATCTGCCCACTACTTATCCTGAACCTTTTCCAAATTGCACACTGTGTTAATGCCAAGCTTTTCTGTACAGCAATGACAGACTCCAATTAGACTGCACTGCAAGTCTTGAGTTCATGGCTTCTCGTTATATTTATATACTAGTTTGCTTTGAATGTTTTTAAAGAATCATCTTTGTTTCTTTTTCGTTCACAGCACAACCAACAGAGGGAAGCACAAGGTGAGAGTTCTTCAAACAAAGTGGCTGTGAAAAATAAATGTGTTCTTCATGGTAGATTAGACACGTTGCTTTCCAAGGGCAAATGTGTAAAGTTCCCCGCGAAGTTGCAAAAGGGGAAAAAAAAGGTGAAGGCAAAAAACTTCTGTGGGGAAAAACAACAAAAAGTGAAAAAGGAAAATTATTCGGTAAGGTTAAAGCTCTGTGTGCATAAAACAGATGCATGCAGACACGTTGTCATGGTATCTTTTGTGCTAATCTTTTCAATGCTGAGGTTCCGTGTCATCCGTTTAATGAAAACTATCTGTCAAGTGTTAATGGTAAATGCTGGTATCAAACACTGGCATGCACATAAAACTCAGGAGAGAAGTGCTGCTTTGAGCCTAATAGCTGTAACGAGCTGATATGCTGTCATAGCAGTGCTAAAAAAAAACACATATTTCTACAATAACATTCGCAAAGTAATTTTGGCAATATTATTCTAAAACTGCTGACAGATTTAGTGGATGTGCTGACAGTCTTAACACCTTGATTGTGGAAAGTGCTATTGATAGCTTTTCTTTAAAAGGCAGACTATTGACTAAACCAAACTGGAAATGTGCACTCAGCAGAAATCTTCCTGAATGAGAAATTGCCAAGACCTCGCTGTGACTTTATCGCACACACACAGGCACGCAGCCACACACGTATATAATCATTTATGCGCTCACATATGCACACAGCAGAAATGTACACATACAGACACGCTCACACCTGTGTACAGACACAGGCAACTTCTTTCAGCGCAGGAAAGTCGACAGGAATCCAAACTATCAGCAGAGGTTTCTGAACACACTTCCTAGAAGCACAGGTGGAAGACCTCATGGTTTCCATCAAGCAAGCACAGAGGGTAGAGAGAAATTATTCTGATGAGATCTCAAACCAAAGGGGTTTTTTTTGTCTTTTTTTGTAGTTTTAATGGGGGTTTTTTTTTTCATAGACAGAACTAAAAACAATAGAACTGCACACAAGGTCAGTGTGTAAAATATAGTACAAAAAGCAGTATAAGCTACAAAGCTAAGAAGAACAAAAAACAGCTAAATCTTCCAGCACAACCCCCAGATATTTGATCGGAGCACCAGGGAATTCAGAGGCCAAGTCAATACCTAAATCTATTCCGAAACTATTTTTGTAGTAGAGTAAGAGCTATTAATCTGCCGAAGCACGACACTGATAAATAAAATCTAAATCAATGCTAAGACCCAGTATACTGCCCATAGCGTGCCTCTGCAGCCTTTTTAAAATAGTGTGTCCTGCTGCCACATAGACAGTCAACCACACGGTGTAACAGCAAATGTGACTCATCAGACCACGTCTACTTCCATGCACTCACATGCCTATTAAAGCACTTTCAACATAGGAGATGGGGTCAGTGTGAGCTCTTTGACCAGTCTGTCGCTACATATATCCACACACAGCAATCTTTCCTGCGTTCTGACACCTTTCTATCACTGACATTGTACAGCTTTTTCTTAAATGTGTCTCCTGTGGGACTGAAACACACGGGTCAGTTTTTGCTCTACACTTGAGTCGTGAACCCTGAGTCATCCTGAGTGATTATGGGTAGCTAGAACTGTCCTTTTTTTAAAGCAAACATACCACTTAGAATCTAGGATAATCTACCTCTTGGTAAGTTCAGCTGTAACTATATAACTAGTGTAAGTCAAGTGTTTGTATATTGCGGCTAATTTCAGTGTTCATTTTATTTTCCTTATTATTGACTGTCGCAATGGATTTTGCCTTTGGGGATTTAATAGGATGACTGCCTTTCAAGCTCACGGTGAGTTCAAACTCACCGTGAGCTGAAATATGCTTTGGAGAAACTCTAAGTCTGCACGTCAGTGTCTGGGTTTCTGTTCTGTAAGTGACTTTGACTGCTGACCTCCCTGTGGAGAGCAGGAGGCAAAAAGACAGTTTCCTTAGTGGAATCAATAAACTATCAAATCATCATTTACTATGCAGACGCCTCACAGCAAATCATCTTAACTGCATGAAAGATGATTTCTGACTGCATCAATATCGAGGTCATTTCATGCACCTTCTCAGGAATTGATATTTTGTCTGCTGTTCATTTTACATTTCCAATGATTCAGAGTCAGATACTGGATTATCATGTATTCATGCATGTAGAAAGTTTCATTCGTGAATGTCAAATATTATATGTAATATTTCCAAAAACTCAACAAAAATAAGTAAAATGTACTCCCAGTGGAAGAGAACCACGCAGTTAGTATTATGCGCCAAGTTATGGCGTGATCTGCCTCCTAATGTCCCTGTACACCCACACAAGCATATTCAGCTATTCTGGCTGATTAGACCACTCCTCAGGTTGGAGGCAGTCAGACTTCTGCTTGGAATTATGTGAGGACTCTGTGTACAGATATGAGTACATGAAGTCCTCCCCCACATCTCAGAGCAAAGCTAACAGGCGAGGGAGGGAGCTGTCATTTATAGTCATACACGCCCACACAGTTCTAAGAAGTCTAATCAGCAACAACACCAACAAAAAATAAATAAATGGAATGAACTTGTGGGCGTTCCATATGTGCAGAGCTTTAACAGGTACCACAACACTTATACAATGAAGATTAATGGAATTCAATTTGTTCTACTCAAAGCAATAACAAAAACAAACACACGGGTCTTCACAGAAACGCTGTCCCCGTTTTTGTAATCGACATGCACCTCACTGTCAGTACATGCATACATTTAGACTTGCTTCATTTCCACTAGGGAGACATTTGCAAAGGATAATGGAGAGAAACCAGGTCTAGTCTTTACTATGTAAAATGAGCTAAGTTGACATATGTTATGATTTGGTGCTATATGAAGAAAACTAAATTGCATTGCAAAAAAAACTTGCAAAATTTACATTACTACATTAGGAATTATAGATGAGGCTAATCCTAATATACTGTATGCATCATTGTGAGTCAGGCAATCCAGTGATTTCCCTCTAGAACTGTATCAGCAGAAGCACTTCATACTTGACATTACCTCGTCATTATCTGTGACATGTCATCTGGCATCTAAATGTTATAACGTCACAGTATCTCCCACTCAATGTCGTGTTTGGATGAAGTGCAAGCATGACATTATCGCAGGCGTAATGACATAATAGTAATGAGTTTACTTTCTCCACCACCCTTGAGTGGTTTTCCCCATGGTCTGATCATAATCAAAGGCAACTTACCAGTTGGGTGACTCAGTAACTGGAACATCTGTCAAAGAGAGCAAAACAGCAAGTATGAGGCAAATTATTCCGAAGAAAATGAAGCACTGCGTAAAAACTTTAAAATGAAACTTTACCACATGATAAAAAGACATTTTGTGACTCTGGTGTATTTATTATTTATTTACTACTCGTATGCAGAAATTTTCATAAACTAAATTTGTGTTTAGAATTTAAATAAACTCATGAGTGTTACTAGAAGTGAAGCAATGTGTGTATAACCCACAGCTAAAAGTGATTTGCATGATTGTAATGTATTGTGATGGCATACGTTCTGTACAAAAAAAAAAGTGCCCTTAATCAAAGGCTACAATCAATCTACTTTGGCACCTTTCACAAAAGCTTGAGTCATCGAAGTGAGGGAAGAATCTACATTTTAGCTGCTCTCAGCCCTAGATTACATAAGACCTCCACTACACACTGTTATCGACACTCAGAATTCCCCTACGCATCTCACAGCCCACTTAACGGATTACCACACATACTTGCTAAAAAAGCTTTTTAATTAAGGACTAATCACTCCACTTTGTCCAACAGGACTTCTCCAAGACCTAAATCTCCCTCTTTATCTGAGCATGTAATTACCAGGGCCTATGTGGCAACATTAGCCAGGTAGTAAATATCAGAGTTCATACGCCTTTTTCAGGGTCAAATTCAAGCTTTTTAAGCACTTTCAAGGTCCCTTTTCAAACTTTTCCAGCGCAGGCCTCAGTGTGAGCTTGAAGACATTTATAATGTTTAAGTAGTTTAATGTGTAGGTGCTGATGATAAACACATTTTGAATGAAAGCCGGGAACTTTGGTAGCACAGAAACAAGTGGCTATTCTTTGTATTCTTTGTTATTCTTTGTTCTTTGTTATTTTCTCATTTTGACAAACTGTATCAGCACAATTTATCTAAATTCAGACAAAATTTAAAATACGAGTAGAAAGTGATATTTTTTACTGTAAAAACCACAAGCATGTTTAACGAATCATTTTCATAACTTGAAATGCAAATTGTACACTTTTAAAAAATATGCAGAAGTTTTGCAAACAACAAAGTTATATGGTACTATTTACCTAAAAATGCAGCCAAGGCTCAGACGTTTTTTATATAACCATTTAAAACTATGTACAGAACAATCAGGTGTTCTGCATCAAATAAGAAGGCACACAAATTATCTATGCAACTCCAAAAAATTGTTTGTGTCCACTATAAGACAGATGAGAACAGCACAGGGATAAACCTGCAGGTCTGACAGCAGGTGTGTCACTCAGCGTTTACACTGCAATCTGCCTTTGGTGGCTTTGTTGCAGCAACTGTGACATTCACTAGTAGAACTGACACACAAAACAAAACAACGACTACACTACACACTAACTACACAAGACAACACACTAACTTGAGACTACAAACACGGGAAACGTCACAAATCTCTCACGTATCAAAACTCTCACTCTCTTTTGATCACTCCTAAAACTTCCGCCTCTTCCCAAACAACCAAATGCGACGATGCCATATCATTTTTTGATTGGTCGTTTCTTTTTTCACTCACAAGCAAAGCGTGTTTGCTAGCACTCTCCTTAGAAAATGCAATTTTAACCGTTTCTTCCCGGAGTAAACGCCACTGTTGTATTCAGAAAAAAAACATCGGTTTTACGTGGCCTATCAACACAATTTAAAAACAGGTATATAGTTTGAAGTCCGCATGTTTGACCCAAGTTGAAATGGAGACCCTGGGTCTGTCAACCCCAGAGGGTTAACCAGAAAGCCTTAAGTTGGCTAGTTATGTATCTGGTAGGGGTGCAACAATACACAAAATTCACGGTTAGGTTTGATACTTTGGTGTCACTGTTCCATATTTTTTCGATACAAAAAAAAATGTTCATGCCTTTTTAATTTGTCATTTATTAAAATTATAAATATATATATTTAACTCAAAAGTACAGTTTTTAAATTTAATGTTGCTGAAACAACAAAATAATAAAATAAATTAAATCTATCTGATCAAGAAATCACTCATCTTTGGAAAAGAAAGTTTATTACAGAGAAACGTCTCTTTCCAAAATAAAAGCTATACTATACGCTTCTTCTGGGCTATATTCTCAGCACCATATTAAACATATCAGGTCCCCATAATGAGAATCATGTGCTAACGGCTGTCTAAATGACTCGAGTAAAGTTTGCAGCATGCGTGCTTGTTGTTTTTGTCTGCTTCCACTTGTCTTTGCACTAGGATGATGTCGGAGTAAATGTGCTGTCAGCATTAATCTGAAATGACGTTAACGCCACAACACGGCAAATCTCCGTTAACGAGCTACCGCGGATGGCCCCGTGGGTAGGGCTGGACGGCCAACACGTTAACGAGCTAACTGCGCTAACCACTAGTTCCCACCAATGTAATTAAGCATTGCGTGGCACATCTGACATACTGTTTTACTTTTGTCCATGACGCGCTTACCTTCAGGGTCATACGTCATATGAAAACCAAAATAGTTCCAAACGCCAGATCTGAATGAGGGTGGGGGAGGTTCAATTTGCCACGTTGCAAGGAGAGCTTAACTTCTGTCTCGCTAGCTTGCCCTGCGCTCAGTGAATCTGCATTCGACTACTCCGCCTAGGCTGCACTGTCGAGCACAGACACACTGAGCGCTCAACACAGACAGCATCGTCAGAATTAAAGTTGAGAAAATAAATTAAAAATTTTGTATTGTTCGATACATATGCATACCGAACCGAAAGCACTGTATCTAACGGTTCAATATCGATACGAGTATTGTTGCACCCCTAGTATCTGGCTAATGTTACTTTTACATTTTGCGAGTCATTTTATTTCTCTATCTGATAAGAAAACTATTCAATCAGATAGTTATTTGTGGTGAATGAAATACAGTTACACTTTCAAGCACTTTTAAGCACCACATCTGTAATTTAAGCACTTTTCAAACCTTGAAAAGACAACATTAAAATTCAAGCATGTTCAAGGATTTCAAGCACCCGTACGAACCCTGAAATATATCATACTTATATCTACATAAGTTGATCCAATTAAGAGGAAAGTTAACTCTGCTCTCTAACGCCTGTCTGCTTCGGGCAACAATTAAATCATTTTAAGGAGAGATTAAATCCACAAGCAACTGGTTGAAGTCACTGAGACTCTGTCTTGCTACAGAAAACAGATCAGATCACATTAAGTGATGAAAAATCACATTTACATCTCAGCTTACCTGAGATGAGCTATTAGGCAGTGGCAGTAGGTGCAGTTCACCGTTATGCCCAGGGGCAGTTTAATGGAAGTTGCGTAATATAACACAGGGCTGGAGCTTGTGGGTTTCACAGGTGAAAAATATCAAAACAGTAACCTTCACTTTTGTCGATAAGAAAGCTCCATTATTTTCCATTTGTACTTTCAGTTGTACTTTTAATAGAGTTTTGTAACCAGAATAGGTATCATTTTGATGACTTGAAACCCCTGTACAGCCAACCACACAGTCATTTTCACTTATACTGCTGACTTTATTCTATTTCATACTTCTACCTCACTACATTTGACAGACATTTATTTGCTTTTTAGACCAAAAGACAGGAGGATGTAAAACTTTGAGTGCAAAGCTTTGGATGCTTATTAAAAACACTTTTTATAAATTATACAGTATTTCCACATCTGGAATTTTTTACATGAGTAATTATAATCCATCCACCCATCCATTCATTCTCTTCTACTTATCTAATTCAGGGTCATGGAGGGTTGTGTGCCTACCCCAGCTGTATTGTAATCTAGTACTAAGAAAACATAACAATGAAAACAGACTAAGTACTATTATGAAGGTGGTAAATCTATGATGTAGATTACACAGTCATCGTGTTTGCAAAAGATTCTTGGGAGAAGCCAGGAGGAGAAACACCCAGCCTCAAGGAGCAGATATTACACCAGATGCCCATCCCGAGGAAGGGAAAAAAAGTCTGTGCCAAATCACACATGTGATGCATGTCCTGTCATAACACCTTGGGAAACAAAGGGGCAGCTGAAAGTACCTACTGACTCTGTGTAATTCACTGAAGTCCTTAACGTCAATAATAGCAAAACAGCAAATATGAGGCAAATTATTAAAGAAAATGAAGCACATATGTACAGAAATAGAACTGTAAGATAAATATGCACAAATAACCACTGCATGCTGACAGAGAAGCTCTCTTCACCTATAATGGTGAATTTTACTAATAAAAATGAAACATACTTCAGGATTTGAACCCGAGACCTCTCGCACCCTAAGCAAGAATCATACCCCTAGACCAACGAGCCACGTATATTGCATTGCTGCTCAGGCTAGAGGTGTTTAGAGAGTGCTCTGGGTGTCACGTTACCTGTTTTCGGGACACAATGTATAAAAAAAAAAAAAGTAGCTTTGCGCATCTCTTACCGCGACGGTCTTTTACTACCTTAAAAGCCGATGACCGCTAACTGCTGTCCATGAACTAGTTTATGCGGCTGCCCAGTGCTGAGTTTGAGTAACGTCATATCTAACTATGCCAGCTAGTTTCGTCAATAATTTCAGGACATGGATTGGATTACTATTTTTTGTCGATGCCTACACGAGTAAATTACTTATTTTAGATATTTCTGTTCATATCCGTTTGTTTACCTGTGTCCATTTTAGAGGCTGTACGAGAATGGCTAGCCTTACCGCGTGCCCAATAAAGCTGTTGATGCAGGGTTGTACATTGATGAAAAGACAGTTCGCAAAAAGCAAAAAACAAGGAATATAACTTCCGTAAAGAGCAAGTTAACAGCTACCCACACGATCGCCGCCCGAAGTTACCTTGCGGTAGCTCGTTGCCGTGAATGCAATCACATACTGTTATTATGCAAAGGTGGATTGTGTCTGCAGGCTGCTGTTGCTCTGTGACAAGCGTCGGCATGTTGGCTGGCGGTTTGTTAACATTTGAGGAGTGTCAAACATGCGGCTGGAGGCCACAACTAGGGTCCACTTTGGATGGCTAGCATTACGTTTTAATAAAATTAATATCATCATTTTTTGTGCTGCTGCCAGCATTGCTGTGCAGGTGTGAAAATGTCTGGAAAATTATAAGTAATTCTAGATCTAGACAAGTTGTTTGAAGCACAAAGACTGTAATTGTCAGTTTTTGTGCCTCTCCACTGTGAAGCTTACATTGTACCACATGGCAGTAGGCTCTCAGGCTGTTCATCATCTGTTTTGTAAATGGAAACTGCCTTAAATCAGAAGATAATTTTACAGGAAATAGCCTAATACTTTCTGATGCCTAGGGAATTTTTAAGCAAGCTGAGCAAGAGCGGCCTTTCACTTGGTTTTTTAATAAAATCCTCTTCTTAAATTAAAAAAAATGGAAGGAAAAAAGGCATTTCTGAAGGTTATTTTTCTTAATATATGGTATTGCACAATCATTTCAATCAAGACTGACTTGGACTGTATGTAGTCCATCAACCAAAGTGAGTATGAAATCCCATGGTTTTATCTGTTTGATGTGTGGCTTTGATATGTTTGATAGAGTTAAGTTTTGTAGTGGAAGATAAAAACGTGAGTAAATGGGTGGTCTTAAAAGGATTTCAAAGGGACTACCTGTTTCAGTTCAAATGTAAAATTGGCAAATCCCTTGACATTTAAAAATATCTGAAAAATAAATAAATAAATAAATAGCACATCTGTTTACTATAAATAACTTTTTAAAGAAGATTGCTGACTCTTCTCCTTAAAAATATAATAACGATAATCGCACAGCCCCCAGTGTACACATTAGACTGGCCAATTATTTACGCTGTTTTGTAGAATTTATTTATTATTTTACAAAATACATAACTAAGAAGCCACACGAGCATTTGCCTGATACCCCTTTTACTTCTGGACACTAGTTACCTGTGGTAGAAACTGAAACTGGATCCTTGGTGGCAACGCTGTCTGGTCCAGCAGAAGGTGAAGTTGTAGGAAGCAGTGTGCTGTCAGTAAATGTTTGAGAGACGCTGCCTGATGTCACGTTGTCTTCATGCTTTGATGCTTGGACAGGTTTGACACAGTCTATGACCGTCTTACTGTCTTCCTGAAGTTTATCCTCATCCGTACTGTCATCAAACTCAAACTCTTCTCCTTGCTCCTCGTCATCATCCTCTCCATCCTCTTTTAGCAGTTGCTGAGACACCACAGTAGACATAATCGCTGAAAAAGAGTGAAACGTCTAGTGTAAATGGTTTTGTTTATAGCATTTTCATAACAGATGATAACTTAGAGAACAAAACAAGAAAAAGTATCGTGTCCACGTAATCAAAAAAGATCTCAGCATTGAAAAAGATAAGGTTACTTGACGCACTGAATGACAGGGTGATAACACACTCCAAGTAGAAAGCAGAGAAAAGGTGGTGGTTATATCACCCCAAGTCTAATAATAAGCTGCTCCATCACAAAACATTGTGCAGACATTAAATATGTTGTTTTAACTCTCATCACTGCAATTTTAATACCAGGATCAAGGCAAAAAGGTAAATAAGCTCGAAGACTGGAATGTCATCTTAACTTTGCAAACATACCAAAGCTGCTTAAGAGACACAAAGAAGTAGGAGATAAAGATCTCTGTTGTACTAAACAACACCAATCTGGAAAAAATGAACTTTTAACCTTGCAGTGTGTTCAGAACAAAAGGATGAACAGTGGACTTTTTTTGTAGAAATAAGATTCATGTACACTTTTTTAAATACTAAGGAAATGAAGGCATTCACACAACAGATAACTGTTTTATGAATGCTTAGAGAACACTGTAAGAAGAAGCCAAATTCATCTTGTCTTCTCAATAAATACATTATGATTTTAGAATCTTTCATACTGGTACACATAATAAAGGCCATTTCATTGTGATTTTGCAATCACACTTTCAAAATTGTGTTTTATTTTGTTGTTTTATCATTTCTATGACACACATTCCCATAAGGTACTAAATTGCTGCGCACAATTATTAAATATGTTGTACTTACTCCATTTCGGCCCATTTTAGTGCACCAATCCTGAACCCAGCATCTGCTTTGCATTTTGATTAGCACCAAACTGCTTCCAGTGCTGGAACTGGGATTAGGGGGGCAGTTTGTCAGACTGCTTTGGGAAAATGACAGCTAAACACGGGATGCACGGGAACACAGCCATGAAACATGTTGCTTGAGGATTGTAAAAATCATTGTGAGCAATTTTGTTTGACCTGGATACAAGGATAATGTCTGTTATGGCTCTCATTAGCTTTTACTGCATGCTGACAGCTCAATTTGGATGATGTTTATTTGTGCTGTGCTTCTGGTTTAGTGATGGCTTTCAATCCTAAAGCAAATGTGTTTGAAGAGTAGGTTCATTAGTTTTCATTTTAATCTTAAAACACCAATAACATACCAACATGAACACTAGAGTGTTATTTTGTTCTTTCTTCTGTCCATTTTCCTTTTCGGGTAATTAAAGTAACACAAAATAACTGAATGTGTTTTTAAGTTGGTGTTTTATTATAGTTCACTCTTTGCATTGCTGCTAAAAAAAGGAAAAACATTGCTTCTGGGAACACAGGATATTCTGCAGAGGAAGGCCGTAGACTAACTTAAGAAGCTATCGTGTTGATTCATCTGACTTACCTCATGTTAGTGTTAGATAAAGTTAAGCATGCATTTTTGTAGAGACTGGAAATGGTGATTTTGGAAGTGTTTTTTAAGGAACACAAGGACTGATTCAAGTCCCCAAAACTTAACAATAGTTTTAGGAAAATGTTGGAATATTGCGAACATTTGTGGGTATTTAAATTAACATAAAACAGAACAATTTAATAGAGAGCACAAGCCTTTCCTCAGAAACTGGTTCTCTGCTTGTTAACAACTGCATGCCAACACAGCCTTTGACCTCTTTCACAACCTCTGTACCACATACACAGTTTCTCCATTCGGCCCACTCCCTGGTCAACTCAACAATGACTCTTTTGTGGATGAAAAAACTTCTGTTCTGTCCTCCAAAAGCATTGTTTCTACATTCGTCACTGCGGTGAGGTACTGATTAATTCACTAGACATTTGGATTATGGCTGTATCTCTTTGTAAAAGAAAGGAGGATTTTTTTAAAGGAAAGAACTAGCAGGAATGCATGAATGTTTCAATAGGGTTTGTGCAATATCACAGTATTGCATTATGCTGGTGTATTTAGAAATCCCTTTTAAAAACATTTTTTTAAAAGACCGTCCTCTTTCTACTAAATTGATACTGGATTCCATGACCTGTATTAAGGTCACGTAATGTACATTCCTACATAAAAATGCCATCCAAGGGATGGTGGTGGAACATTTAACCGAGCCTAGCTACCTGTTGAAATGTGAGACTGTGAGAATTAAAGTGTACCTAATAAAATTTGGGGGGGTAAAGGTGAGCTAGCCAACACAGATACTGCTTTGTGGACTATTTTGGAAAGCTGCGACTAAAGAGAGTAAAACCTCACAGGGAGAGAGAAAGGAGACTTACACTGATAGTGTCACTTACATTCACACATGCACACTCGACCACTTCTGGGCGTTACACACAAATACAAAAAAAGCAAGCAGAAAAAAAAAACATTATAAAACCACATCAGGAACCATTATGCAACCACACACATTTTCTCAAGGTGCAGAAGTCAGCTAATAAACGCACCACACACTGGAACAGTTGGGGTCACTGACTGTCAGCAAAGAATCTCTTCAACATTTTTCCGTTTGTTTGACAATTTTTAAGTGAGATCATGTTTTAAAGCTACGGCTTCATGAGCTGATGAATGACCTCTTATGAGAGGTACTTCCCAAAGTTTGAATTGCATACACTCATGTTCTCCGAAATCAGTGTCTTCCTAAGTTAAGCTAAGTGATAGCGCTGAGCTACTATTACCCCAAATAATGAACATGAGCTGGGTTGTTAGTGCAATAACTTATCAGCAATGGTGTTTATCTTTTTCTTTATGAAACTGAATGTCTTAGTATTATTTACAGTTGAAAAAGTATGTCAGCAGAATTCAGCTGAGTGGTCAACAGTGACCCTTTTGGAAAGGCTTGGACAGACCCCCCCCCATTATACTTTTCAGTATTCTTGTTTATAGCTATAATGGGGGAGGGGAACTGTTGGGGTACAGTGCCAGTCATTGACTGTAGCACTTGATAACATAATTAGTTTAATAGGGCTGTGCGATATGACCAAAATCTCATATCCCGATATAAGAATTACGATAACGATATAAATCACAAAAATGTAACATTTTCTGTAAATTCTGTGAATCTCGGGCAGCTCGTCTTGCGGGAAGTGTTTCCAGCTGCGCGTCATGTAGCTGGAGTCGAGTGTTTTAACCGATGCATGAAACTATACATTTTTAGACATAAGTTGTAACGGCCGCCGTTTTCTTTGTGAGTATTTATTACACGGCGTGCTGCGGGGAAAAGTCTGTCCTAACGTTTGAGTCTAAGGTTTATTTTTTAGCACCTGGCGGCTCTTTTTTAAATTCTCATCCGTAAATCTGCTCTTTCACGTGATTCAGTTTATTTTGAAAAGTCTCAACAGGATCTTGAGCTTTATTGTGAAAGGTTTATGTGGAACATAAACAAGCGGACACGCGATGGTGTTACCGTCGTTGTTGCTAACAACAACGCATAAAAACAGGCGCTTGTCCGTCCGTAGTGTGGTTATATGAAATATAAGAGAAAGAGAGAACTTTAAGAAATTAATATAGCCACTACAGTGACCATCAAAACAATGAAACAATATTGCCGTAAGCAGTTTATTTTGCGACACCACGGAACAAACGATAGCGTAAAATGAAACGATAGACGTTTTTATATCGTCACCCGATATATATCATTATAACAGCCCTATAGTTTAACATAGTAGCCTATCTGGTGTCAGCTAGCCAAGTAGCAAAGTTCAATCATTTAGTCTGCCCACTGTTCATACCTTTCCTTCATACTGGTTCCTTTTATTTATGTATTTATTTATTTATGTAGGTGAATGTAAATTTCACCATCTTTATCATACACATGCCAGACTGAAATGTCAGTAGGGTAAAACTATAAAGTAGTGAAAAAATAAACATCAGCCAAGCTTAACACTAAGTTTACTGGAAAGTTTCTGCTGTTGTGCTTCCACAGATAAAAGCCTTACTGGATGGAGAATCATTCTCATTTCTTCACTATAGACTTGGTCTGAGCCAACACATGAATGACAATGGAAATATTGATGTTTATGAATTATTTCAAGACAACAGGATAGCTGGTGGTTTAAACAAAGGTTCTGCTTGTGAATGCTAATAGAAAACTGCAACCCAGAATCTTTAACTTGAAATAGCCCCCTCAGAATTAAAATGACAGGTATTCTGAGCAAACTTTCTTTGAAAGAAAGCATTTGGACAAGCCATCAAAAAGATTCAAGCTTAGAAAAATAAAGAGCCCCAGGAGTGGTTCTGTGTGAAAGCTATTCTTGTGGGGAAAATGAGATACATCACAGAATAGAGATGAAACCAACTCCTACACACCCTGTCCCTGACCTACATAGGGCTCTGAAAACTCCCTCACTGTGCACCAAATGTGGTAATGAGAGGAGGGATGTATGTGTACAGGGAAAGTGCAAAATGCGTGTCTTTTTTAGGCTGTGCCAGGACACACATTTACAGAGTACCTTGTAGCTGAAACCTTGTCGTACTTTAAATGTGGCAGTTGTTGGATTTGCATATTTAGTATTGTTCTCTTCTGCATTTTATTTCCATTCAAAGTGTGCCGTCTTTGATTACTGAGTGAAATCTTGTGGGTCCCTGGCATCCAATTTGTGCTCCACGATTCCATCTCATCTCTCTATTGCAGTTTACTTAACAACTTGACAAAGCAGTAAGGGTGCGTAATTTTCTTTAAAAATGAAATTAAATCACAGAGTTTAAAGTTAGAAGACAAAAAACAACTGCTGGGCTTCCTATTTAGTACTAGACCAAATACAGATAAACCTCACAGCCAACAGTCAGTGGCTGACTATATTGTACATATCTACAGACAAAAGCAAAGAACAGCAGCTGGTGATGACTGAATAAACAGCATTGGAAAGATCCAACAGAGAGTCACTGAGAGCACCACTACTTTAGGGTTTTCCTTTACAGAAAGTGGCACACAAACACTCAGCAGACAATGAGAGACTAGCAGACCATTGACAGGAACAAACAGTGCCAGGCAGAGATGATTCTGCCGCTGGCATTCCTTCCTTCTTCATCTTTTCTTCAGCATCCCGGTGGACTTCCTATCAGGAGATATAAATGTAACTTGGCCAATTTAGTAACTGCAAACAGTTCTTTGAGAACAAACGGAATATGTCTTTCTTTGGCTGTCAAAAGGCGTAACAATTTGAGTGGGAAGCTGTTCACAGACATTTGTGGATTTCATGGATTTGCTTACACATAGACTTGCCCTACCAAAGACTTTGAACCCAGAAGATAAGTCTTATTGGTTTATACTTTATGATTGATCACGAGAGATTCACAAGGCGCCTGTGCCAAAGGCCATGTGCAATACAATAACACACTGTAAGCACAATATGATAAGAGGGCTATCTTTACAAATTTTTGATCGTTTATTCCTACTTTCTCCCAGATCTGCTGTCATGTTTTCACTGTTCAGACATAAGGGGAGATATTAATCATTCAAGAACCATTTTGGCCTTCATATGCCCTCTGCTGTACAGAGATTTGGTGGTAATGTCAGCTCACAACAGCACATTTGCTGGTGATGTCACATTAATCAAGGAAACAGTAGGACTAACTGTGACTTCCCCATATCCCATTTGTTTACACAGCACAATAGTGGGCAAGACAAGTGTGTCCCTTACTGTTCAAATGCTGAAGAATATCCTGATCCATGAAGTAGTTTTTTTTTTTTTTAAACCAAAACATAAAGTATGTTAAGTATAAAATATCTGCAAAAATGTGTAAAACTGACTGCTGTACCTGCATAGGCTTGAAATGGATTGTTGATTAATGCAAACTAGCCCAAATTACTGTAGTATCTATGTTAATTCCCTTCTCTTTTATTTTCACCTGTTCTTTTGCAAAACCATTACTGATGATTTTATGTGTAATCTGGGTGTCTCTATATGCCTTGATTTACCTGTGAGGTTAATAATAAGTCACTAGTTGAAGGATTTGACAGAAACATAAGTAGGAAAGGTTAAGTTCAATAAGTCCTGCAGTCAGCCATTAGAAGTGAATTAAAGCAATTACTCAAAGGTCTAGAGGAACATTTTAATCAATATGGTGTTATTCACCTTACAACTCAAATGTTAGAAAACAAAGGCCCAAAGACATTGCCTGTATCAAATGTTGATATATTTCCTCCGTATAAAAAGAGTTTCATCCAAGATTTGTGTAAGCACGACCTTAAACAGGTCATTCACACTCAAAAACCCTCCAGTATGGCTGAATTAAATCAATTCTGTAAAGAAGAGTGGGCCAAAATTCCTCTGCAGTGATGTGAAAGACTCATGGGCAGTTATTGCTAACACTTGATTACAAGGGTGCGGCACGCACGTGATCCGAAGGTTCAGAAAAGAAGGAAAAAAAGTGTGTGTATGGTGCGCGTGGTGGGTCTGTCAAGCGATAGTTATGGCCAGCGCTAGCGGTCCAAGTGGAGGAGCAGAGGAGTTTGCGGTATTTAAGCAGCCCTTTCCTGCCCAATCCGACCGGGCTAAAGTTATTACAAAAGCTATTGGGGTGTTTAGCTGTAGACGGGAGGCCGTATTCCGTTGTGCAAAACACGGGGTTTGAACTGTGATGAACGCGCTTGAGCCACGCTACGCGTCCACTTTAGTGGTGTTGTGCCAAAAAGTGATTGTCTGCCAAAAAGTGATTTCCGGTATTTGCCAAAAACTGATTACTCGTATTTAAACTGCTATAAGTAACTTGTTGGGATATAATATGAGAAACATATATTAAATGCATCCCTCATGGATGACATAAAGTCATAAATAGCCACAAACAACATTCGTGTAACAAGGTAGAAGCCGCAATCAGTTTTTGGCAGTGACTTTTATATAACCTTTATTTATGCAGTTAAAAATATCATTAACATTAAAAATTTCTTTTGTAAGAAGTAGTTGGACAGCAGAAATTGCAGCAAATATTACAATAGTTCTGTAAAAAATATTTTCAGCGAGGATAAAGGACCGGATTGGTTATAATGTAAGTACAATAACACAGAGCTGTAAAGATACTTGAAAAAAACAGATCATTTTTTAATTCTATATATAATCCCTTTGTAAACGCTGTTCACCGAAGTCTATTTACCAACATACATAAAGATATTACACATAAAAAATACACGGAAACATTGGAAATCAGTTTTTGGCAGGCAATCACTTTTTGGCACAACACCGGCAAGATCGTTCCAAGCGTGTATGAGCAGGAAATGTTTAAAGTTATGGCTGAACTGTCCCAGGCATCTTCTGTTGCCCAACTACAAATAGGTGGATCTCCAGGGCAACGGAAAGCTACGTGACCGTGACAGCTGTCACGTAGATGTCACAGCGGAGTGCGATATAATGAGCGGTATGTATTATTGTAGGGTCTACCTTACAATATAAAGCGCCTTGAGGCGACTGTTGTTGTGATTTGACACTGTATAAATAAAATAGATGCAAAGCCCTGTATTGCCCTATATTGTACCATAATTTGTTTTTATATAATTTCGTGAAATAAGTATTGAGTTTAATGTTTTTAACAGGCAAAAAATACTTCACTAAGTAAATAAGTAAATATTTAATTTTTTGTTCTTTTTTTGTTGATCCGAAAATTGATCCGATCGGTGACTTAAAATCCTGAACCGATCCGAACCATGAGATTTCTGATCGGTTGCACTACTAATAGCTTTTCTCCCATAGTAAATGTGTGTTTATAAACTGGGTTTTGTATTATCTTTGTTTATGCTTTGATGATCTGAAGCATGTAAGTATGACAAATATGCAAAAACTAATAAGAAACCAGGAAGAAGGTTTTTTGCATTTTAGATTCAATGTCTCCAATGTCTACTGCATATAATCATCAAAAAAGACACCCCCTTAGATTTTTCAGAGACACGCCTGAAAAATCTTAACATTTATCACAAGTGTTTCTAAATATCAAAGTTGTCTGATACATAAAGGGGAATTCTCCAGTAACATCAAATACTCAAAAAAAAATTCCTGTGTGAAGTGCTATTATGAGCTTGTATGATGTATGCTGCAAGTGTTTTGTTGATTTGTTCTTTGTCCACATTAAAGATAATACAGACTAATGCTGGAGCATCCAAATGTAGCGGGAATAATTCCCTGTTGCCAATAAGAACTCTTCAGTGGCTTTCCTCTGAGTTCCAAGTAGATGTCAGTCTCTTCTATCTGATCTTGCTCCAGGCTAGAGCGTAAAAATAAAAACAGCAACTGGGACCACAGAACAACAATAGTAACTACACTTAGGTAAATCTAAAATGTCTTATGTAAACAATCTCAGACAAGTCAGTTTTTGATATGTGCAGTGACTTTCTTAGATTTCTGCAGTCTGCTGTTGCCTTTAGCATTAGATTTGACATTGTGTTTGTTTGATGTTTGCTATTGTGCACTTTAAAGTAACAAGGCAAACTGTCATTGTCAGTGACAAACAGGGGTGGCTGCTCTTTTGATGTGCCAATCAAATCAGAGATCACATATGAAAATGTGCTCCCAAATGAAAGAATGTCTTTGGTTTTCTTACGAAATCTCAAGAAGTTATTTTAATAATAGTGCAATTAAACCTTCCTGCAATTCCATTAAACATGTAATTTAATTGAAATCTTAGTTTCATTAGATCTGCCAGAAAGAGACTAGTCAATACTACAGAGGTCAGGGTGCCCTAATGTTTAGTTCCTAGTGTTTCTTACGTTCCAAAATTAGATCTCTATACTTGCATAACTTAGCAGTATCAGACAGGTTGGCACATCTGTGCAGAAACAACATAGAAGATTTTTTTAAAAAGTGTAAATAGTGAAATGCTGAAGATGAAAATAGTTTATGGGGTGAAAAGAATAGGTGCATACCTCTGTTTGGAACAGGACACCAAGTTAATTATTTTACTCAGATTTTATGTTTTGGCTTTTTTGTCAGTACCGTCAGCAGTTCCAAATACATGAGTACATATAACATAGTTCACAGAGTACATAAAGAGACTTCAAAGTACCACCACATTGCTGCTGAATAGCTAAATTAAAGAACACAGTTGTTTTCGCACAATTACATCAGTCAAATCAAGTTTAAATTTTTTTTTTTTAATTTTCCAGTTCAGCTCACCGATTGAGCAGGCAACCATATGCCATATGGTTGAAATGCAGCATGGGTTCAAGTCTTACCCACGGCCCTTTGTTGCTCATCTTCCCCTGCTCTCGCCTCCTTTCCTGTCCAAATAAATGCAAAATCCCCCCTTAAAAAAATCCACTTTGAAACCAAAGGGGATCCTGTATGAGAATAATCATATTCCAAAAGACATTCTCTGTAGTGTAAAGGTTATATAAAATTATATTTCTGACTGAAACTACTAATCAAAAATTCCAAAATTGTCAGTGACCTTGAAAACCCTACCTTAATTTAACCAACACCGGTTGTTTGTCAATGCTTTATGTCAAAGCTTTTTAAACTTCACATTTCCTTTCATAGTTCCTGAAGCAAAAACAAGATAAAAATATATTCCCACACTAAGAGAACTATTGAGTGAGTGCCAGCATTATCTTTGTTTTGACACTTACTGTGACCGATGAAGGTTAGTATATCAAAAGATGACAATTAATAAACATATTCAGTTTCACTGAATTTCAAACAAATGTTTCCTTATGGCTCAAAAGTTTAATTGCACTTCTATTCTATCCTATTTATATGATGCCAAATCATAATAATAGTTGTCTCGAGGCACTTAATATTGCAAGGTAAAAACACTTCAATAACGCAGAAAAAGCCACAACAATTAAAGGACCCCCTATTAACAAACACTTGGTGACAGTGATAAGGAAAAACTCCCTTTTAACATGAAGTAACCTTTGGCAGAACCAGCCACAGGGAGGGACAGCTATCTGCCACGACCGGTTGGGGCTGAGGGGAGGAAGACTGGACAAAAGCCAGACTGTGGAAGTGAGCCTGAGTTTAACAACTAATGATTAAATGCATAAACACAGAGTTATGCAGCTCAAAGTAACAGGGGAAACTTTCATTGTCAGAGTGTATACACAGAAAGTGAAAAGAGGTGAACGAAGAACAAACACTCAGGGCATCATGGGAAACTGCCAACAGCCTGAGCCAATTGCGGCATAACTAAGGAAGGATTCAGGGTCACCTGATCCAACTACGGTTAGGTCTATAAATATTTGGGCAGAGACAACTTTTTTTTATAATTTTGGTTCTGTATGTTATCACAATGAATTTTAAATTAAACAATTCAGATATAGTTGAAATGCAGACTTTCAGCTTTAATTTAGAGGGTTGAACAAAAAGATTGCATAAAAATATAAGCAACTAAAGCATTTTAAACACAACCCCTTCATTTCAGGGGCTCAAAAGTAGTTAGACAAATTTGCTGCCTATTTGTAAGCCTTTCTGTCCAAAGTTTAGTCTCCAACAAGAGAAATGGATGCTCATTAAGATTAGATGACTGACTTGGCCATTCAAGAATATTCCACTTGTTTGCTCTAATAAACTCCTGGGTTCCTTTGGCTGTATGTTTTGGGTAATTGTCCATCTGTATAATGAAACACCACCCAATCATTTTGACTGCATATTTCTGGAGTTTAGTGTTGTTCACTTGGTTGGCTGTTGTAAAGGGATTTCTCTTCATCATGGAAATGATTCTGCGATCTTCCACCACTGCTGTCTTCCGTGGACGTTTGGGTCTTTTTGCATTGCTAAGTACACCAGTGCTTGCTTTCTTTCTTAGGATGTACAAAACTGTAGATTTTGCCTCTCCTAATATTGTAGCAGTTTCTCAGATGGGTTTTTTTCTGTTTCTGTTTTTCTGTCCGTTAGCAGCTTAAGAAAAGCTTGTTTCACCTGCACAGAGAGCTACTTTGACCATATGTTGTCTGTTTACAGCAAAACCTTCCAGATGCAAGTGCCACACCTCAAATTAACTCCAGGCCCTTTATTTGTTCAATTGACAATGACATAACGAAGGAATTGCCCACACCTGCCCATGAAATTGCCTTTTGCAGCCAATTACTTTTGGTGCCTTTAAAAAGAGTGGCACATGTTAAGGAGCTGAAACTCCTGAACCCCTCAATTTGAATGTGGATACCCTCAAATAAAAGCTGCGTCTACACATTATGTCCATTATATAACTATAATTGGAAGATGTTTCAGTAAACAGGTAAAAATGAAACTTTCGTCAGTGTCCAAATATATATGGGTCTAACTGTACTTTAATAAAAAAGTAGAGATGGTGTCTTGTAAACCCATTCACTTGTAATTCAGAATATGCCATGATGGACCTGGACAGCTTGCCAGTACATTATAAGGGCTAACACAGAGGGACAACTAACCATTCACACTCACATTCAGAAAAATGGTCAGTTCAGAATCACTAACTAACCTACTAAACATGTTGTTGGCAATTAGGCTAATGAATTTTTTTAAGTTGACTTGGCTTTAGAATTTGTTATCAAAAAGAGCTAACAGGAAATACGATAAGACATGTTTGGGTAACATGACATTAGTGTGACTACAAAATACTTCAGATAAGCTTCTACATCCAAACAGTTCTGAATGTGTTCTACTAGTTAATTATCTAATTCTTGACTACATCCCAGGGGAATGTAGTCAGTGTGTGATACAGTACACCGGTAAACATTTGGGAGGCGTGTAACCACTATCAAATGGCTTATTGTTAAGTTCAGTCTGAAGGCCTTACATGTGTACACTGTGTGAGTGCATGTGTGCAAGTTTCATGGGTGAATGTTTGGCAAAATGAAGAGGGTGTCCACTGATAGTAAAGTCTTTGTGGTAGTTTAAAGACATGCATGAATGGATTTCTAATGTCTGTTGGAAGTGCTGGACTGTGACTAAGGAGAAAAAAAATCGGATACAGTGAGCCCATAGAGTTTCTTTAAAAAAAATGCCTTGGACATCCGGCCAGTGAAGCACAAACAGAGCCCTAGCACAAAATGCAAATTAGTTGGTCAGAGGTCCCTTAGGCCCCCCAACTCCAACCCTCCACCCTCCTGTGTCCCCTTTCTATTCTGCTGAGTGTATAGAGGCAGTGTGAAATCCATCCTAGAAGGGGCCATTGTACGCCGGGAAGCAACCGTCAAACTGGAATGGTTTAGGCCGGGATCAGGCCTCTTTTTTATAGCTGAAGGCACTGGAGAAGTGTGCAAAAAAAAAAAAAACCAGCCAGTAGGTGTTTTGGGTCTAGGTTGAGCCACCAATCCCTCTCTCATCCTTCCTGGTGTCTGTCTCTGAAATTGCTATCATAACAAGGCCTCATCCTCTGTATCCCTGCTGGCTATTTGAGGCAGGCTCAGGTTTAATCGTCCATGATGGTGTGTACTCTGCCAAAGGGCCACACAGGTATCTACCATTCCCATCCTTTGCTCTTCTCCTCCACATTTTCTTGTCCATTCAGCTGCCCCTCTAAGTGCCGGACTGAGAGACAGAGAGGCACAAACCAGCACACCCACCCCCAACTCCACTCCATCAATAACCCTCTTGGACAAAGCTGCAGTCTTTGCAACATGCTAACCATGCTGAGAGTGGGGAGTGAGAAGGAGAAGAGACAGAATAAAAGGATAAAAAATAAGACAAGGAAAGGGGGAACCTATTTGGAACACAACAAATATGCCTCTCACCTCCTTGTTCTCAGTAGTGTGTCCTCCGAGAAGCTTCAGGCACTCCCTGATGACCCTTTAATCCTGGTAGCCTCCCATAAACTCTCAGCTTTTACCACAGCTCCAGTCCCAGCACACTCATCTTTATAGTCTCCTGTGAGGGCTGCAAGTGGCTGAACACAGATTGGAAATCTCCTGTCCTGTTTACTTTCCCACAACTTCTCCCCTGCACCGTGTGTACAGTTCTAGATGAGGTAACCTTCTTTGCTCCCTCCCCTTTTTCGCTGCCTCTCTTGGCTGCCTGGTTCGGTTCCTCCCTCTGTCTCCCCTCTCTTTTTTTATTGCCCCCACCGGCCACCCCTCAGCTCATCCAGTTTCATTTTGTCCTTTCTTTGGTTTTTCTCCCTCCTCCCACTCTCCAGACCCCTGCTGCTGTCCAGACAGCGGCACAAAGCGGGGTGAGGGTTCTCAGTCACAACTGACCAATAGCAGATTGACAAAGGCAAGCATGCAGCCAATGAAATCCTAGGGGATGATATTTTCACCAATCAGGGGCGAGATTCAGACAGAAAGGGGTTGGACTAGAGGAATTAGGGGCAACGCTATCTCACAGCACTTCCGTGTGGGATGAAGGTGTCTGTGCTAGGCAGCCGGTTGAATTGAAACAATAGATAAAAAAATACATTTGGTTCTCCAGCAAAGTAATGCTTAATACTATAATCCTTGTGTTCCCCCCACACCACACACAGCCTGTGTGTTTAAGGTGCGTTTATATAAGGCTTTAATACGGACTTTAAAGAAGCAGTCTATTACCTGAATTGAACATAAATGTATATACTTTCTTTATTATTATTTTTGTTTAGGTTAGACACATTGAGAAGATGGGAAATAATCCGTTGCATTCTAAAAAACAAAAAATATGGACTTATTTTAATAGCAATTTTTATATGGGTTTGTTTTAACGCTAGACATTTTGATACACAACTTTTGACAATATGAGACAGAGATGGCACTCAAAGAATCCTGAACTGAAATCTGTGGGTAATGGGAAATCACACCAAAAAATATATTTTCTTTTCTTTTTTCTTTTTAAATCAAATTTGACTGATGATTCTATACGTGCACATTTTATGTCTTGGTGACCACAGACCAAATTACATGCAATTTAGGGTAACTGGTTATTCTAAATCAGCCACAGAGAGTGTGTCATCTGTCTGCGCTAGCCCTGTCATGTTTTGGCAATGTGTCCAGGATGCACTACAGTGAATATCTGAAACAACATAGGGAACTGGTGTGTTAGTATCACAATGGAAGCATCTTAGGACCATGTTAAACACAAACTATCAGCATTCATAATTACTTAACAAAATAAACACCATCATTAATATTAAATAGGCTTCAAGTATCATAAATAAAGGTACTCAATTTGAATTGCACCAGGGTGATCAAACTCCCTTAAGTTCAATGACCCAGTTTGACTTTAAGTGAGCTTTCTATAATGACAAGAAATACAGGTAAACACCCATTTAGTTTAATAAGCCAGATTATTATATTGTTATATGCATCACCAATCACAGCAGATCTACAAACACACATCCAGAGTGTTTTTGGACAAAATGATTTTACAATATGACTACATTTTTTTGAAAGTACATTTTCATTGACTTGATGACAGTTTTAACATTCGCCATTTCAGGGGCCAGGTTCAACCCTTCGGTGGGCCAGTTGCCTCTTGGACTCTGTGTTTGATAGTCCTGTATCAGACTTTTACTTTTTATTGTTACATTCATTCATTCATTCACTTAATATTTTGGCTTTCTTTTTTCAGTCTGAGTACTTCAGTATTTCTATTTCTGACAATAATCACATTTGCAGTTCTGCAAGCTCATGCACATTGTGACATGTGCTAGAGGTCGCTGCATATGAACACACTGTAATGTGTGAGGTGAAGTGTAGACAAATGTCATTCGCTTTGATTATGAAATCCTCAGCTCAGTTATTTATCTACATGCTTCTTCAGCTGTCTCCAGACTGAGTACAGGGCAAGAACTGACCAGAAAATATTCTGTTGTTCAGAAGATTTATTAAAACACATTGAACAAATACACAGAATACAAATAAAAAGATGACAATTCACTTTTTCATTCAACTGCTATACAGCACAAATATCAGTACCATAACACTGCTTGGCGCTCATTGTCTGTAAATGCCTGATATACCACCACCTCCCAAAAGTGAACCATCAAACGCTTCACATGCTGTGCATTCACTGCAACAAAGGTGCCTTTTAACAGGGTCTTTTGGTAGCTTTTGAAGCCACATTAATAAGCATGTGCATACATTGTTAACATATTGGTAATATTAGACTGAAGCCTTTTTAACAGACATTACATTCATACTGACTTCAGTTTGATTGCATTTCAGTGAAGTATTGTGTTTTTCGACGTCATCTCATGGTCACAGTTCCAGAGGAAAAGGACAAGTTTTTGATTGATGAGCACATACGGTGCACATAGCAGTTCTATGGCAACACCATCCAGTAAACATTCATCTTTTTCAGTTTAATACAAAAATCTATATGACATGGACTTATCTCTGAAAAATCTTTCAATTTCAACAAGTATTTACATGTTTCTGAGGTTCTGTCTGTCAACCATCCATGTCATGGTCAAGTAGTTGCTGGCATGAACAAAAACGGTAACGGAAACAGCATCGATTCACACTAAAAAAGCGTAGTGCACTCAAGATTAGTCTCATGATGCTTTCCAAATTGTAATGTTTTGAATTTGACTTTTAAGTCAAAGCATTTCGAGAAACGATGAGTGCGATACAAGCTGGAAAAATGAAGAGGGAATCAGAAGAGAGCACCTAAGGACAACCATTTGAACTGGCAAAAAACAGAGTAAGGATATACACTCACCATAAATCACTATTTCTTCACTTTAGATTAGTCAATAGCAATTATTCTTTCAGCATTTTCAAATAAGTGCCTTGGCAATGGCATAATAATAATCATAATACAAACATATCATTGGAAAAAGAAAAAAAAAAGATTTGTACATTTAGACCTAATATTCTTGCAGTGTGTTAATAGAAAATTAAATACGTGTGAATTTATAAAAAGACTGTTTTACCAGGTGCACAGTCACTTTAGCACAACATAGTAGATGGAATGAGTAAACATGTAGTAGCCTTATCACCGGGTAAAGCAATAAATGACCACGTACACTGTTACTAAGGAGGCTGAAAGTGACGACATCATCTAAGAGCAATGATGGTCCTCGAATGCTGATACACAGAGAATATTACTTCAAATGAAAAGCTTTGACTGTAACACCACAATTTACAGTCTTAACCTCTGCGGAGGAAATGCACTGCAACAAGAACAAATCATTCTGGATCATATCCTTTAATGGCACCAAGTGACCAAAAACATTAGATTTAACCTCAACAAAAAGAGAAGCAAACAAAAGCGCAGTCTGCATCAAATGTTAAACTTGAGGTGACATTGCACCATAAGCACATGTGTTCTTATTTAGTCCTAACAATTAAAAGGGAACTGGGAAAGTCCCTGGGATATAAGAGGGATAAAACTCCACCCTCCATTCAGGACTCTGGTCTCGGTAACACTGAAGCCCTGTATGTGGATGTACCAGATGGGTCCCTGTTTACAATGAAGTCCCACCGGTCATGGCCCCAGGGTTAAGCTCTACAGCCACTACTAACATTCAAATATAGAAAGAATCACAAATATTGTACCATACACAGAAATACTCAGTCTTCTCTAAAATGCATTAAAAATCATTCTTGCCACTCCCAAAGTTTCTCTCACTTGATTTTCATGTACAACACTAAGCCAGGCTTCTGATTTCATCCATGTATGTTTACATGTGTTCACTATCATTAGACATATGTGAGGTAAAATAAACAGCAGTCTCTCAGTATATACAGTACAAGAGGCCAATGTTCCCAGGTACTGCAGTCAAGTCTCCCTGCAGGTTTAGCAGAAATTACTTTCTTAAAATTACCAGCAGGTGGCAGTCTTTAGAGGATTCTCCAAAAGCCTGTGTCCAGCTACTGCATACATGTTAATAGTTCTTGATGCTTTCAAATCAATATTTTCTTCACAGGTTACAACATGAATGACAAAACACAAGTTTATTTAAAATAACAATACTGGCCTTCAAAAAGCAATCTCTTATCAAGCTATGACTGTAGACATCCTCGACGACTCCACTCTTCACAGGGGACAAGCTCCGGGGGAGCACAGTCACAGTGTACAGTAAATAGGCAGATGAGTAAAAGCAACTGAGTGTATGCAGATGAAAAGAATTGAGGCTGGCGCAAATAAAACACACATTCCAGAATCAGAATGAGCCCCAATCAAGCGCGTCAGGAACTCAGTGCCACCGACTTGCTTGAGTCTTCCACTGTAGTGCAGAGCGAAAGAAAAAAAAATTCCTCTTTTCAAAGAAGCTGCATTTTCCTTCCTAATCTGCAGCTTTCCATCACAGGTAAACAAAAGCAAACATCTACTGAAATACTTCTATAGGATTCTTTAAAGATAAAAGTGCAATTGTTAAGATACATATGTCTGCATTAAAAAGTTAATTGCCTTATCTGTAGAGAGAAGAGAGCTTGACTTTTAGATCTGGAGTTAGGAAGGAGCGAGAGAACAAGGAGAGAGTGGCGTAGGAGTTGGTCAGTAGTCATCCATTGAGATTCCATCCCTGGGAGTTTCTGACCTGAGGTCAGTGTTACAGAGCTGGTCTAGTCCTCAATACAGATGACATCACTAGGTTTGCCTGATTTGAGGTCAGGCGTAGCCACGTCCCTCAAGGAGTCAAGTGACTTCTTGTCCAGATGGCTTGTGGGGGGTGGGGGGCCATTAGAGGAGACTGAAAAGAGAAGAGATCTTTTTTTTTGTGGTTCATTGAAACAATATGAATGTGAATGTTTACATTTTTAAAGCACAATGAGAATTTTGCCAGATGGTATGAGACAGTTGTTTAAAGGCAAAACAAAGTCAGTAAATTCTAAATCTTTCTTAAAAAACAAAACAAAAATTAGCTCAATGACAAATTAAAGCTCTATGACTAGCTATTTATAAAGCTAGGTCATAGGCCAAAGTGCACAATGGACATCTGCAGTGATGTGGGAAGATTTTAGCTAATGTGACTGTTTAAAACCTGTGGGTTTCTACTAATGTTTCTACTCTTAAATGACTGCCTATTAGCATTAAGTAAGGATGGCAAGAACAATGACAATAAGTTGATTAACATGGATTCTTGATTAATTAAAATGATCCTTAACAATCACTTGCCTTATCTAAGAAAACTAGTGCTTCTGCAAACATATGTAGACTTTTGCTTGTAGCTTTTTATTGCATATTTGCCAAGGTGACATCATTTACTGTACATGTAATCTCTCAGCCTATTGCACATGAAATTGAAATGCCACCTGTGTTGTGTGTCACATACAATATAGTGCAAAATGTTGATTGTTACCGCTGACGTAAGGTCCTAAGGGCATCTGACTATAGTTAACCATAGGCTGTCCGCCTGGTCCTCTGAATCCGCCTCCAAAACTGCCGCTGTACATCTGGGAGCAGCCAAACCCACCTGGACTAAATGGCTGAAACACACACAAAGGATTAGTCATCCTGCTGTAAACATCTTTGTGATTACAGCAGGTATTCAGTATGAGTTTTTTTCTACTATACAGCACTTAAAAGCCTTGAGTTGCTCTGTCAGAGAAGTTTTCTTTCTACACCAGCAAAGTAAAGACAGATAAAAGCGGAGGGAAGTGTGTCGACTGTGTCATGGTCAGGAAAGCGTTGTCATAACAACCAAAAAAAGACTGTCAGAGCATATGGCCACAGAGACTACTTGGCTGAAATGATCCCTTGTATAACAGAACAAAATACACACTCTACAGCAGAGAGGAAAGTAAAGACACAATTTTTTCTCCTCTGGGAGCAAAATGTGGAGCACAGTGGTGAAAGTAAACAACTTAAGGGAGATTTTTCTTTCCCCATATCGCACCTGAGGGAAATCTTCCGTGGGGAATAGTGAGCCTAAGTTTGAGATTTCAAAGGAATAGTGTGGCTGTGTAGTTGCGACAACGGAGAACTTCAAAGGTTTTGGGACACAGCTTTTCCTTTTTCTTAAATTTATTTAGCCAAGTTGCCCACTTTTGAGCCTTAACCTGTTTTACAAGAAATGAGCTCAAATAACTTTAATTCCATTTTTTTAAGCTTTCTAAAACCACCTGATCTCCTTGACAACCACGCTCCGTCTCACCTGCTGCGGTGGAGGTTCATTGCCTCGGCTGGTGAGGCGGCTCAGGATGCTCCGCTCAGACATCTGCAGCCTCGCCGACACCGGTGGGATCCTGGACAGCATGTTGGGCAGTCGTGTCACATCTGCTTTCATGTCACTCAGAAGTTCCTCCAGCTGGTTCAGCACTGCAAGAGCACGAACACACACAAGAGCAGTTTCACTTATGTTAGTATTAAAAGAATGATTTAGATAAAATGTCGGGAAAATGCATGTAAAACTTTTCCAACACCCTTGACATAATTAGTGTGAACCTCAAATAATTAAAAAAAGCTAATTTGTTTGTTCCAGGACCTGAAATTAACAAGTGCCAAGAACTAAATGCCAAAACATTTTTCACTGGCAGACAAATTGGTGAGGGTCACAGTCAGCATCATTTTGAAACGATAACATTTTAACGCCTCAGTTTCAATCAGTCTTTGGCCTCTTCCCAAACTTTCATCCTACTAATCACTGTAAGCATGTTTTAATGGTGAGTCAAATTAACATAAAATGAAGCCACTGTGTCAAACAGGATATTTACTGGCTGCCTTTTAGAAGCTCTTCACAAAACAGTGGAGTGGAAATATCTGAAAATGCTTCCTTTGGCATCCTGTTTACTGTCTGGATGGATGGAATTGACTGCTGTCTCCATTTGGAAACAAAGCATATATTATTAACAGGTTAAAATAGCTTTTGTGTACTAGTAATTAGTGAAATGACATTGACACTGTTTCAAATAACATAAAAAAAGACTTTTTAAAGTGTAACTGCAGACGTTTTTTTCACGTGTTATAAATCTCTTCTAACCCACCCACCCACTCCATGACACGCTGGCCAGCCACAGGAGCACGCTCAGTGAGAGACTGAGGTGACCTAAATGCACCACTGAATGACATACGTAGAGCTGTTTGTATTATTGGAGCTATTTTGCAATTGTTTGCAACATTTGTAATTTTTTATATTGGCGTTTTAACTTGTTCCTTAGTGTTCTTACTGTCTTGGAGCAACTGTGACCACATCATTTACTCTGGTATTAGTATTCTGATTCTAACAACACAGCACACTGTGAAAGAAACACAAATACTATTTATTTCATAAAATATACTGTCTCAGTTAAAAAACAGTGAAGTGCTGGTAATTCTAGGAAGATTTTAGGGAGTTTCAAGTTAATATCTCCTCCTGCATCTGATTTGAAACAGAACAAAGCACAAACAAACCAGTTACTTTGCATCACAAAAAGCTATTTATCAGCACTGGGTAGCTGAATCTTGCCAGGTTAAACTGTTGCTGTTTTTGACACTGGGCTGCGGACCTTTGTGCAGCACGGCGTTGGCAGGTTTGTTCCCAGCCAGAGACTCTTTGGACAGGTGCTGGTGGGACTCGGCCAGACATTCCACCTCGGCAAAGCGAGTGTTGAGTGCCATGGCAGGGTGACTCGGGTCCTGGGTCATATTCAGGTAAGCCGCCCGCCTCAGCTGCTCCTCGATCACCAGAGCCTGCTCTAACAACTACAGTGAGGCAAAGTAACAAAGAGAAGTGTGTATGAAATGCAGACATAGCAGGGAGATGCAAACTGGTTCCATTTGTATTCAGATTGTAATATGTGAAAAATTTGTTATTGTTATTTTTCTGGAGTTTTTTTTAAAAACAAAAACAAAAAACTCCACACTTGCCTTAAAGCGGCGAGCCAGGAATTTGTTCTTCATTTCTAAGTAGTTGCCCTTATGCATCTCGGTCTTGAAAGGCTCATTAAGAATCGCATAACGTGGATCATTCTGAATGTCTTGCCAGCGAGCGTAGCCATGTCTGAGATAAATTCACGGTCAAAGAAAGCAAATGGGAGCGAGAAAAACCTCATAAAATTCTTCAAATAAAGAGGAAGCAGGAAAGCGTAGTTTTACATCATCCTCACATTTTGTAAATATCAGCTCCGCAGCTACTTCTGTCATAAGTAATTACATTGCTCTGCCATATGCTTCTCGCTCCTCACTCTGGAAGAAAGGATACGTCACGATGCCAGCCAACAGCCAGTAGTCATGGCGACGGTGCCAGATGTCATGCATCTTTCCAGAAGACAGCGCTGCTCGCTCTTCAGTCTGCCAGAGGGTGTGCAGCTCTGACGGCGTAAAAATAAAAACAGGGTTCTTACAAAAATACAAAGTAATATCCCATATGTCTGTAACACGTAAAGAGAAATAAGAGCATATAAACACAAACAAAACTTATATCAAAACAAAGATAAATCAGCGTGACACCTGAAATAACCTGCAGTAGAGATTCTGAGTAAACCAAAGAAAACACGGGAGGAAAAGTGGGAAGAGAAAGAATATCTATTTACAAGGTGCAGACTTCCCTCTACAGTCTGACGATATGGATAGTCTCAGAAAATCAGACTCAGAAGACTTCTATGATGAGGTTTTAAGTGACAATTTCTCCCAGTGACACAACATTTGTCAGTGACTTTGTGAACTCAGAGTCTAATTGATCAGCTTTATCTCATATCTAATATGTCGATATGAAGGAGGAATGTGACCAGAGTACTCCAGGTGACACCTGGTCAGTCAGCATCAGGTATATTAAGGACAAATAACATAAATCGGATTGATTCTTACCTGTAAAACCTCCGTCAGCAATATTAAACATGAACTTTGCTTTGAATCCATTTTTGTCTTCCTTCCTGCCCTCGTCCATCTCATCCAAAGTGTCCTTGTCTCCATTTATTCGACCCTCTAATGCGTCTTCACTCTTTACATCATCTGCAAAGGTTACAATTAATTAAAATAAATATCTGCGGTGTATATAGTGGTGTATATAGCAGAATAATCCTCCATCTTAAATTTAAGGAGTCATAGCACGTTTACCTGGTTTATTTTCCTTGTCTTCAGTTTTTGCCAGAGGAGAATCAGTGTCTCCTTTTTCCGAGGACTTTTCGGTTTCTTTGCATGGCTCCACTGAGGATCGAAGAAAAAAGAATGAATAAACAAAGCACAGCCTTGCAGATGAGTAAAATCTGAAGTACACAGATCATAAACCGCTCACTCTTAGGTGAGGTGATAGTGGATTGCGCTTCGGACTGTTTGAAAGCTGGCTCTTTTGGGTTAGCAGATGGCTCCGTCTTTGTGGAGGGCGACTCGGTTCTGTTCCTCTCATCTCCTGTTTTCTCCTCTGAGTTGCCCTTGTTCTCGTCACTGTCAGTTGCCTTCTCGGGTGCAGATGCTGGCTCAACAGTGGAAGCCTGCCGAGGGAAAACAGACAGGACAACAGAGGGAGAAAGGATAGAGTCGGTAAAGGGCAAAAAAAGACAAGTTAAAAGGTGTCGGAGTTTGACAAGCGTCTTCTGAGAATGATGAGTTATGGTTACAGTGTGATGACCCATGAGATGATGGACAAGACAATAAAGGAGAAAAGAAAGAAAGTGGTGGTTAAAGGGAGAGAAAAAAGGACTCACTTCCTGCTCTGACAGTTTCTTGCTCTCTGGCTCTGTGGCTTCCTTGTCCTCCGCAGTACCCAAGAAAGACTCAGTTTTTTCTGCATTCCAGAAAACAACAACTCAGCTCATTTGCAGTCACAAAGTGATACAGCACGAACTTTACTTTAACATTTAGAGGAAAACAGAACATGATCAAAGCAGACCTTGTGGGATAGGAGTGCTGGGCTGAGTAGCCACAGGGCTGGCTGGCACAGGCGTGTTGGGATCAGAGGATACACTCTCATTCAGTTTCTTCAGCTCCATTCCAATGGGAATCAGATCAGGAGAGCTTAACTTCCCATTTACATGCTCAAACTCTTGTACCTACAGTAAAAAAAGAGATTCAACTGTAATAAAAAGAACATTCTATACTTTCACTGTCCTACTTTCTTTATATAAGGCATTAGGAAGAACTCTATTATAAAATTATAAAGTACATGTAGCATAATTAAGCACTAGTAAAATATTAATTCTGGCTCAAGCCAGATGGACCAGCTCATTTTAACTTCAAACTTAGCCTAGTTATCATGGCAACTCGGTTTTTCAACACGTTTTTCAAAACTTTATTTGCCACAGGCCATGCACAAAAACATTAATAGAAAATCTAATTTTAAACTGTAGCTCTCATAAGGGAAGAGCTGTATTCTGCCAGTTGTAGCTACTTGCTAGTCTCTATCTGTAGTACTTGAGCATGTAATACACTAATGTTATACTTTTAATTACTTTAATACTACAAATAAAGGCTACAAGTTTACTATGTATAGATTTAAATAAATTAATTAATATAGCTATTTTTATTTGCTTTATACAGTAGTGTGCAAAAGTGCCAAGCTCGTCATAACTTCTTTATATTTTGTTGTTAAAACTGGTGCAACAATTTATTAAAACACCTGTTAACCTACTTGGAAATGAAACATATAAAGACAGACAGTTAGAAAGGTTAACGGTTCAAATGAGCCTGAAAGTCAATATTTGGTATGATCACCTTTATTCTTCAACAAAGCCTAAATTCTCTTAGGCAACTTTCTTCTAATTTACTTAAGTAGTGTTCAGGAATAGTTTTCCAGGCTTCTTGAAGGACCTCAGAAATTTGAAACAACATTTCATCACTGATCCAAGAGTGATGTACGTGCTGTTTGCTTGTACTCACATGCCAGTTTTAGGCAGTTCTTGCCCAAGTGAGTCAAGATCTCGATGCGGGATCAATAATTCAGGTAAGGAAATCCCAGAAAGTTCATTCTGTTTATCTGGAAACAGAGTCCAGATGAACATAATCAAACTTTTAGTGATTTCCAAGTGACTGAAGAAGTCATTGAGAGTCTCTTCATCTGGATGCCATCCATATGACTTCTTTGGTCCCTCCATCCCTTGAGTTTGGTGTGTTTTTATGATTAAATTATTCATAGGTCAGTGTTAAAAGGTTAAACTATTGTAAAGGACCATTTGTGTCACGGTCGGACGGTCCTTCCGGACGACCCTGCTTGTGTGTATGTTTTCTGTGTGTGTTTGCTTCTCCCTCCCCGGTCCTCGAGGCTGTTTACGGAAGTGTGCGCCGTGGGAGAGGCGTGTCCTGGCGACTGTCGTCATTGGGAGTCCCTCTTTGCTGTTGCCGGCCACCTGCAGCTGATTACCTGACCAGCCGTTGGTAATCATTCCTCCCGGCTAGAAAGAGGTATTTAACCTGGACTCGCGGTGACAGTCGACGTGGGATTATTACTCCGAACTGGTATAGTCCGTGCGAGCAATGTGAGCTTGTTATTCGGCGAGCGTGTGGCTAACGGTGGATTTTCCTTCTTCCTCCAGGAGGGGCGAGCGGAGAAGCGAGTTGGGGAGCACACACACTAAGGGAGTTACAACACGGAACGCACTGGGAGCAAGGGACGAGCACGATTGGAAAATTGCACTTTTGAGTGAATTGTTGGACTTACCTGTCTGTTTCACTGTAAATAAACGCACTGTGTTTCTGTGAAGAAGAACCGCACCTGGGTCCCTCTTTTCCGTGACAATTTGTAAGAATTGTAAGAAGGTAAGAAATCAAGGGTGGCTCAAGAGATTTGCACAGTACTGTATAATATAAAGAAAAAGTAGTATTAGCCTGTGATCCTACATTGGCGAATATAATTGTGGAAACTGTATTTAATAACTTTCTAACCTTTCTAAACACTTTACATACAAATCTTCATTCACTTCAGTCTCAGATGTATTCACTGCCTACAAATCTCCAAAAAACATCTTATTTTGGAATATGCATGATGTTCAAAGCAGGAAAAAGTTTGTACCCAAAGATTACCCCCCCGCCACCGCTTAGGCTGCTTCCAAGATGGGCTGACCTACTTTTTGTAATCTCAATGTTCCAGCAAGGGAAGAAAATTTCTTTGGCTGAATAATCGGTACCTTTTTCCTGACAAGGGACATGACTCCGATCCTGGTAAGAACATGCTGACGAGACAGGCCCTCGCGAGGGACTCCATCGGCAAAGGTCTCTGCTCCATCTGCCCCCGGCTCACATAAATGTCTCATGAACAGAGACACGTAGGCCCTAGGGAACACAAATATTTCTATAAGGTTACCAGCACAACCTCACATTTTCAAACCTCTACTAACGACTAGGGAGGTAGCAATAAGCTTGTTTTCAGACATGCACTCCTTTCCTGTCATCTTAATGTCATTCGAGAATGCACACCCTGGTGGCAGAAATCTCACTGTTTCGAGGTGACACACTGCCATGTATCACTCTGAACTCAAACATGTTTCTGCTGTGCAGCTCACTAAACGACATGACATTTTTAAGAATTCCCCAAATAACAGCATCATGAGAAAAAAACCTAGTGTGAGACACCCATTTTCAGTCAGTGTATCACACTCTCACTCTGCCCGAACTACTCTCCTGACAGCATCAAAGCTTCTTCTTTAGGAAAAGACGATTATATACGTTTCACAGGCTTTTTATTACACGCTCGACACGGTCCGAACACCACAGCGAGTGCTGAAGATGTTTGTTGCTTAAAGCACATACATACCCTACCTTTCATGCTAGATTTGCCTTATTCACCATGTTGTACATGTTAACATCTATTAGAAACTGAAACTACACAGATGCCACCGTGAACTAGACAGGTGCACTGTTACACTACATCAGCATGTAAGCTACAGGTTAACATTTTCTGATCTGTTTAATGAAGCTTAGTAAAATGGGTATCCATAACTACATATAGGATGTGTCATCTCTAATTATTAAAGAAACTATCAACACATAGCAGATGGCTGAAGTAAATGCTAATGCAGCGTAGTGAGTCGCTTTGTGTGCTGCCGAATGTCACACGTAGCCCATACCTCTGGCTCATTATGTCAGTGTTGTGGGGGTATTTGAATAGGTAAAACATAATGCCATCACTTCAACTAACTGATTGAGAACAAGGTCAAAGTAATAGGTTTGCCAATGGTGTTATTGGCTGCAATAGCAGCAACAGGAGTGACGTGTTATAATTTGCAGGCATAAAATTTTAGTTTTAACAACCTGTGGGCATTTTCTTTCCCACTGCTCCAAATTAAAGTGAAATTGGCAAGGCCGACCTTTACCAACGTGACATGAGCAATCTGGAGCATTGCCATGGGCTAGCAAACAGTGTAAACAGTTGATGAAAGAGCCAAGAGCTGCCACTTAATATAATGACAGGCCCCTCTTGAGAAAAAATTGCACTGTGTGAAAACAAAATAATAACTGATTCAAATAACGCTACTTGTGTCATAGTTGAAAAATGAATAATATTAGGGCTTCACCTGAACTCGCGCTCACTCTTCCCTCTCAGGTCCCTAACTAGCCAGTGAGAGTTGAAAGCATCCTGAGGGGGCATGCCCCAGCGCATGATGGCATTAAGGAAGGCTTTCCTCTGACGAGCGTTGAACCCAAGGACCTTGAAATGATGATAATGAGAAAACAGAGTAATAGAGATGTTTTAGATAAAGAGGTTATGAATTCAAAAAGTTAGAAAGAAGCAGTAGAAAGACATAAGAAGTATTCCCTTGTACATTAAAACAGTTCTAAAGTATACTTGTGGATATATGTTTTATAATGTAATAAGAGGGTGAGAATTTATTGATCCTGATTTCTCATTTCTCAGCTGCAGAGCAGTGATGCTTCCTGACATGCTGCTCAAAAATGTCAAATTTTCTTCAAATGAAGAAATATTCTAAAGTGACTGATTACAAAATGATCTGGTAAGACAAACAATTAAAGTAAGCCAATACACTTGAAGATATGCGAGGACTTCCTGGAATTCATACCTCGATACTGCCTCCAACCCGAGCCAGTAAGGGAGGAAGAGGTTTGTCTTTCTCACTCTTGAGCTGCCGACGTGATTGTCTGCGTCCTCCTACGTAGAACAAAACAAAGTCCATTGTCAGAAAGATTGGCGCATGTAGGGACGTGTATAATGACAGAAACAATACAGTAAGAATCTGTTTTGTTTATATTCAAATGTGGCTTATCGTGTTTTTTGCCGCCTACCTTCAGGCCTCTCCTCGAAATCTTCGTCCTCGTCCTCGGACCCCACGGAGTACTCCGACTGATTGTCTGAAAGATCATCCTGCCATTCTGAGCCACACATCAAAGAGAAACAGTACATTGCGTTCGCTTCTGTTGGTGGCCACCTGAGGGCGCCATGGCACTGCAGATTACTACAGACCACTACAGTCGGGCATGCACATACTGTACCACTTCAGGCCTCTGGAAGTGAAGTGAGGGTTGGCAACTATGGCAGACAATCACTTTAACTTTGAGTGTACTCTAAGCTACAATGAGCTTTAAAGTCTTTATTCACTCTTAAATAAAAGTTCAACTGCAGGACAACTACAATCGACGGGACGCTGAGCATGCAAAATTACAGCAAAAAGGGGTGCTTTAACACCCATTGATAAAACTACATAAATGCATGAGGTACAAGTGAGCTTTAGGGCAGTATAATGAATTCTAAGAGTTACAATGAAGAGGATACACCCAAATGATCCCATTTTGAGATAATGCCACACTCTTGTCTCTCTAATAAAACTCGGCAGACATGCTGCTGTTGATAGGGAGGTTCTATGTGTCTCTTGAGCCTACCTTGGTCTTCCTGGGTTGTATCGTTGTAGTTGACCTGCTTTCGGATGCGTTTGCCTTTGCCCAGATTTCGCGCCAGATCTTCCTGCTGCTGCTCATAGTGGTGGCGAAGGAGTTTTTCCCAGTAGTCCGGATCCACGTTCTCCTCTTGCTTAATGATCTCTCGCTCTACCTCCTCCTGAATAATAGCACATTAGGTCACATGCGTAAGTACCTCTAAAACAAGGCCTATTTTAAACATGTCGAAGGTAGCGTATTGAGCAAAATAATTGAACTGCGATATAAATGAGATCTACAGGTTTTGTGTGTGCGACCCCAGTTATCACGATGTCACATGATGTGAAGACGGTTAAAATCTCACCTCTCCATCTTCTTCTTTCACCACATACTGAGCCACCTTGAAGGAGCTCAGGTACTCATTCATATTCTGTATCTCTGTGTCTTCAGTGGCATCCTGGCTGCGGTCCAGCAGCTTTGAGATAGCATCATCGTCGTAGTGAATCACACTGCCCTCCTCACCATCTTTGTTATCACCTGTTAATGAGAGGCTTTTACTTAATAACGAGCGGAGGCGCTTTTGAGCAGAGAAAAAGTGTGTAAGCTTAGAAATGCTGATAGAAATCTATACAAAAAGGTTTCTAGCACAGGAATATCTGTGAATAGACAAACCCCAATAAAAATGGGTATGCTTTTGTTCAACCCATAACAGAAACACACGTCAGTATACACATAGACAGACCCATTGTTCGTGCTGCTTCCATTTCATCTTTAAAAAGCTCCTCAGTTCCAAACTTTAGGATGTCATCCAGTTCTTGTTTGGACATGGAGCCCATTTTGGAGCCCAGGCCAGGGCGCACCACCAGGTGAGTCAGCATCATTTTCCTTTTGGCCACTTGGGTGATTCGCTCCTCCACTGAGCCTCGAGTCACAAACCGGTAGATCATCACTTTCTTGTTTTGGCCTATACGGTGCGCTCTGCTAAATGCCTGTAACAAAGAGGAAGATACAAGGCATGACACTGGAGTGAAGAGGTGAAATTAAAGAGATGTTTTTTTACTTGAGAATTAAAGCTCAACTTGTTACAAATTACAAATAAATAACTAATAATAATAATGATTAAATATTAAAATAAGAATCCATCTCATATTCTATGTGGAGTCAGTACTTGGATGTCATTGTGAGGATTCCAGTCAGAGTCGTAGATGATGACAGTATCTGCGCTCGCCAGGTTGATGCCAAGGCCTCCAGCTCGTGTTGAAAGCAAGAAGCAGAACTGCTGCGCGCCTGGTGCTGTGACATAAAACAGAGCAGCGAGTTGCTTTGTGTGTTTAAGAGTGTGTCAGTAAGTGAAAGCCAGACTGAGACAAATGTGCAAGTGCACAAAAAAAAAAAAAACAACCCTCACCATTGAAGCGGTCAATGGCTTCCTGCCTTAGACCTCCAGTAATCCCCCCATCAATACGTTCATATTTATAACCCTCAAACTCAAGAAAGTCCTCGAGCAGATCCAGCATCTTTGTCATCTGTAAACACAACGTTGGACCTTACAGCTAAAAAACCTGAAATTGTCTTTGATGTCATTCATCACATAAAACCGTCATCGCACAGAAAGAGTGTTACCTGAGAGAAAATGAGAACTCTGTGTCCTTCATCTTTGAGCTTTTTTAGCATTTTCTGAAGCAGCGTCAGTTTTCCTGAGGACTTCACCAGTAGGTTGCCATCATAAGAGCCATTGGGTAAAACAGGAGCCTCCTTCAAGATAAAACAATCAATGCCAGGATGGAGATTAGCTCGAGAATCATTGCTTTCTACAGTATCTCTGAATAACATGCTAAACCGAACTCAAAAAAAGGGGCAGTTTTCTAGTTTTCTGTGTTGGTTGATATAAGTAATCCTTAGCATCTTAAAGAGATACTCTGTACTCTGAAATAAAACAAAAAAAGTAAATCTGCCTTACCACAGCGGCCACAGGGAACAGGTAAGGGTGGTTGCAGCACTTTTTCAGGTCCATCATAATGTTGAGCAGGGACACCTGGTTCCCTCCACCTTTGGAGTTCAAAGCCTCGAAGTTTCGTGTCAAGATAAACTTGTAATATTTCCTGCAGGTCAGAGGTCAGATAGAGTCAGGAGAAGAAATGAAAATCACAATCAATTATTTGCCCATGCTTCCTTCAAAACGGTTAACTTCTTTTTTTCAGGCTTACTTCTGCATGGGGCTAAGCTCCACTCTGACAATCAGCTCTGTCTTTGCAGGCATATTCTTGAAGACATCAGCTTTCAGCCTCCTGAGCATGTGAGGTCCCAGCAGGTCGTGGAGCTTTTTGATCTGATCTTCTTTAGAGATATCAGCAAACTCCTCCAGGAAGCCTTCCAGGTTACTGCAGGTCACATGGAGATGAATGACACAATGAAATGAAATTATATTTAAAATGCTGATAGTCTTACTCATCACAAAATGTAAAAGTGTTTTGGTCAGTTAGCTGTGCCTGTGATGTTGGAAAATGTATAAAATTTGTCATTCTGGAGTTTAAAATGGACAAGACTCATTACTGGGCTGAACTTATGCGATAATAAGGAGGATCAGTCATAAAATCTATACCAATTTACCTGAGCTGCACAGAAACTGAGTCTATACGGGCAAAAAAATATTAGATGATGGTGAATTTTCACTGGCTTTAGAAAACTATTAAAAAAGACTTAAAATCAGTTTATACAGAATTATTTATAATGAAGTTATTTACATTTACTTTCTTCCTGTTTGTATTTTTTATTGTTCAAAACATCATATATCATAATTTAATGCCTGAAATCCATGAGAAAAAAAGGTAGGAAATTATATACGATAGAAAAGAGACAGTACATACTTGAAGCGCTCTGGGGTGAGGAAGTTAAGGAGGTGGAAAAGCTCTTCTAGGTTGTTTTGAAGAGGAGTTCCAGTGAGCAGCAGCTTGTAGTAGATCTTATACCCATTGAGAATTCTGAAGAACTGAACACGAGAGATTGTGCAAGACGATGAAAGTCAATGCCATATGAAGAGATGTACACTCTACTCTACTCATCCTTCTCATGCATTTTTCTTTTTCTGTTAAAAGGATGCTGTTTCTGCTTCCAAAGCATATGATAGGATATATCTCAGTGCAGGCGGTGCAGCTTTACCTTTGATTGGTTGTTTTTCAATCTGTGGGCCTCATCTACCACCAGACAGGCCCAGGTGACAGAGCTCAGAATGGCTTGATCTATAGTAATCAGCTCATAAGATGTCAGCAGCACATGGAACTTGATAGGAGTGTCTTTCTGCAAGGGAGCAGATCGGATGGTAGATACGATGATTTAGTATGTGCTGCATGTAATAGGCATAAAATGAATTAAAAACAAAGTAAAATGATCATTTATTTCATGCTGGTACAATTCCAACCGCCTTACCTGCGGCTTCAAAAAGCATGCACTTGAAAAACAGTATTTTGACCTGGATTTGGTGAGAAAAACATGGATGAAAATGGGGTACACTACCTTCATACGGAACACCTTTCGCCCTGATTTTACTGCACTGTCTTCAAAGGTGAACTCGTTCTCCCTGATGATTGCCCTGCTGTCTTTGTCTCCAGTGTATGTCACCACATAGAAATCTGGAGCCCACATCTCAAATTCTCTCTCCCAGTTAATGATAGTGGAAAGGGGTGCGCTCACCAAGAAAGGTCCTTTGGAATGACCCTGACAGAGACAGCAGACATTAGGTTACTTCACCATAAAATACATCACCCGAAGAAGAACTCAGTTTATCATTTTACTTTTTACGCACAATATTTATTAGCTCTAAGTTTATATTCCCATTTATATTACTAACAGGTGCTTTATGAATTACACCCACAGAACCAAAATGTGATCTATGCAATGCAATATGGAAAAGATAAAAGAGGACAGTCTTTCAGTCTTACCTCCTTATACAGCGAGTAGAGAAACACTATCGTCTGCACCGTCTTTCCCAGGCCCATTTCATCAGCCAGGATTGTATCTGTGCCCTGAGCCCAGGAGAACCTCAACCAGTTCAGGCCTTCCAGCTGGTACGGGTGTAGCGTTCCCCCAGTGGCATTAATGTACCATGGTTGGTGCTCAAACTTGATGGTGGGCTGATAATAGAAATTGGAGGCAGTATCTTGTAAGAGTCTTTCGGAAGGTCTTTCAATGCTTTTTTACTTTGTTACTTTGGCTCTCATTTTCAGTCCAGATCTTGTAGTTTTTGAACAACTTAATATCAACCTATGAATCATTTAAGCATAAAAAACATTAGCATAAACATAAGAAAACTTAGCAAAGGACAAATCTGAAATTTTATCTTTATGGGCGTCATTACAAGCAATCTGTCACAAAAACCCATAATTTGCCTTTTAAAAAATGAACAGTTGGACAAAACAAGAAGCGGGAGACCGAAAAAACTACCAACAGCAGATGAACAGTATCTAAAAGTCAAGTCCTTATGAAATATGAAAAGATCCAGGAAAACATGAGATAAGATCTGAGAGATGCATCTGGTTCTTCACCATGTAAAACTCTATCGTGGTTTGATCTTGTCAAAACTGCTGAAATTATGAATGCAGAAAAGTTCCATAAGATTTTGATCCAACATGCAATGCCATTTTAAAGCACCACAAACACACTCTCAGTGCAGTAAAAGCATACCTGAATAGAAAAATACACAATGGAAAACTATCAGTTTTGGATTGGCCTCCCTAGAGCCTGGATTTCAACATTACTGAAACCGTGTGGGATCCTCTTGACAAAGAACTGAACAGAACACAGTCAACATCCAAAGAAGAGCTTTGAATGTCCTTCAAGAGGCCTGGAGAACTATCCCTGAATTATCCTTAAAGAAATTATATGAAGGATAACCTAAGAGAGTTCAGGCTGTCCGGAAGAATGAAGGTGTTCATATCCAGCTAATTAAATTTGTAAAAACTCTGGCTTTGACTTTTACTCTGTATTTCCATTTAGCCCATATTTCATAGCACCTATATACCATTTTCCAAGCAAAATGCAAAGAAATGAGGGGTGACTCATAACGTTTTCCCAGTACTGTATATGTGCAGTTTAAATATAGACTCTAGAATAATCAGCCACGATAAATTGTGGCTTTAGATCGACAGCATTACTTTTGAAATGTTTGCTGCAAAAACCTTCTGCAGGCAAACACAGTTCAGTTGGCAGAAGTGGACCCAAATATCCAAACTTACATCTATGATTGGGGCATCAGGAGGGACTTCTCTTTTTGGATGGTCCTCTTTTAGTTTCTTGCCTTTCCTCACCACAAGAGGGCGCTGATCCTCTCCTAAAATTTGCTCTCTGAGGAAAAGGAAAAAAAATGATAATGAAGTAACAATTTCATGTCACAACAAATGACTCTAACGGTTGTCACAGACAGAGGGCGAGGATGAAGGGAAACAGCAGCAGATGTAGGCATATGCTTTTGTTTACTTTTGTGTGCAGGGGATTTCTGTGTTCTCACTGTCATCTTCACACCGTGAGAAACCTACTTAAAAAAGGTACAAAATACAGTTAACTAACCTGTGATCCCAGTAAGAAGCTTTATGACTTTCATAATCTGGGACGTCGAAATCATCCACCTCCCAGGTGCACTGGTCGTAGGGCAGGTCTCTCCACTTGATCAAGTAGTGCACATCACCATCTTTATCAAAACTACAAAGCAGAAAACAGCTGCAGGTTTTTATAAATTTATCATACTGACACTGAAAAACAAGTTGATATGAGACCACCATATGGAAGATGTTTCTTTCTGATCATTTAACTGTTATACAGATATATTGTGAAATGTTAAAAGCAATAAAATAGATTATTCTAATTACTTTGAAAAGCAAGAAAATCGAAAGACCAACAACCTCATTTGTCTATGTGGTGATGAATAACATCTATCCAAAGAGAAATATGGGTGAGAGAGTAAAAGCAAGATGGCAACAAGTAAAAATTAACTCAAAGCATTAGCTTTGTTATTAGAATATCTGGTCTATAAAATTTATGGTATTTTAAATACATACTGAAAATCCTGATCTGAGATTCTGTGTGAGCAGCTACCTGTGATTGATTATCCGGTGGATAACCATCCACTCTGGTTTAATGCCATAACGGTAGAAGCGCTCCTCCATCGCAGCATACTGGGGATCTTTGCTCTTTCTCTTCTCACTGTTGAGCTCCTCCTCTCCGGAGCCGTAGTCATATGGCGGGGGCTCGTCCATGTCGTTCTTACGCTGATAGTTCCGGTACATGACCGTGTGGTACAGCTCCAACTGCACAACCAGCAACAAAGCAAAACTATTGGTTTTGTAAGTTTCCTTCAAGCACCTCCTTGAGCAAAACAGGTACAAAAGGTGCAATATATTATTTTCCATCTGTAACAATGAAACTTACTTAATTAGTTACAAAAAACCCAGACTGATATTAATAAAGAAAAAGTTTGTGTAAAATAAATTAGGTGCTTTGTTGAGCATTTGAAGGAAAACTTCTCCATGAAAAACTGAAAAATAGATTTCATGTAACATTGTGTTTTTCTAATATTATATTAAAAAGTAATAGATCATCCAGTAAAATCCTCCCTTGGCTCCTTCGGTTTGTTCTATATTTAACAAAGAGAACACTTTGGCCAAGAAGAGCAGAAATGTTAATTTGAGACTGGACTGACTTCTGGCATCTCACCTGCAGTTCGCTGACCCAGGAGCAGTGCCAGTACGAAAGGCCAGCCCACTTAACAAAGAACTCCCTCTCTGGGCGGCCCTTGAGCGGGGGATTGGTGAGCGGATCTGTTGGCTTGCCATCCGGTCCTGTAGGTGGTTCGGCTGGCAGCGGAGCTTCTCCCCACGTCCAGTGCATAATCTTTTGTACTTTTCCTTTGAGGGGAGGGCACTGCAAGGAAAAAGTAAGGTTCTGTCACACACACACCTCTTCTTAGCTTCTGACTAAGTAACAATAATGAGTTTCTGTAAAAATATGAAGATGAATATGAAAGTCTTTGACAAGCAATCACCCTCCTAAAAGAGACATATTTCACATTAACATCAACAAGCTAATGTGGCTGAAACTACTGTAGGTGTGCACACTTATCAAAGTGAAAGAGGTCACCCTTTATTTGCTTTGGCTCTCTAACAATGTATATTTATGCATCATTCAATTATGTATCAGTGACAGCGCTCTATAATTAAAATCAACATGATGTAAATGTGTCACGTTTGTAAACAACAAAGAGAAAAGACAAGACTGAAAAACAAAATAATTTGAACAGAATCACCAAAGAAAATCCATCCATCCATTCGCTTCCGCTTATCCTTTTCAGGGTCGCGGGGGGCGCTGGAGCCTATGCCAGCTGTCATAGGGCGAGAGGCGGGGTACACCCTGGACAGGTCGCCAGTCTGTCGCAGGGCCAACACACAGGGACAGACAACCATTCGCACTCACATTCACACCTAGTGGCAATTTGGATTATCCAATTAACCCCACAAGCTGCATGTCTTTGGACGGTGGGAGGAAGCTGGAGTACCCGGAGGGAACCCACACAAACACGGGGAGAACATGCAAACTCCACACAGAAAGATGGTGGAATTGAACTCAGGACCGTCTTGCTGTGCGGCAACAGTGCTAACCACCGTGTCACCGTGCTGCCACCAAAGAAAATGTTAAACTAAACATATACACTTGAGGTTTACTTACACTCATCATGGAGATAAATGTCATGCTAATTTTGGGCTTTTAATTATTTTTTTTAACTGCTCTTTTTCCAGGATGAATGATGAATGAATTGATAGCATACATCTTTATTGACTTTAAAACAATAAGATTTTGGTGCACAAGTTTGTATTTATTTTCAATTTTCTCTAATGCACACAAATAAAAGTATGACAACAGTTCTTTGAAATGGATATAGTGGGTTAAGATTGAACTTCTGGAATGGGCTTCCTAAAGCACAGACCTCGACACTATTGAAAATTTGTGAAGTAGGCTTAAAAACTGGGTACGTTCAAGGAAACCAACCAATTAACTTTAGCAATTCTGCCAAGAAGAGTTGTCAAATATCCAGCCAGAATTATGCCATAGGTTTGTTTATGACTACCAAAAGTGTCCTCTCAAGATGCAACTTACTAAGTAAAGTTTATCCACATATCATTGAGAGTATATGGATATATTAGAAACTACAAGAACACTTTGGCACTGTGTGGATTATAGTAAATCTAAAATAAATCAAACTTGTGCACTCAGTTCTTGTTTAAAATCATTAAGAGTGTCTGCTGTACAACCATTTATGCTGAAAAAAAAAAACCAGTTCAGAAATCCCAAAGTACCATTCATGGCATCCATGTCCATCATGAGTGTACGTAAAATGTCCAGTTGTTCTGACTACAACATTTTCATGAACCTATGCCTAATTATTAGCCATTTTAAACAAAATAATATCAAATACTACTGCGACTGAGATGAACTTACCATACAGCGCGGACATAACCACTCCCCATTTGGTATCTCGGGAAGCGGCGGGTTGAGGCAGTGGATATGGTAGGATGATGGGCAGGTATCGCAACACAGCAGCTCTCCTCCATCTTTACAAACTCTGCAAAACTCCATGTGGTCATCCTCTTCCTCACCTGGAGCCTCCTCCTCGTCTTCATCTTCATCTTTGGCCTCCCACTGGATTCCCTCCTTCTCCTAGAGGACACAGTTGATGTGGGCATGTTAGGGAGTAAAACTAAGCATACGTATTCAGTTTAACTCTAACTATGTCAATTTTTCATAGAGATATTCGCAGAAAGTAAAGTTAAGATAACAAACATCGTAAACACTGACAGTCCAGTTGTTCTTAATTGCGTGATTTCTTGGCTGTTTTTGTGCACAGTCGGGATTCAGGTTGCGATATCTAATCCTGAAAAAGCACAGCTTGTTTGCAGCTTATACACAAAGTCAAACATTCCTCTTAATAGTCACACAACCTACAGTCTTTAAATGCTAATCACAAACACGGCTGCACGTCAAGGCAGAAGTCAACTAACATCGTTAGAATAAAAAGCCATTAAAAATAAAATAATAAAAATAACCTGAATGATGCCTGTCAGCACTAATTGTCTAATATCTGAGGTAATGAAGGATTTTAATCTGTTTGTTCTACACTGGGTACAAAGTAACGGTGACCTGAGAGCAACTTCCTGAACTCAGATGGCAAAACATATTCAGGATGGATAATGATGTTTTTTTGCCTTATTTATCACCTGATTTCCTCACAGTGAGCACAAATCTCTCTGCCTGATCCCTGTGATTTCAGAGCAGGTGTTAACAATACTTCTGAGGGAGTTTCAATCCTTAATAGATGAAAAACCTGACCAGCAAGAAAAAGTTAAAAGACTTCCTAAAAATGAATACTAAAAATTGCATACAGTTTTTTATTAACATGAAAAGAGTTCAGCCTCGTTAACAAACGTATTCTCTGTTAACCCTGTTTTATTGACTCCGTATTCACATCAAACTTGAGCTGATGGTTAAAGACGGTGCCAACAGTTCAGGCTGTTACGTTGCATAGCCCTGGACTAGTTGCATCCAAGATATCGCCAAAAATAACTCTCATGAATCCAACTTGGGCAGTCACCACCTTACAAAATGTGTCAGTCTGCTCAAACTAATGTACTTACACAGTGTGGACAGCTCCATTTTCCCTCTGGGGCCTTCTCCAGCTCAGGGTCCAGACAGACCAGGTGGTAAGCTCTGGGACAGGTGTCGCACAGGATGATCTCTCCACCCTGCTGGCAAACCTCACAGTAGTCTTGGTGGTCTGTCTCATAGCCATCACCGTCCTCCTCTGGAGAAGGTTACAGAACAATTAAACCTGGGCAGTTCCCTCATATATTTATCACATAGACATGGATGCATGCTTTATATAGAATCCTCAATATAAAAAAAAACCTCTTAATGAGTATAAGCACACTAGCTGCTGTGGAAGACCATCTGCCTTTAGAAAGCATTCCCAGAATAAATAAAGCTTAAAAAAATACATTTTAATTTACTCATTACCCAAAATCAAACAGTCTGGTTCTGAGGGATTTCAATGGGATTTTAGAGGGAAAAACACACCGCAGAGCATGGCAAGAGTAGACAGTAAACATACTTTTCCTTTTTTTCCGCCCACGTCGGGCCTTTTTCTTGGTGGCGGCCCCCGAGGTATCAGAAAGCACAGAGGCACTGTGGATGCTGATGTCATCAAAGTCTGACTCCTCTAGGAAGTCCTCCTCACTCTAGAAAAGCAAACAGAGAAACTAAGGAGCGCAGAGCTACAGAAAGAATTAAGATAAACCAACTTTCACAATAAGTGCTGCAAACAGGCTTTGATGTCATTCGAGGGAAAGCTGGGGGAAAAGGGTTCTGCAAGACATACCGAGGATGCTTTCTTCTTCTTCCCACTTTGGCCCGACTTTGATTTGGTCTTCTTCGGCTTGGGCTTCTTCTTCACTTCTTTCACAGTCTTACTTTTCTTTCTAACTCCTGGTCCTGACACACACAGAGTCAGTCACGAGATCTGTTAATCAGATGGCATTCTTGCTATCGTTTCTTAAAAATGATCTCGCTTTTTATTAGGTCTTACCCTTTCCCTCTTTGGTTTTGGCTTTTTTGATCGGCCCCAGCTGAGAGCTCAGCTGGCTGCTGCTGACAGACGTTGGCTGTGCCACAGTAACCGTTTCCACTGCAGCAGCCACAGCGGCGGCCACAGCGGTGGCAGATGCACCTTTGAACGGGTTGTTGGCACTGAACTCCCGCCACTTGGCCCCTAACACTGTCATCATCTTTGACATGGGAATCTTCGGGTTCTTCTTGGCAATGAGAGGCCTGAATAAAACCAGGGGGAGATGAAACAACAATGGCAGCTTTATTATGTCACACTTCATTCCTGTTAATAGAAGCTCTACTTCCCACAGCACTGGAGGGAACTGGGTCTTGATTTGCTGACACTCCGCTGCCCCTTAAGTTTTATTCTCCCTGCTTTGCTGTGTGCATGTCATGTTTGCGATTTGTCAGGCAACAGCTTGAGGTTTGGCACGCTGGCCTGTGAAAGATAGTGGGTCAGAGCACCGAGTCCCAGAGCCTCCTGGCTGTCACAGGCATCCAGTAAGCAGCTGACTACACACAGGGGGCACTGCAGGAGCTCATGCTCCACTTTGTCAGAGCAGAAGCTTAGCCGAGCCAGACAGCCCCAGGTGAGACAGACTCTTTATACCAACAGCCGAGCTTTCTAGCTCAAACAAAAAGAGCAGTGTTTGCTCGTCACAACACAGTCTAGTCTCACAGTGGAGTTTTGCTGGAAGACTCTCAGAGAATGACTTTGACAGTCCAGAGAAACTGAGGCAAAACAAAGCACTTTAACACAATGAAAGATCATCCAGACAAAATTAGATGCTTGCCTGAGGAACTGGCTGAAAGCCTTGTAGTTGGTTATGGTTTTATAGTCATCCTCAGTGAAGCCATACTGAACATCTTCAAGACCCCATTCGTGCATCAGCTGGCTCGATGATTTGGGCTCCTAGGGGTGTACAGATAACAGATCAACGCACATATGTTAATGATGTTTAATACACGAGAAGTGAACATTAAAGTTATTTGAATCTTTTACCCTTCCACATCCACAAACAAAGCATCACACGCCATGTTTTCACGGTTTCGGTATATTTTCAGACACTTTTTTTTTTCTTTCAAAGCAAGCCTATAATTATGATAACTATGCAAAAAGTTAAACCCCTTACCCGACTTCATCTACCATTAGTCAATTGAGACTTAATATTAAACTTAGTCTTGGCATCATTACGATTTTTCATTATCGTCAGATTATTGTATAAAGAAACGGTCACTTATTTTGATAAATGTGATTTTTACACATGCAGTACCCCCCTGAACTTCTCTAGAGATTAGCTGACAAAGGTGAGAGAAATGCAAATGTCCATTACAAAGACTCTAAACGCTCTTTAACCTGCCGGTTTCCTCCATTTGCACATGTGAGAACAGCAGGTAATTGTCCAGCGAATTCACAGTCCAGCTCCCTGCATATTTCACCCGGGCAGCTCACTGACCTTAACCAAGTGGAGTTAAAGCATGGAGAACAGGGCTGGTCTTGTGCTGTGTGATAACAACTTTGGACAATTTCTGCACACATTACCTAGAGCCCCCTACAGACTTTAATGTTCATTTGAAACCCAGTCATGTCAGCATCATGAACATACACTTACTTTCATGTTACCATCATCATCGTCATCATCGTCATCCTCTTCATCTCTCTTCTTCTTTCTGGGCTTTTTCTCTTTCTTCTCCTTGGGTTTCTTCTTCTTCTTCTTGGTGGGACCATACATGCTGCTCTCACTTTCAGAGCCGATTTCTGGACGTTCCCGTTCCTCCTCCACCTCTGAAGTCTCTTCCAGGTCACTGTCAAGTCGTGCCTGAATTGTTCCCTGGAGGATTATGAGAAGGTAAAAAAAACAAAAACATTACGTATACACCAACAACCAAATAACCAAGCCCAGCATGTTGTTTAATTGTGCAAAGGTTAATATGTCGCTCATTGAAATCTTTCTCAGTCTCAGTCTGGCATCTTTACAGGCTGAAAGTATATTTTAGTATATTTGGATTTATATTTTTACTAAATGAAAATGTTGTCTAAGCTATTTCTTTGATGTAGTGTAGAGCTTCTGCCAAGCAGCTATTTTTATAAATGTAAACACGTAGAATCTGGCTTTGAATCTCGCTTCAGCTCTGTACCTAAGGGCGCGAGCGTGACTGACTAAAGCTGCCATCAAAGCCAGATTCCTGAGACACAACTAGATTCCAGGTTTGGATTTTACAAACAGCAGGACAAAAGAAATCTAGGCGCAATCTTCTGAGACCCAATTTTATATTTAGCGCTAAAAAGGTGGGGATAATTAAAATACTAAACTTGATAAAGCAAATAAGCATGACATTAATTTTGCCAGGGTGAGGGATTAGAGCTCCCACAGAGGCCACCCACTCTAAAAACATATTCTGTGAATGCACTTTAAAGCAGTTTAGATAAAAGCTTCTACTTGATGGCATTTGCATAAATTAAATTACATCACTCGAAAGTGTCGCTGCCTTGCTAATATGATAACTCTTCTGCCTGTGATGAAATATTTAAATTAGTACAAGTAAGCAGTGACTTGATGAAGAGTCAAGGCGGCTGCATGGTCACCTTTTAAATGTGCTTTTACACGAAATGAAAACCCAGAAAAAGAGCACTTCAGGAACCCGAGCCAATCAGAGCTCAGAGTTAATCTGTAGCCTGAATTGCATCCTACTGGTTTAATATGAGACATCTGGAAGGCTGTATGGATTTAACAGTTAACAGGTGTTGTTTGTGTGACCAAGAGTGCTGCATATGAACAAATTTGCTAGTGGTTGCTCACGATAGTATGTGCGCATGAGTAAGCGAGAGGGGGAAAGTGTGTGCTGTTTCTCTCATCATGCACATGCCACCTAATTATTTGTGTTTGAATGTGGTTGGCCTGTGGAAGTTTCCATTTGTGCCCCTGTCTCTGACTGGGCACGTTCCTGTGAGAGAGCATTTTTGTGTGTTTGTGGACATGTTGGGGTTTTTTTGAGCGTGTGTGTGTGGGTGCGCTCATTCTTTGTGAGTGCTTTCCTTTTTTTAAAAAAAATCTCTATTTTTGTGAGAGTTCCTCTTCGTGTGTGTTTATGCATATGTAAAACACGACTGTATGTGAGAGTGAACTTGTGTGTGCACATGCAGTGGAGCAAAATTAGAGCACAGCAGCTTTGTGCTCTGCTCGCTGCCTGTTGCTCAGCAGGCCTGTGTGGCTCCATGGAGAGACTTGCAGGCGTTTCGCTCTGTAGCGCAGTGGAAAGGCTCACGTTGCCGCAGCGCCCGCCAACCCTACCAGCAGCCTGGCTGTGTTGCCATGGTGACCAAATTTGAGCAGTGTCTGGCTCTCTCTAACTCTCTCTCGCTCTCTCTCTCTCTCTCTCTCCTCCTCTTACTTTCTCTCCTTTACATCTCATAGCTCTCCTCTCTCACCCCCCCACCCCATTATTTTCTCTCTCACTCTATCTCTTAACTTCTCCCCCTTTCTCTTTCCTCTCTCGCTCTTTCTTTCTTTCTATCCTGCCACTCACTCCCCCCACCCCCCACACACACTCTATCACAGCAGCAGCCAATGGAACAGCGCCATCCAATCAGACACGTTTGCATAACGAGCTTGTTATGCAGAGGCCTGTGGTTGCAGAGCCAGTGCTCCAGCACCCGTCTAGACAAATCTCATTTATGCATAAGAAGAAGAAGGAGGGAGAGAGAGAGAGAGAGAGAGAAAGAAAGAAGGAGAGAGAGAGAGTAAATTGAAGATTGTGGATGGGGGATGGGGTGGAGATGGAGGAGCAAAAAGCAAAGAAGCAGAACCACTATTGAGAGCAACTGCAAAGACAAGGTGAAACTGTGCAACAGTCTCTTGGTGGCCCTGAGTTCAATGTTAAACACATATCATAAAAGCAAAGGACACAACAGCACAGCAGCAAAGATGGTGTCTGTTCTTTCAGAGGAAAGAAAATCAGATAAGTGCTGATAACCTAATCAAATTAGATGCTTTCCCATAATGGCTCTGCCTTAGGGAGATTGGAGCGGATGCCACAGAAAATATCAAATGAGCGAAGAAGTGGATGTTCAATAAAATGTAGTGCAACAGGAAAAAAAAAGAAAACTGCACTAAGAATTTATTTTATGGTTTCTAAACAAAGGCCTCTCCTTTTCTCCAGAAATCAGAAACAGCTCTTTGTTGACTCACAATCCCAGCGAGGATATTGAAGTTATAAAAACAAGACAGAAGCTCATCTCAAACCGACTGTATTTCAGCAAAATGTGAATGCTACAAGAACCAGCTAGATGGGGGGTTTTATTGTGGCCAAAATGCAGCAGTTTCCTCTGCTGCTAAAATGAATTGTTTTCCATAAACCCAGAATTCACTGATTTAACAGATATTTTATTAAAAAGCCCATTAAATATCCTGTCATATCTACACAGCTCTTTGTTTCACTGCAGACTGGAGAAGACGAGCAAACACAGCGCACCTCTCTGTGGCTATCATTCCTCCTGCCAGTAGCTGTGAACTCAGACTGGGATGTGCTACTGACAGTCTCTGACCCCAATTGACTTTTGGCCCCTGTCTGACACCAGCCTTTGGGGAGTAACTGGAAGTGAATTACAGGAGCAATGGTTTCTCAATGGGAGGTAAAAAAAAAGACACATATACAGCAAGGTGGGGAGCAAGAAAGCAATACCGAAAGAAAGCAGCAGCATCATAATCAAAGCAAAGTGAGGTGATGCATGTGGGAGACAAGAGGAGAGGGAAGAAAAGGAGAATACAGAGCAGTGTCTGTGAGTTAGGGAAAGGAGAGTGCCACGGGGAGCCCCCCGCTTCATTAGCTCAGTGAGACCCAGAGCTTAGTGTTTACCACGAGCAGCCAAAGGGCCGAGTGGCAGCATGGTCAGCCAAACTCCTCACGGTACTGCTGGCATCTCCAGTCAGCGGAGGGGAACATCCTGGCTATGTCACTGACACGGTTACAGCTCGCCAACATGAGCGGGGAGATCACTGGGAATGCAGCAAATTCCTGCAATTACTGAATAATAAATATTTCTTTTAGCCTCTGGGCTTTTGAGGAAACAAAACTTTTCCAGAAGTTAAAGAGTTGACTTTATTTGTAGGATGGCCCTTTGAGCTGCAGATCATGAAGTAATGGTGGATAAAATGCATTGTTTGGTAGTGCAAACAGGGTCATTCGTAGACTTATTAGCCCAAAGATAATCATCATCCGAATTTCAGCACTTTTAACCACAAGGTCACTGTATGAATAAAACTGGATCTCTAACCTAAAACTGCTGGTTTCAATACACTCTGCTTGTTTTTTCCCCACTATACCCTTAGAAAGCTTATTTACGCTTCTTTTGATGGATGCAAATTTGTACAAAGAAAAGTTTCTACATAAAATGCCGTAAAACTGGGTAAAAAGATGTATTTTAGCAACTCTGGAATGATGCACTGCATCTCGGTTTTTCTACTATATTTTTGGTGCTCTAAATACTACAAAATAAAATGTATTTTTCACCATTATATTCAAGAGAAAGGAAACATGTCTAGAGCCAATATCTACAAAATTGGGCAGGTCATACAAATGAATAAATAGCACAAGAGGCCTGATGAAAAATATGCAAATTTGAGTTTGTGGTGAACCAACTCTTTAATAATAAATTGAAAATTAAATAATTGATAATTTATAAATAATGTCTCCTCAGAAAATGGAACTGAAATAATATAAAGTACAATACTGACGGTAGCATCCATCCATTTTCTTAAAAACTGACTAATGAGGGTACACTCTGCACAGGTAACCAGTCAATCACAGTGCTAAGGCAGCAAAACAGATAATCACACACTCTTGCATGCCCATGACCCATTTAGAATCATCTATTGACCTAACAATCACTTTGATATGAGGAACCCGGCACACCTGAACGAAACCCGTGGAGACACAAAGAAAGTGTCCAACCTCCACACAGACAAACCCTGAGCAGAGTGGTTGTAACCTCCTTGCTGTGAAGAAGCAAGCGCTAACCACGACACTACTGTGCAACCGCTTAATGCTGCAATTTTATATTATTCTCTAACTGTCTCCTTTAGCCACATGTGACCTATTCAGCAAAAGCAGCAGGCGTTCACCTCATAAGCTGTAATATTATCAACATCACGCTGGTGTTAATGCTCTGAGCCAATCAAGGCTCAATCCTGCTATCTAAATATTGGAAATTAGAGGCTAGAGGCGAAGGACTGTCAAAACCGCTCTGTCATAACTCTCACTCCCGCTACTGGATTGGCATGAACACATTGCCTCTGACCTACAGTCCCTGCCATCAGCACCAGCACCACAGGCACAAATCTACACTCTAAACTGTCGCTTGGAGCCCACAGCTTACACTGGCAGTAACAGTGGCACTGCTGCCAACCTCCCCTAAGCCTGAGACAGTCCACTGCCTCTCATTTAGATTACAGAGGCAGTCCAGCAGCCAAAACACACCTTTGATCCAATTGCAGAGACATCAAAAGAGCGATGGTTTGAGAAATAGAGAATGCGGGATATGGCTAGAGCCAAAATGCCTGCCAAGCTGTTGTGTCCGAGGTCTGGACAGATGGTGCTGAATGTGAATTATGCCTTACCTCTTTTTTCCTCTTCTTAACTTTCGGCAGTTTTCCCTCCTTCATCTTTTTGGGCTTCTTCTTTTGTTGTTTGAGGGACTCGTCGTCAGAAAAGAAGCGGTCGAGAGGTGTGAGGGGAACTGTGTTGCGCTCACCTTCGTCATCCTCATCTGAACACGGGGGAAAGGAGAATTATTTGCTTAGTACACTTAAACGACACCGATAATTCAGCTTTGTAATAAGACGAAACTGACAAATTCAGCCTGACTCGTACATTTTTCTGCCTCAGTGAGTGGTTATTCAATTTCTTGATTTTGTTTGATCAAAGTGAGGATATGAATCTACTCTGAATTAAACACCTTTGAGTTTTGAAATTGGGCAGCAAAACAAGAGATGAAGACGTGACCCCGGGTTCTGGGAAATCGAAATTTCTGACATTTCAGACAAAATGGTTAATCAAAAAGATTAAAAATGAGCAATAGATGTTACAAATATTCATTTGCTGCAGGCTCAGTCTACTGCGAAAGCTCACCACGATGAAAAGTCAGTTAGCCTCCTGTGAAAATAACAATGATGAATCAATGTCAGACCAACAGGAGCACTTGGCAAAATCAACCTCATAATCACACATCATTGAGTGTGCATCAACTTTACCCATCAAAACACAAATAAATGGAGTGCGTGCCCTGCCGCTAAATGGGAACTCCCTGGAGGACCACTGAGGTATACTGAGCATATCTTCTGCCTTTAATGCTTGCTGGGACTAAAGGGACCTGCTGCTGGTTGTCAGCTGTACCGCCTCAAAGCTGCTGTGTAAACGTGCTGACTGCTGAGCACAGCAGACTTCGCTGATGCCACAGTGGGTCACAGAGGAGTAAGTAAGGGAGAGAGACAGTCCCAAACAATACATCTCTGTAAAAAGTCACACAGAGAAAATATTGTACACGCGTGACGCAACTCTAGTGCCCCAAAAAGGTTTATTTAATCTCATTTTCCCAACTGTCTCGCTGTCTCTTCCAGTCTGTCTATCTGCATGTCTCCCGTCTCTCTGTGTCTCACGCAGACAGACTGGAGGGCATGAAATATGCAGCACATGTATCAGAGTCAATCAGCCAACACTAGCCCTGCAGTCTACCACTCCCCTGGGTAGCTGGAGTGAGAGATTGGGGAGGAGGGATTCCTGTGTAGTAGACACACAAACCTCACCAGCCACTTATCCTCTATTTAGCAAAGCTAGCAGGAGGTATTCCACGCATACACATACAGTACACTGATTTCAAAGCCTTAATCAGAGGCAATGTCAAACTCATTGTGCTGCCCTGGCTTCCAGATGAACTGTGTCATCCCTTCCTCAACCCTAACTGGGGGTAACTTGTGCTTTTCTTGGCCGATATTATTATAGGAAAGGTGCTGACAGACATTTACTGCCTTGCTACTCATTCCTTCTTCTTGTCCCACAGACCTTGGTGTTTTTCTCCACTTTCTTTTTTTCTAAATAAAGCCTTGAGTTTATGTATTCAGTAGCTCAAACGGGCAACTCTTTTATGTCTCAGATGCATGGTTAACCACCTGCCAGGCAACTTATAACGGCAGCACGGCAAGCCTTACATCTCTCTCAGATGCACAGATGATGACATGGCTCAGGTGCAGATCGAGATGGCTTTGGATTACACAAAGCGTACAGTTCATATCTCTGTGCCCTTGGCTCTGCTTATTGTAAAATAAATCAATCCAACTTGACAGTGGTGATGCGGTGTTACTGATGTGGGGTTTAAATGGTTCGGTGATAAGCACCTAATTCACTTTGAGCAGACTGAGCTGAGTTCTTTTTAGCCATGCTGGTGCTGAAGCTCAAGGTCTGACAATGTCAGCCTCTTGGTTGTTTAACCTCTATGGTTCAGACTAAAATTTCTCAATAACTAGAGAATGGACTGACATGAAATTTGATTCAGAAGTTCAAGGTACCCAGCGGATGAGCCCTACTTTGATGATATTTTCACCATGAGTTCAGTATATGCAGTTTTAAATGAACTATTTCAACAGGTTCAACTGGTTTCTTGTGAGATTTCATACACACAACCGTGGCGCCATAATAATGATCTGTTCTTCTGCACTATAATCTAGTCGATTTTTTTTTTAATTTGCAGAAAAAATGGCAGTCATACATTATTTTACTGCTGTACCATTGTGCTTTGTGCGCTCATTACTGTAATTAATGATGGCACTAAACTATATATATATATATATATATATATATATATATATATATATATATATATATGTTCTAAATATAAAATCTGCCAAACATCAGCCTGTAAGCGCTGTAACTGGGGCCATGTAAGCTTGCTGACGTTTCTTTAACAGAACCACGTGCTGATAACAGATCCTCAGAGAGTCAAATAAAATATTGAACACATGGGTTCTCAGTAGTCATTTTTTGTTACACAGGAATGTGTCACAGCAATGCAGCTCCCTGAAACAGCTCTGTGTTTATCACCTGAATTGCCTTCAAATCTGAACCCTGACTAAAGTAAATGGCCTGTGAAGTCCCTGTGGGGAAAGCCATCAGGGGAGAGATATTCTTTCTGCTTGGTGACTGGACCAGGCAGTGCCAGGTGTTGGAAGTAGGGGAGGTTGCTCAGTCATGTGACACACCGAGGTCTGGCAACAGATTGTGTTAGGAAGACGACCAAAGCTCCAGTTGGCAAACAAGCCTTCTGTAAAATGTGGCACAGACACAGTTCTGACCTTCCTGCAAGGGCTTGGCCACCAGACTGACCCATTAGAAGGGAGATTCATGAATGAGTCCCAAGTGAGGAAGATAGAGTTTACTGGAAAGCACATTAGTCATTTCTCTGTTGGCCCCTGTGTGGAAATACCCACTTAATGCTGCCCAGCATTGCTTCCCACAATGCAGGGAAGACGAGGCCAAAGGGTTTCCTATCTTCATCGATTAGGTACTTATGGCTCAGGCTTTAAATGCCTTCAGACAAAAGCATCCGTAGGCTATTATTAGAAAACGTTATCATCTAAGTGATGGAAGGATAAAGCCTAAATAGCATCATTAAATTGTAGTATATCTATTCTAAGGTCATAGCACATCCCATATAAACAGGTAGGAAACAGATAAGAAATGATGTACCACTCATTTGCAAAAATATATTTAAAAGCATGTTTTTTTTATGCTTAGGCTACATACACACACATTAAGAAAAAAAAACTGTGTCAACTTTCACAGTGAGGGATCCAAAAATAGCCCCTTTTCCAACTGGGGATAACATTTGTAGGCACACAAAAGCCCATGATAATCTTTCAATTTTATGGAAGAACAAAGCAATTAAAACAGAAAACACAATGGAACAATCTGTGACAGAGTAAGTGCCCAGAGTGAAACAAAGGGACTTAGGACACTATGTGGCACAACAAATAAAGACTGTGATAGGATAGCATTTTGGGGTCTGATGTCCCCACACTCTTGTGTTTTAATTGCACTGAAGTGTCTTCATGGTAGAAAACTCTGACCTGGATTTCTGACCTTGTCTATCACTTTGAAGCCTGCTGATGAGGTCATAAACTGTCTGGAAAGTGCTTCGTGTATCAGCAGCATAACAATTGATCCGCAGCATTTTGTTGTGATGAGTGAGTGATATGACAAATTAAAAGAAAGTTATTCCTATAAAACAGTCATATTTTGTGAACAATTTCATGATGACAAAACCAATATGGACCACTGTGTCGGAGTTTCACTAGATTTACCCTCGAGTAGGTACATTGTGCGTCATCATAGAGGATCACGCTGGTATTTATTATATTACAAGAAATTTTTTTTGAAGCCTGAAACACATGACTACAAAAATCCCATCAAAGCATATTTAAGCAATTTAAACACATTCTTCATTTTTTAGACTTAATTAATACTGACGTATATTCACTCACCTGCCATATTCAGCTGCAGCCTTCCTTTCTTATACATGTTTAACAAACTAATGCGTTACTGAAGACACACATCAGTGCCTGTATTCTCCCTCTAAATATGGATGGCAGTCACAGATGTTGCTCTAACTCCCCCTCTGACTCTCCGTTCTCTTTGTCTGCCTCCTTTTTCACTTGCTTACTGCTAAGATGCACATAAATGCACAGAAAAACTAGCAAGTACAAATTACCCTTGTCAAAAAATACGTATATAAACAAAAGAAATGTGTGTTTAATGCAAAAGATTTTCTCAAATAATGCAGATATCACAATACTCAGACCTTGTGTTAAACGCAGAGGTAATTTTTAAATATTGCGGCGTATATTACCTTTTTCTGTCTAAGAAATGGTAACCAGTGGTACCCTTGAATTTCGTAATTGTATGCATTCTACCTCATTTTTTGCGACAGCACTTCAAAGCCTCAGATGTTCAAGAGCTTTATAACACACATGCGAAATGAGCAAGGATTGCAATTTGGCAACTCGGTACTGTGATAACTGCTCACAATTAAACCACCGAAGTAGTGTCCCAGTAAATGGCTTTTCGTCACTCTGTAACGAGCAATACCTAATACCAATGCAACAGACACACCAGCAAGATGTTTAATAAATAAAACTTCTTGTGCCTTCTTTCACATGTATTCTATATTCCGCATCACTGCATTATTTGAGCAACACTTAAGACGAGGAGGGCCTGCTGCTAGAGAAAACATTGCATTGGATTTTAGAAGCTTCGTTTCATGCTGAATCTACACTGATCGGCCAATAAAAAGCAGTCACACACTCACATATTTCATTTGATCATGGCCAGCATTCATCAAGGCATCATTTCAATAAGCTTATGCAATGTCACACACCTATTTCCACCTAGAGCTGTGTTACTTTCATTCCTTGTATTGGCGATGGGCTTGACAGTCTGCTAAAATCTTCTCTAGCAAATCCCAAAGATTCTTAGAGGGGTTAAAGTCTGTACTCTGCGGTGGCCAGTCCCTGTTGGAAAATGATGTCTCGTGCTCATTGAATCGCTCTTTCACAGTTTTGAAATGAATCCTGGTACTGTCATCCAGGAAAATGTCTTTGTTAACAGGGAAGAACAAAAACCACTGATGGAAAAACCTGGTCATTCAGTATATTGAGCGAGTCAGCTGATCTCATTTTTTTGGGGGTGATTTGACTTCACTGAAACTAGCTCTCTGATCCAAAACAGGGCTCTTACTTTCCGACCTTTCTGACTTTTGTTTTTGGCTTTGGAGTGTATTTTACAACCACAAACATTTCCCACATGGTAATGTGAAAGTGAAGCAGAGGGCAAAGAAGGACATTTTAAATCATGTCCTTGACATCAACCATCTGATGTTTGGAGCAAGCTATAAGAACTTTAAAATAAAAGGAACTTCATTGGCTGCACGGGACAATCTTATGTCTGGATATTCAGCTCAGCAGGCTGCAACAAGAGGGCACTTCATCACCTGAGCTGCTGCATCACTAGATCAAGAAACCAATCATTAGCAGTTCAGAACTGGGTTTGTGTTACGCAGATGAAGATTCTGATGATGCCTGCTCTTTGGTGTACATTATGGATCACACAGTTAGCAATTTGAGTAAATGTCACAAGTAACCACAGCCATGCCTGCCAAAAAAACTAAGACTGGGATTCCCCTGTGCCCTAGGATTGACACCTGCCAGAAAGTCTAACAAACTTACCAGCCAAAAGAAAACAAAATGGCCAAAATTTGGCAAGTATCTTATTGTGCATGGTCATTAATTAGGGAATCTTAAAACCCCATGTGACTTGATTTGAGCTTGACCATTTTTTTTAAAGGAGGAAACTGTAGAAGCACTGAAAGCTGGTTCACTGCCAGAGTCGATGACATGTTCATTTTTCAGCCTGGAGAATTTTATTGCATAGGTTCTCCTGTATGAACTTGCTATGTGAAATGAATTAGCAGCACGCAGAGAATGTGGGTTAGAGTTAATTTCAGTTCGCGCACGACCCAGAGCTGAAGGGCTGCCAGTGACCTAACCGGTGTCATCAGCGTCCAAGGCAAAGGAGCACACTTGATAAGCTCTGTTTACTGTAGCCCACACGTGGGTTTCACACCTCTGCGGCCATGCAGTGGGAGAAAAAAGAATTAAAGTTGAAACAGCTTCCTAATCACTAGCGCTAACGGCAGCGCATCATCCACAAAATGAACACGCACATTGTCACCGGAGCCCCCCTTCTTTTTTTCCACAAAAGAGCACATCCACGAGCTAAAAAGGGACATAAAATCGCCAATGCACACACTGACACGGAAACGAGCAAAGTACGGGTTTTTTTTAACAGCTCTCTGAACAAAACTTGTGTTTGGACTCAAAGCCATTCACTTGTACACGCATGCATTCTGTGAAAGAAAAGGCAGCCCACAGAAACCATGCAGCAGCGTTTCCATCGTGCCCCCAAATCAGGATGAATGCGAGGACAGCTGTGGGGGGGAGAGATTTAAAAAAAACTACAACCCTTTGCCACCTTTAAGACTGTAGGTCGTACAAAAAAAATAATAGCATGACTCTGCTTATTGCACCCCACCCCTCCTCTCCGGTCTCAGGAACGCAGGACAAGCCCTTTTCCCCGCATTCAAGGCGTAGCGGCGCAAAATTATCTGAAGGACACCCCGCCTCTCCCCTTTCCCTCACCTGGTATATCGTCTTCAAAATCCATGTCGTCTTGTCCCTCGTCTTCATTGCTCAGCGACCCCGGCATCTTTATCTCATAGCCCCCAAACCCCTTTTAGGCTGGGAATACTGAAAGTTAACCCTCCAGACGCCGCAGCACAGTCTCTTTCTTCACCCAAAAAGAATAGTATTCGTCGCTGTGAAAAATGTAAGATTTTTTTTTATTATTTCTGTGCAACGAACATGGGGCTTTCTCTCCACGAGTAAAATAAAAAAAAAATTTTTTTTTTAAAAAATATATATTTTCCACTGATCTCTATCCAGGTCTTCCAGTCTGAAAAATAAGAAAGACAAAAATGGAACACACATGCCCAGATTGTGACGTCTGGTCTGTTGCCATGACGATGCATCCCATAATTTCACCCACAACTAGTTAGTCATACTCTCCTAGTTACCACTTCAACTAGTAGCGTGCAAAAAAATGCACATCGAGCGCCGTGTGCTGCTAATAGACGGATGCACTCCCCGCGCCTGTCCATTTCCTTTTGGAAGTCCGGAGAATTGAGACAGAAACTTCTCCCACTTTCTCGCACAGCTGCTGCTCTATTCACTCATAAGCTCCACTCCAAAGTGTGTCTGCAGGTGGAAACACAGCATTGCTTTCTATTTTGAAGCCAAACCGTTTGTGTAAACGGACGTTTTGGTTGATTTGGACGTCAGTTAAGGCATAAAACCCCCAACTAACAATCACCCGACTCGATTTCATCCTGCAAGCGACCACACTGTCCTGACAAAGCACACACAAGTGCAGGCTGATGACTGCAAGCTGTGAGGAGTCCTGACTGCCAGTGGTCTAACTGTTGTCAAGGTTACCACAGCTGTATCACAGGATGCCCCACAGAGAGCTGAGCAGAGGAAGTATCAGCTTCAGCGTCACTTTATCTTTTATCAAAATATACAAATGAAAGGCTGAGAGTTCCAGCTCATCCCACATGCTGCAGGATTTTAGGGGGGTGGGGGCAAATCACACAATGCAAATAAACATTTTTGTAACCAGGTGACAAAAAAGCACCATCCCATATCAGAATAAAGAACCGGAAAATATTCCTAAATCTAAAAATGACAGGTTTATATGCAATTTACACATGCAAAATTGTCATCGTGCATCTAAATAGCAAGGATTATTTTTGAAAAACGCTAAATGAAATCAGTGTGTACAGTCACATGTTCATATCTCTGTTTTTATCGTCTGTGTGGGATCCAGATAACATACTCAAACCAAATGTTTCCAAATAAAACACAAGACCATCACAGGTTTTCTCTCAAAGTATTTTATTAAGAACGGCGTAAGGTTTAATCTTCGTCCTCTTCCTCCTCATCCTGGTTGATCTGGAAGTAGCGCAGCTCGTAGCTCTCCTTGGTGTTAGCTACCACCCGCAGCCAGTCCCTGAGGTTGTTCTTTTTCAGATACTTCTTGGTAAGATACTTCAAGTACCTGGAAATGGAAGCAGAGAGCAGAAGAGTGTGAGTCGATCTGCCCTTAAATTTCACAATTTATGTACCCTAAAGCAGCAAAATCCTGCTGTTTTTCTACATTTATATTAAGGTGTAGAAATTGTTAAAAATGGCATACAACAGTTAAAACTCTCAGTAGCCCAGATGCACAAAAAAACCCAGCTCTGTGCAGTTTTTGCCATAACAGTGACCAGCAGAAAAGTGGGATCACAAAATTAATTTGCTTTAGCATCAGCTCTAACCTAGGAGATCTCCACTGGTTATACCAAATGCTTCATTTAAGACAGAGTGCCACAGTCCCCCTCTGGTGGTGGTGTTTAAGATTTACTGAGCAATTACAGTATGAAGTGGACATGAAGGTGGTTAGGGAAAGTTCCAGAAATACACACAGGTCCACGTAACCCAACATTTAAAAGATGTGGATTAGGTGGACATGTGTATGTTTTGCAACTTTGGTACAGCCGATTTTAAAAATGAGTTCAAGTACTTTAATGATCAGCTGTATAATACATATGCCATTATTATATCTAGGTTATTATATAGTTAATGCTGTTTACTGTCCAAATAGAACATTAGCATCATTATTAAATGGTGGCTACAGCCTAATAAATATATATAACGAGATAACAAGATAACCATTTTGGCTGTGCCACTCTAATCAGTTACATTAAGTACTACACTTCACAGTAACATCTGTGTTTCGAAGGTGCTTGAGGCAACTGTTGTTGTAATTTGGCGCTATATAAATAAATCTGAATCGAAATTGAAACAGATCTCACTTTTAGATATTAGTTTTGGTTTTTTTTAAATATTCACAAAACTTCAGACAAATCCACAATTAATACAATAATTCTGAAACTCTCATTATATGATTAGACTGCTTCATGTGTTCACAGAAGAACCTTTAAGCAGCAGGGATGTTTCTTCAGAACTGACTGCCAGAGGACGAGACTTCCACACTAGGCACATGTCACCAGAACCGATACTCATTGGAACCTTTCGATGCCAACATTCTAAATACACAATGGTATTTGTATTTTCTTAGTACCGTAGACACAGTATGTAGACAGTATGGTCAAATAATAAATACTATACTTTGCCTCCCGCACCTGACACACGACACCCTACTGAGTACTGACCTTACAAAATTTATGCTACAACCTACCTTTTTTTTTGTTAAATCAACCAACAGGAATGCAGCATGAAATTAGGCACTGATCAATGACAATTTCACACACAAAAGAAAAATGTGGCAGTAAAACTTGTGAAAAAGGTAATGAATTCAAGCATAGAAGACAATACTGTGCAGTTGGGGCAGCACGAGTACACATTAAAGATGACACAACATAGGAAGAGACCATAGTTGTGTGTCATAGCCTACAATTCAGTCATTTTTTATTGTTATGTCTACACTCATCAAACTTGATGTTATGCCCACATTAGGGTGCAGCAGGACCTTGTTGCACAATGTGGCAAGCAATGATGAACTTATCTGATCCCTAAAAATCTTTTGGTTTTTTTAAGCATTTTTATGAGATTTCTTGGCTTCTCACATAAGGTAGATACTCTCTAGTGGTGTATCTGTCCAGAGTATTTATTGCCATACTTGTGTGAAACCAGCTCATGTAATACTGGATAAATGTACTTGTGCTGGAACTGGAAAAAAACATCAGATCACAAGCTCTCAAATAAGTGGGAAACCACAAAGACAGCATGATCAGTCAGAAGACACATTCAGGCTGAGTATCAATAAAATTTTGCAACCACTGTGAAAGTGGCCAAACACAGCCATATTTGTTTGGAGTCGTCTCATGTTTGTTCATTAAGTCTATCACAATATTACTGTGGCTGAAATGTCAAATGTGTTTCATTTCCCTCAATATTGCATTCAACAGGATTCTGCATACTTCTCTATTCCACACAAACAACAGAGATTTTCTTTAAACTTAACATTTGTGTTTTTAGGCCTTGTAGCAAGCACTGTGCACAGTATTTACTGAGGATTGCTGGTATGATGGCAAATGACTATGACCAGTTAAATAATACAATATGGCATAGTTGCACTGTTTTTCTTTTATTTACCTCTTTGAGAAGGGAACTTCAGAGTTCACAGCAATTTTACTCTTGCTCCTCTCAATGGACACCACACCACCACCAAGATTTCCAGCTTTGCCGTTCACCTTGATACGCTCCTGCAGGAACTGCTCCTGCATGTGCAGAGGACACAGCAAGTCACACACAGCAAGCACCAGAAATGAAGGCCTCTTTATGAACTACAGATCAGAGTTTCTTATGAACATATTATTGACATCTCTTTTTTCCCCTCTCTCTTTTCTTTTAATATCAACTGACTGGAACCTTAATACAGGGCTTTGATTGATGCCCCTTATTTGACAGTAGTGTCTGACAGAGCATTTGTGTCTGACAGCTGCTGCACTGATTACCAGACAGGATGTCATTTCTGTCAGGGGTGATCTACTCACGAAGTTGGCAGCATCCATGATGCCATCCTCAACAGGGTGGGTGCAGTCCAGGGTGAACTTCAGGATCTGCTTCTTCTTCTTCCCACCCGGCTTCTTAACCACCTGCCTCTTCTAACACAAATGGAGAAAGTTGCTTAAACTCGGAAAACCCCCAAAGCGAAGCGTAAGGAAGCAACAATAGTGTTCAGATATTTTTATTAGCGGCTAGTCACAGCGTGTTCAATATGTTCTAGACATTTTATACTAGCATTTCAAGTAAATATCGTAAAAGAATGTTGCAAAAACCACGAACAACTGTTTACGTGCACCCTGTTAACCCTCACGTCGATCGCTGCTAGCTTGCGCTAACAGTTAGCAAAACGTGGTTTGAGACGAAACGTTAAAAAAGGCAAGCAAAATCGCGCGTGAACACTCGTTTCTTCTATATTATTGTGCACACGTATATACACGTCTATAAATGGAAAGACAAGCTAAAATAAGTGGCCTGTGTGCACTTTTATTTGGTCGGGCTATTACTCACAATCGGAGCCATGGCTGAAGAATTCAGCGAAAAGGGAAGGAGCAAAGGCTGCACGGGAAATATAAGAGCTGGCCGCAAAATCGATCGCATCGACTTTTCTAGACTCGATTATGTCGCACTACATAGAAAAAAGAAGGTTCGAGAAATTGTTAATGCCACTTAAAGTTGCACCAAATGTTAACTTTGTTCAGACGCGAATCAGTAGTTTGTCAGCTGGAGTGGAACCAGACATAAAGAGAGATTATTGCACTTACAACTATAAAATTCCCGGATCAGCAGAAACGTGGCTAAAATGTTTAAAGTAAAGTATAACTTGTAGATTTAATGGGCGTTTCAAAACCTTGATGTGGGCCAAGTAAAAAATAATAATACTGTATTTCTTTTTTTTTTTTAAATAACTGCCCAGAAAAGTGCATTTCAAGATGGCTTGCAACGTTACCCTCCTAGCACTTAGCTACACAGCTTCCTATGTATGTAGTTTTTGTATTATGTAGTGGGTCTTAAAAGGGAAACACAATTTTTTTTTTTTTTAGAAAAGTTGAATAACATCAAACACATATGTAATAACCTAACTAGCATTATGAATTATAAAACAAAAATAATAAAATATATTCTACCATTATTATTATTACATTATAAATAGTAATAATATTGTAATAGTGTTATGCAGGTTATCAATATACCTTCAAAGGTGCTAGAAGACATTACAATTATTGTCATTACATATTACAATTTCTATGTGTTTTTGTCATTATACTCTGTCATATGGTTCATAAAATTTATATAAAAGACAGACTGACATGCGTGTGCGTGTGTGTGTGTGTACATACATTACATTTTGAACCAATAAAATAAGTTATTTATAGGATATATTTCACTGCAAAAAAAAAAATAAATAACAATAATAATATTTTGGCAACAAAAAAGTTTAAAAGACTGTATTCAAGGTACAGTGCAATAAACTAACAGTATTACTAAAAAAAAAACAACAAAAAAAACTCTCAATAGAACTGAGAATTTGTATTTAAGTTTGAAGGCAACCACAAACTTCAAGATTCATTTGATTTGGCTGCCAAATCAAAGAGCAGAGCCAAACTCAGTTAAGATAACAGTATTTGGATGATGACATGCTTCTAGGTGTCAAAATAGATAAATTTGTCACACAGAATGTGGTCCACTTGATGAAAAAAGTAATTTTGTTAGATGGCATTACAATATATTACAGTTTTTCCTGTATTTCACTGTCATTATGGAAGGATAATGAAATTATAGCTATACTCCCTCAGATGCTGTGTAAAATTAAAAGCACAGATAAACAGACTGATGTATATGTGTATACATATACATACACATACCTACACATGCAAACATATATATATATATATATATATATATATATATAAAACATATATATATATAACATATATATATATATATATATATATATATATATATATATATATATATAAAACATATATAACAGTTTTGGAGGATGTAAAAAATAAGATTAGCCCCAATGTGCACTATTCTCATGTCTAAACAGTTATTTTTAGACTATATACAGTGGGTAAAGTAAGTATTGAACATGTTTCTAAAGGTGCTATTGGGATGAAATTCTTGCCAGATGTCAGTAACAATCCATCCAATCCACACATGCAAAAAAAAAATAAAAAATTAAAACATAGATGTCTATAAATTAAGTCATGTGTAATAATAATGAGAAATGACATACATACATACATATAAACATGTGGCATTGGAATAATGCACTTTACTTGAGTCTACAGATTACATGTGAATGAGTAGGTTGTATAAATATATGTACATATTCCAGATGAACATGTGGGATTGAGCAGGAGGACATTAGAAATAGGACAACTGTTGTTACAGTCTGTGTGGGATGGCAATATTAAATTTCCCTTTTGCACTTTGGCAACACGTGGGGGCTGGCATGAGGTGTGTGTGTGCTGTCAGCTGCCTGGCAGACAGAGCCCATCGCCCTACTATTGAAGAGTTTCTGCATTGCTGTCATTCCTGCTGTGGGTAGCTGATAGCACCACTAAAAGGTAAGACAGAGCCACTCTGTGCTTTCCACAGACCGGCCTACTACATTTACAGTAAGTTTAGTTCGATAGTGGATATAATGTTAGTGATGACATCCTATTTTTATGTTATATATTTATGATCTGTGGATTGTGCATAGTCACCGAATTTACAGGCTGGTATTACTTGTCTGACAAGGTAAGCGATAAATGTCCTTGTTTAATTATTCATGATCATGATCAAAGTGTTTCATTATCACACTTAACCTGGTCTCTGGGGTGTAATTCAGTATGACAGCACTATCGAAAGCTTTTTAAAGTAATGTGATTTTGTAGTCTTAAAAAAAGGCCGTTCCAAGAACAAACTAAAGGATTGTTGTTATTCATGTACTCTGTTCCCAGATGGCAGGAGGAATCTTCAACAACTTGGGCAGTCTGTGTAAAGTGGATTGTGCTAATGTTCACCCCTTGGTGTGTCACCTGTGCCATGAGCAGTACCAGTCCCCATGTTTATTGGACTGCTACCACATCTTTTGCGCCCGCTGCTTGAGAGGTCGGACTATTGACAATCGCCTCAGCTGCCCCCTCTGTGGGTAAGAGAGGGCACTTTGAAGTTCGTCATGGTCAAATTAGACTATGAAAGTATAAGTCAAACATGCTGTTTTAGTATGTGCTTAGGAGACCTGAGCCTCCACATCACACCAAAGCGAATGACTTGTGATTTTGGTGGCTTAAAGACACTCTCATTTTGAATTACAACCTTACACAATTTACAGCAACATTACTTATAATTTGTATTAGAAAGTTGAGTAAAACTGTCAAAATATGATAAAAGCTGGATTCTTATAATAAAATATAACTTTACTTCTTGAAAACACTTTAAGGATTTTGGGCAGCGCTGCTCAACAGGATTGGTTCCATGTAAATTAAAAAATAGATTGTTTGGGTTTGTGCAGGAGACTGAAGAAGAACATCAAGTCTCACTGTTTTGTTTTTTAGGGTGCTGCTATGACCCACTGCTGGCCTGGTGTGGGTAGGGCAGAACTGAGTGGCTGGAGCAGCTGCAGGGTCAACCCAGTCTCTTATTTAGCCCTTGGCCCCAATACGCAAAGGGGCTGCAACTTCCATGAAGCCATGTCACAAAGCAAACAAAGCATACCGGTATTTGGCAGCAGTGCTAACAGCTTAGGACAATCAAAAGAAGTCACATGATAGCAGTCCATTTAATATCTTATTAAGGAATGACCCGTGGTTCACAGTCACCTTCAGATCTGCAGTATTAACTTTCCCTCATCAAAGCATGGGTTCATAGAAAAGGTCCTCTGATACACAGTGATTATATCAGTCTTGTTCTACTGTGTCAGAACGCATAAGACTTTGTCTTATCAGATATAGTGGTGATGAATTTGAGAGTATTTTAATTATTCTGAGATACTTTCTACTTTCCTGTAGTTTCAAACCCGGAACTGCTTTAAAAAACCAAAACATTGTATATCAAATTCCTCTGGGTTTATATCTGAATTTATATTGATTCTTTACACAAACCCATATTACACTGCCAATGAGGTATGTGAATTTATTAAAATACAATTCCCTTGAAAAATTAATGACTGTGGAACCCCACATCTAACTTCCTCAGAGCTAGTTTAACTGTCATGAGGTGCATCAGATTATATAGTCAACAGTAAAAGTCAAAGTAATACCAACACATATGTTTTTACATATTGGATCTGTTTTTTCACAGTAATAACACAGTGGGCAAAAAGCCACTTTGCTCTGCTGTCTGAGCTCAGGATACAGGGGCCCACTGTCTGGCAGCTATTTCCATCAGCTAACAGCTGCTCACTCAAGAACCACATAATCTAGGAACTCACAACTCTATTAGTAGAACACAATGGATCCCTGTTGCAATGAAAACTAGATAAAATGTTCATAGTGGAGGCGAGAAGAACAATAATTCAAACGGGCCTGTGCAGATGTGGTAATGTAACAAAAACTGGTTACATGTGGTTGTACAGCACTTGGGTTTCAATCTGCATGTACAGTGTTTTTATAACCCTCTAACCCAGTTTCCTACACGTGATTCAACCCAGTCCTGCATTTGTTTCTTTAAAACGAGACTGGGTTGAATCACGTGTAGGAAACTGGTTTAGAGGGTTCTAAAAACACTTTATTTAAACAATTAAAAAACAAACAAACACTGAAACAAGTTTTGGGGTCTACAACTAGGCTTAAAAAGGTGTGTGAAAATAAGACACTTTCTTACCAAGGTAGTAATTTATTTCAGTATTAATTAGATGCAAGGTAATTTAATTGGTTTATAGACAACGAATCGCTCTTCAGTTCAAATTGATTTCTTAATCAAACATAAACACTCCAATTCAACCTTTGAAATTAGAAATTTGCTGCAGTTTATTCCATGTCAGTTAATACTGGGCGAATAGGATATTTTACGCTGTAAAAAAATAAATATTGATAATCTCTAAACAAACAAGTTTAAAATGTTGTGTTCAAGGTACAATAAATTGAGAACACTACCAAAAATGAGTCAAGTGAGAATTTGTATTTCAGACTCAAGGCAATGACAAAAAGTAAAATTCATCTTTCAGAGTCAAATCTGCCAAATCAAAGAGCAGAGCCAAACTGCCAATTAAATACCAGTATTTGGACGATGGCACACTTACAGGTGTCAAAATAAATACATTTGTCACACAGAAAGTGGCCCACTAAAAGGAAAACATCACTTTAATCTGAGTAAATGCAGTGCCATCTTCAGGGATTTCACAAGAATGCACTAAGTCATCAAGGATGTACAATTAACAACAGCATTTTAATGTGTTATTCTACAACTTATTATATGCCTTTTATTTTTAAAGTACATTTAGAAGACTTGGAATTCTTCTCATTGATCAACATACCAATGAAAGGGAGTATTCACCCAGTGTTTAACTTAAAATGAGTCAAAGTGGCCGAAAATATGGAGCAACTTAATTATACTGGGATTTCTTTTTGGACATTAATTAGCACAGATAAACTCATTCAGTCCCTCCAGGTACTGCTGGCACATTATTTTTCTCTTCATAATTCTCAGTCTTCATGTCATTCAGTCCCAGCTCTTCATTCTGTTGAAACGAGCGGGCGTACTTCTCAACAGTCATCTCGGGATCTGGCTCCGGAGCGTAGACATTCTGTAAATAGCTGTTCCCTGCAGGGTCATCAAGGATGACATGGACATCGAGTTCTCCTACAATGATCTTGTCTATTTTCTCTCCAAACTCACGCAGCTTCTGTATCCGATCTGCAGTGCTGCTGTCCCCACAGATGAAGGGGTTTTTGGAGACGGTCAGGTCTTTGATGTCTTTTAGCAGGCCCTCAAGAGTTGTGAACTTCCCACCCAGGGCTGCCATCCCCAGCTCGAATTCCAGCTCTGGAATGATGACGGCGCACGTCTCTGACTTCAGCAAATCTCGGGTCATGTCTGAAGGATCGGTGATGTGCAGGGTGATCTTGGTGCCAAGCGCCTCTGTCGCTCCACCTGATTTCACCTCATTGGTCCGATGGCCACAGCTGTCACAGTTAGTGGCCATGATGATTACCTCCTTGAAGTGGGGGATCTGGACCAGTTTCATGTTGGTTGAGGCTGGTGCGTTGCACTCGGGACAGTTAGTGTTGAATGTCAGAACTTCATTTCTCATCGTCTCCAGGTCGTTGCCCGCTGGTTCCTCATCCAGGTCGTCATCTGCCTTTATTCCCAGCTGTATATCCTGCTGGACTGTCCGCTTGAAGGTGGTTACTGTGAGAGCCTCATCTTTTTGCGGTGCTACAGGATTTTCCACAAAACTGTTCCCAGATGGATCCTCAATCACCAGGGTGAACTCATTTTCAACCTCTTTTAGTTTCCTGAGCTTCCGGATGAATTCTTCGATCTTCTCAGCCACCTCAGGATGTGTGGCTCGCCTCACAGCCTGGTCTTGCTCCAATCCTGCGACTGCTCTGTCTAAAAGACCCTCAATGGTAGACAGAGAGCCCTTCTGAGTGAAGGCAGGGATTTCAAAATCCAGCTCGGGGATCCTTGTGGTCGCGCTGTCTGCTTTTACAACCTCCCGGTTTAGGTCCTCTTTTGTTTTGACTTTAAGCGTGTAACACACGCCTTGCTCTTGAATCCGACCCGCAGACTGGATTTCAGTGTTTGTCCAGCCACAGTTGGCGCAGCTGAAGGAGCTCAGAATTATTTCTTTAAAGAAAGGGATTTTGGTCAGAAGCAAACGTGTTGTACCGTTCTTGTAGCAGTTCATACACAGGCTCTCAATCTCAGTGGGCTGCCAGTCGTCGTCGTCTGCGCCAATATCCTTGAAAACGCTGCCACCTCGAACATGTTCCTCCGAAATAACAGACATGTTTAACGCTGACTATAACGTCGCTTTGTAGACAAGGTTAGACACGCTGTCGTTTTCCCTACAGAGATAGCTCTTGCTAGAAATTTCCAGATAACACACCACCAACCTTTCGCTACAGCGCACGTTTATTTGACAGTCTTCCGCTTTCTCTTCTTCGACGGTGACGGCGGCAGTGTTTAGGTCTCCAGTGCTGCCCCCTCAGGCTTGCTGCAATACTGCACCATATTTGAAAGGTTTTTATTCTTCTTCATGGAGACAAGCTCGTTTTGCAATTTTCTTTCTTTCTTTTTTTCAAAAAAGATTTCTGTCTTATATGTGATTTTGTTATATTTTGCAGATCACTGGAAATATCTATCTATCTATCTATCTATCTATCTAGCTATATATATATATATATATATATATATATATCACTGGAACAGGGGTGTGTTTACTCTGTGCTGCATCACATTAAAAGCTACTTTTAGATGCTCCATTATTCACAAGGGGTTACCACAGTTGGTAGCTCCACATGTTTGATTTAGCAGTTTTTGTGCAAAATGGAATGGATTTTTTTCATGTTATACAGATTTTAAATTACTATGTATTGAATCACAGCCTCCTGTAAAAACACTGTCACGATTTGCAAACTGATGAATCTGTCTGGTGTAGTTTAGAAAAGCAAATTATTATCTGATATAGACTGACAGTCAGGCCCTTTTTTATTGCATTTTTTTTAGAATGCCCTATATGTTATGAGTGGATCACAACTCTGGACTGCAAAGAGTATAGTTTAAAAAGAGCTGCATATTACTGTGTCGTTATAGTTTTAGTGATTCCCAGCAGGAGTGAACTTGAAAATTCACAAAATACTGTTTGTAGATAACTTTCATGATTCCTCTTAACATATTTTTTAAGCTGTTTGTCTTTGCCACAGATACCCATCTATAGTAAAAGGGAATAATAGCCTCCCACCAGAGGACCGTCTTCTGAGGTTTCTTGTTGACAACAATGCAGATGCTGAGGAGGCGGTGCAGTGTGCCAATTGTGACCAGGAAAGCAACAAAAAGGTACTGATCTAACAGACCAACATTAATTCATGTTAAATGAGCCCATGGATATTACCTGCATTCTCTTAAAGGCTTCCAATTCTTTAGTTTTTATTATGACAGGAAAGCCAGGAGAAGGGCATGCAGTAAATGGCCTCAAAGCTCACTTGAACCCAGGAGTAAATAGCCTTAAAACATACGGTTCACATGCTTAACCAAGCCAGCTTTACCAGGATCCAAAACAGTCCCTTTTAATGGCATGCTTATTTCATAGCCACATATTAGGAAACAGGCGACCTATAACTTGGGCTTTATAAGTGCATAGGAGAAACCAAAGGCTAACAGGGATGCAGCTTTTAAAGGGGCTGAATTTCTGCAGGAGTGTTTGTAGAACTTCAAAATTTTTCTCTTCAGCTTTTCAGTTTTAATTTTTTGATGTTTCATATGCAATTTTAATGCTGCTCACATTCTTCCTATAATATATGTTCTCTAAATGAAAGTCTAAATGACCACCGAGTACAACAGTGAAAATGTTAATATAAAACATATTCATAAATCTTTTAAAACATTCTTAAATATTCTTATTTATACAGGACACAGGGGTGATGTACTACTGTAACACTTGCAGCCAGCCATTGTGCGCCACCTGCAGGGAGCTGACACACAAGGCCAGAATGTTTTCCCACCATGAGATTGTGTCCTTGGCCAAACGCACCAAAGCCAAACACAGGAAATGCTGTGAGTGCCACCTGTAATTTACTCACCTACGAGGCTCAATTACACCTGTGTAGAAACATGTTCATAAGAACTGTAGTTATTCCAGCGCTATGGCTGAATTTTCCTGGCTACATGTTAATCATACTCTCACACGCAGTGGTGGGTAATTTTTAAAAGCAGCATAAAAAGGAGTGGTGTTAACACCCCAGTCAGTATGAGTGTGGTCTTTAAATTTAATCAGCAACCTGTGTCTGTATTATGAACCTTACGTGTTACATACGGCCCACTAGAATAACAGAATAGCAGTACTTTAACTCTGGCACTCCTGTGAGCTGAAGTTAAAAGGCGTCTTTGTCTCTTCGCAGCTCTCCACGAGGAACCTTACATCCTATTCTCTACAGAGAATAAGTCTATGCTTTGCATCAAATGCTTCAGGGACATGCAAGTGTGAGTGAACCCGCTGCATAAAATTTATGATTGTCAGAACTTCTCTCCTCTCCTCTCTTCTCTTCTCTTCTCTTCTCTTCTCTTCTCTTCTCTCCTCTCCTCTCCTCTCTTCTCTTCTCTTCTCTTCTCTTCTCTTCTCTTCTCTTCTCTTCTCTTCTCTTCTCTTCTCTTCTCTTCTCCATGCTAATTCAGGTGTGTTTTTGTGTTTTCCCCAGGGAGAGTCGGAGTCACTGCATTGATATTGAAACTGCTTACGTGCAGGGGTGTGAGATGTTGGACCAGGCTGTGCTGGTGAGAGAGTCCTGTTTGTTCATCTACATATTCATGACACTCAAGGCAAAAAAAAAAAAAGCATTATGAATAATTCAGGTACTCTGAAGTGTTGATAATAATGTGAGATGCGGTGCAGGTGTTCCCAAAATTTGTTTAGCTTGTTAAAATAACATTTTAATTTGTGCTTCTATTTGACTGCCCATTCTTTGGGCTTACCAAGAAAAGCTTGCATGCCCAAAGTCTATAGAACTGTAGAGTCATGTATGTGACATTTTCAAGTAATAAAGTATTTCCAGTATGTCCATCCATTTTTTGCCACTTAGATCCAGATTACAGGACAAGCACTTCAAGCACAGTTCCTCAGACCTCTATCTTCCCTGTAACACGCCTCCACCATCATAACTAAGACTGTAAAGAGATGTTTTCATCAAGGCATCTGAGAGATATCATCTTTTATGTTCTGGTTCATAAGATCAGATCCATCCTAGTCAGATATCAAAACCACCATTGGATCAGGAGGTGCACAGGCTCTACTCTGAGTAGAGGTCTTATCAGTCTGCTGCTCTATTCTTCCTTCACATATTAACAAAACCCGAAGATACTTAAACTCCCAACTCCTCTTGCCTCAGGTCTGATCCCCAGCCTGGCTGAGAAACCATGTCCTCAGGCTTGAAGGTGCTTGGGGAAATATTTCAGAAATAAGGGCGGTTGTTGTGTTTTGTGTGCTTTACCTGGAACTGGGCAATAAAAAAAAAACAGCTACACTAAACCAGTCCAAATCTCAAGGACTTTATTAAGTATATCTGTACAATCAAGTGCTACAATCAATTGAACGATCTTACATTCCCTGAAATAAAAGATGATTCCCATTAATTAAGTTGTTAAAAAGTTCACGATTGTCACCAAGCGCTCTTTTCCCTCTGTAGGTGGTAAAGGAACTGCAAACTTCAACTGGAGAGGCGATCCTTCTGCTGAGAGCTATGCTAGGAGAAGTGTGTCTGAACGTGGAGGAAGAAGAGAACGCAATCTGCAGTCTGTTCAACAGTTTGCAGGTCACATATTGATCCGATTTTATTCAGCTGCTGTTGTTTATCCTCCCCAGCCAACTGTAGGAAAAGAAAACTGCTTACACAAATATTTATTTGAATGTGTTGACAGTGTTTCAGTCTAGCTCTGATGATGACGCATCAGAATGTTTAAACACTGTAACCACAACAGGCGCTGTGATGACAGGTGTGGTGAGGTGTAAAGATGTTAAAATGATCCCATAGCTTTAGAAAAAGGGTTATTGCCCTGTTCTCTTCTTTGAATCTTAAAATTGTTTACTGGAAAAAGATCCAACTGTCTCTAAACATCTGTCTATAGAAATATTTTTGGGTTTAAAGTAAATGCAGAGATCATCTCTAACACCAAATGTGTTTTTATTATGTTCACATGATCCATTGGGTTACCAGGATTTAATGTGTCAGGTCTGCTTAGATTAAATTAGTTGCAGAGAAGTGGACTAATCTGGACTAACTGAATGGCTGTCAGATAGTTTGCTTAGATTTAACCATCTGCCTTAATCATTAGGGGTGGGGGAAAAAATTGATACTGTGTAGTATCGTGATATTTTGTTTGCTAATAATGTATCGATGCAGGGACAGCAGAAATCGATATTTTGCTATAAAAAAAGTTTTTGCGGACTGGAACATGCTCTGACTTCAGAGCATGTTGATCCTTTTTCTGAGCAAGAATCCTGACATTCCTTCACTGTCCAAATGTGTTTAACTTTTTTTATGGCAGCAATAAACATGACAGTTTACTTATTTTAATTTAAGACATGTTTTATTTTAATTAAGTTTAAAACTTTTTTATTTAATGTAAAATTATATTTTGTTTTAATTTACTTTCAAATTCTTCAGTTGCTGAATGGGCTGCATAGTTTTCATAAATTGCATAGTTCAGAATAGCTATAATTGTATCAGATGGTTGCATTCAGTTAAGTTGGACTAGACTGTAATACAAACCGTTCAGTTTGTCAACAATAAAACTGACTGAAATGAGAGAAAGACTGAGTGTGAGACTTTGATATTAGATAAAATGAATATTGATAAAGTTTACCTTTATGTACAGAATCTGAATATCGCAAAATATTTTTTAAAAATTGCAATAATATCGTATCGTGCGTTAAGTATTGTGATAATATCGTATCGTGGGATGTATGGTGATTCCCACCTCTATTAATCATCTTCTTCACAGAAATAACACATGGCACATTCTGGCACCATTAGCACTGCTTGGCCACTGGATGTCTCTGTTAACCTAATTGTGAGAGAAGAGTGAATTTTATTTGCAAAATGCACAATCAAACAGAACAGAAAGCACACTGTGGATTTTACATGTTGAAAATTAATGTTAGAGACCTCAAGGCTATTTTACGGTGGATAAAAGAGTCTGTTTTCTCTTTTCTGATGTGACAGGAAAAACTAGAAGAGCGGAAGAAGATCCTGTTAAAAGCAGCTCAAAGGTAAAAACCACATTTATAAAGAGTTAGCTTTCTTACATTGTTCCACACAGTTTGTGTCATAATATTTACGAAGCCAAATGCCATTATTCCACTGTCACTGTATGACTTGATACCTTTTTCCATTGTATTATGCTGCATTGTGCTCAGGGTGATAAATAGCAGTGCCCTGTTTGCTCTGGAATAATCTCTGTCCGCACCGAACACCTTTTCTTGGATGATTTTCATCAAAGCATGGAGCTGAATTTAAACCACTTCAGTAGGATTATATGTTTGCAGCTTGTGACTGCATCCATTCAATGAAAATAAGGCCAACTGAAAAGTGTTGGGAAACAAATATATGATATGTAAATCACAGACTTACTGAAGTCTATGATATCAACAAAAGCAACTGCTTCGGGAAAGCCTAGAAGCTGTCTGTAGATTTTCTACATTTTGCATTAAAACAGAACATATTTACGACGACTGATGGGTCAAGTGAAAATATATAATACACTGTCTTGAGAATATTATCTTTTCTTTCCCACTTTGCTATTTACTTTTTAGCCGCCTGCTTGTGCAGAACTTTTGTTTCTCAAACTATTTAACATTGACTCTATGCCACGAAAATAATTACAAATAGATTTATATTAGAATCAGTAAACTTTGATTAAATGCCACTGTTGCAGCTAATTAGTACGTTGGTTCAATTAACTGCACGTCAGGTAAAATTTATGAAAGACTAATGGCTTATCACCAACTGATGATAAACTCGCAAACTTAAATTTGTGTTTATCCAGGTTTTTATTTTGTCTGGAAAACGTTGCAAGCACTTATGCCCGCCTCTCCAAGCACTCCATGTATACGTGTGCATGATTGAATGGGAACAATTTTATGTATTTGAGTGGGTGAGTGTATCTTTAATGAGATTTTTTGTGGCCGATGTCCTCCATCTCTTTCTGTCTCCTTCTTGCCTGGAAGCCAGCCAGCGGCTGCCTTCCCGGAAGGGCGTTAAAGGCTATTTATGTCAGGCTTTGTGTATCTGAGCCAGCATCTGTGCTTGTGTGTTTGTTACAAGAAAAGACAGATAGATTAGCTCCTGGAAATATGGAGTATGTTGTTTGCGGTTGCACCTCCTGAGCTGATTCCTCTGTGTATTGTGGCAAGCGTGAATGTGAAGGTGTAGTCTTACATATTTGTGCATTTGTGTGTTTGCAGCCAACATGAGGAGAAGGAGAAAGCACTGAAGGAGCAACTGTCACACCTTACTGCACTCTTACCTACCCTCCAGGTTAAGTGCTGTAAAGTAGACAAATGTTTCTGTTTCTCCACAACTATCAGACCTTGAAAGGTTTAATAAATTAAGAGTACACACAGAACAACATAAAATACTCAAATACCAGAACTAGTAAAAGAATGAGTAAAAATGCGAAATATGAGCAAAAAGTACTTGAATTACCTGATTGTACTGCAATAATGCAGTGAATAAAGTATAAAAATCTGTCTGCATATAATTCTAATAATAATTCAACTTATTATGATATGTTTTGATTTAACTATGACATATTCAATTAGCCAGTGTTGAGCTATGGTTACAAATTAATCAAATGCTGAGATTCAAAGTTGCAGGTTTCTGAGAGAATACACAAGATGCCCCTTCAGTGTCAATCCCATCATGCACTGGGCTGTGGCAATTGTGTGACGAGTATCACTCCCACCTGGTCACATATTAACACTTGTCACATTTTAAAGGCACAATCTAACAAATTAAATACAAGAAACCTTGTAAAAAAAAAACAAAAACCTTTCTTTATAAATACAGTTTAATACTATCACGGCTGTATCTGCACAAAATATTGACATTAATGTAATGTAAACTTTTATAGTGTAATACATTATGTTTTAAATCATTAATTCAGAAAGGTTGTGATGATTATTATTTATTATTTCATCTTCATAATACATTTAGTGGTTAAAATGTTAGCAGCACTCCAATTTGTGGTGCAAAAATTCGGGTAAAAGCTGTAAAAGCTGACATCGTGTCACATATTGTGAAAGCCAACCAAACAGAATCTGTTTATGGAAAATTACATCACAAAACTAAAGGAAAACAGTAATAAAGAAATAAAAAACAGTACGGTGGTAACAAAACAGCTGATAGCATACGATAAAGATTATAAAGTAAACAATACATCACTATTTTTTACAACAAGGAACTACTTGTGTTTAACTGTATTTGAACTGGGAAAATTCTTTGACTTTTAAGGCTCTGGTTTTCTCTTTTTAAACATTCCGGGTTAGAATTTCATCCCATTACACCTTCTTTTTTTAACTTAACAAAACAGTTTATGTTTCAAAAACAAATCAAGCAGCCAATGAAAGCAACAGTAAAAAACAAAACAGCTAATAGGTTATTTCAGTAGATTTGTTGTGTAACATATAGATTTGTATACATTTGCAAATTTCTTCTTCTTGCATCTGTTTTTTTTACTCTAATCTTTAACTTTTCATCCTTAAAGGTCCACCTTGTCACCTGTTCAGCCTTCCTCAGCTCGGCTAACAAGTTTGAGTTTTTGGATATGGGCTATGTAAGTATAGCAAAGACTGGGTGAACAGAAACTGTGATCCATGTCCATAATTTTGACAGTATTTTAGTATTTTTTGCAATAAAGGAAAACAGCCCTTCAGTATAAGATGTACGAAAGTAACAGTGAATGAGTGAGTATGGAAGAAGAAGCATGGATTAATAACAGGAGATTGCCCTGTCTGCTGCGTACACAAAGGGCTCTGCTCTTTCTGGGGAAGTTTTCTTGGCAAGAGAAAAGTTGCAGTATTAGCTGCACTGAATAGGCTGATAGATGAGGTCCACAGTGTCTTGGGGAGGTTAAACAGGTCACTGAATCACACCTGGATGTTCTTGCATACACAGCAACTCATGGAGAGGCTGAAGAGGATTGTGAAGCTCCCTCATCGACTGAAACCAGTGCAGAGCAGCAAAGTGAGTAGGAACAGAATTCATTCAGACATAGAAAAGGTTACATTGAGAAAGCAATCCACTGGAGCCTTTAGTTGTTTAATCTGTAATTCTTTTTTAGTCAGAACTACTTTTTCTTTTATATAAAGTTTTTGGCCTTTTAACGTGCACTATATTTGTTTATTAATAAGTGACACAACACAGTTTGTCTGCGGATCTCTGATAGCTTAATGCAACAGATTAAATAAGGAAGAGAAATAGCTGGCAAAATGACAGAAGCACAGAGGACACACGATAAATGAATCAGAACAAAACATGGGCTAACAAATTACCCAGAATTTTACATCGGCAAGACTAAACATAGCAAAGGACTAAGTAAGTACACTCCAGCAAGCAAGGCTAAGATGTTTTTGTGTTATATGTGGAAATACACAACATAAATGCTGCAGACAGCAATAAACATCACTCATACAGGAAGAGCTGTTAAAACTTATTATTAAAAGCCACTTGGTTAAACAGATAGATTATAATCTAGGAAAGCAAAAAGAAATATGTAACACTTCTTGGCTGAGGCATTTAATCATCTCAAGGCAACTGGAGAGCTTCAGTATGTAGATTCGTGAACTCAAAAGACATTTCCTGGTTTGGTGAAGATTCACATAATTTTTAATCTCATAAATCCAATCAGCAAAGCAGACAGCAGGAGGTGTGTCTACGAGAAAATATATCTGCAGTGTTTCTGCCATTTGTGTCTCTATATCTGTAATCTTAATATTTAAAGCAACAGATACATGCTAACAAATATATCTCATATAAAAAGATCTGTGATGGAGACATGGGTGTTATGATTGTATTATCCACAGATGCATTTTCAAATAAGTTGTATAATCTTAAAGTACTTATTTCTTTTTTTTAACCCGAATAAGGCTGAGTGACATTATCTCTGCTCTCCCTTAGATCAACACAGAGTACAGAAGTGAGTTTGCTCGCTGTCTAGAGCCTCTGCTGCAGATAGGACCACGCTGCCCTCCTTCTGTCACTGGTTCCACAAGTGCTGCAATACGGTAAGATCATTTGGCTTAGAACCACTTGAAATGTAATCACTAACTGATCCCTTCCTGTGAGTTTTATTTTTACATTGTTCTTTCACCAACTGAATATTTCCACGGCATCTTTCGTATTCTTCCAAGTAAACAAAAGTCTGGGCAGAAAATTTCACACTTGTGAAGCATCCAAACTCAAAATCCCCAAATGTTTTGCAAGTGCACATGGACTGCAGTGAGACAAAAGGAGGCGCCGTGCTGACTGCCACTATGGCAGTTATTTCATCTGTCTGTAAGCTCTGTACGCTGATATATTTATGTAACTCACCTTGTCGTGTGGAGGCTGGACAGGAGGCCCTTCGTCCTGTATTAAAAAGGTCTGGTCGTGCCGTGGCCAGATAACATTCAAGAGAAAGATGCATGAGTGGTTGCACATGCTCACAGTGTTTTGTTTTTTTCCTCAAGCTTTACATTATCAGAAGAGGGTTTGTTTTTTTTTACCAAACAGATTTGTTTCATTTTGAAATCATATTAAGTCAACAGTAAATATGAGTCATCAATCAATCGATTTATATAGCACATTTATAGACCAGAGGTACACCAAAGTGCTTCTCAATAGTAAAATATGAAATAAAATTAATTATACATTGTAATTACATTACAATGACACATGCCGCTAACCCATAAAATACGAAGAGTTCAGTCCTCTCTTGTTTTGCTTTATGTCATTATCCACATACACAAACTCCCCTGATCATTTTCTTTCCACATCAGTGTCTCGCAACTGTTCACAGGTCCTTAAGCCCACCCACTAATGCCAACATACTGACAACTCTCCTTTGCAATTTAGTTAACGCCCTGCCAATGCAAGATGCAAAGTAGGTAGGGATTGGTGGTCAGTCGGCCGCCTGGCACTATTTTTATCCCAGTTTCACAGAACTCTCTCGGATTCATCTGTAAGTTGGCACGCAGGGGCCGCCCGATCGTTTTGTTCCAGACCGTTGATGTCACTGTTTTAGCACGGGCGACGTCTTTAACTGGCGTCACTACTGGGAGGACAGGGGCTGGATGTTCAGAGGATAACGTGTAGAGCAGACTGAGAAATACATGTTTCAGACAAGTTTGCTGTTGCATCAGCTCTGGACAAAGAGGCAGGAGTAAGAGGCCACCAGGTTGCAGGTAATTTCTTTTTGAGTATATAACATATACCTTAACTTGCATTGTAAGCCCAGAATATTTATTTAACTTTTGGAGTTATCTTTAAGTCACCACTGCTGTGTAGATTTGGCTAAATTTGTTTATGAATCAGAGCCTGGCTTTAGCACTCGTGGGTACATTTCCATTGAAGCCTGTGGCACTGTAGGATGGCAGCGGTTACATAAGGTGCTTGACTGATCGGTCTTCGAACTTCTCTTTGTACCTCAATTCAGAGACAGAGGAATAAATTAGCTTTTCTTTACCATATGGTAGTTCAAAATAACACCCACATGGTGTAGCCTGTTACTCAGCTGAATGTGCTGTTGTGTCTGAATGCTTCTAATGCAGGATGCAAAGCAAGCAGGGATTGGTGGACAGCCAGCTGGCTGGCCCTATTTTTATCATAATTTCACAGAACAGAAGCTCAGTGAAGTCGTACATGTAAGTTCTTTCATGCAAAGAATGCTGCTGCTTTAGTACTGTCAAAGTCGTTAATCAGCTGTGTTGAGACACAGCCTGGATTTTTGGAGATGGAAACGTGAGAGTAATCCATTCACACCTCACCCACCACAAAACGCTTTTCTGGTGGTTTATGCTGTTTTAGGCATGAAGCCAAAATTATGGTCCTACCAGGACCCAGATAAAAGCAGGTTTAGTTGCGCTACCGCATACTGTGCTTGCATACCTTTACACTTTCAGAGAAGTGATGACAATAAGATGCTACTCTTTTGAGTGACAGCATTTATGTTGATTTACTCATGGCTGCACTCATGATAGTGACAACTTCTAAACAGTTCCTCTGCAGATTTACTGTCGCTGTCTGTCTTTTTTTTTGTGGTTAGTTTTTAATATGAACAGCAGCAGATGGTCTGCTTTGTCCAAATTTTGCAGTATTTTATGGAAAGAAAATGTAAAAATGTATGTTTGTCACCAAAGACATTAGTAAGATATAGTGGATACTTGATTTTGGTAGCTTACATATCTGTACTTTCATACTTTCTAAATTCAATTCAGTTTTATTTATACAGCGCAAAATCACAACAACAGTCACCTCAAGGTGCTTTATATTGGAAGGTAGACCTTACAATAATAAATCTAAGTGACCGATGAGGTTACATGTTTAAAACTTTGAGTTACAATTGGCACGGCTTACAAAGTACCAAGAAAGAAGAAGCAAAGAGGAGACTTTATAAATTAGTCTAACTTATACATTTTGAATATGCTTTAAAAATGTGTAGCATGATAAAGTTATAACACAAAATAAGATTGAAAGAGAAATAGAACCAAAAATGGATTATATTTGCATGTAGTAAATTTTGTAAAGGTTACAGACTCTCTTGACTTTCTGGCACAGTTTTTGATTTAATTATTTCACCAAAACACACAAAATCTATAATAAATTATGTAAACATATTATAGGTTTTGACTTATTAACTAATTTGACTGTTAAGAATTGAATTTTGTTTTTAATATAAGATATTGTGGTAATATATTTTGTCCTGTCTCTTCAGGCTCCAGTCCCCTCTCACTGTGTCTTGTCGCTCCCCGTCGCTTAGTGAGATGCCCCTGGGCTCGGCGTTTGGGCGAAGGCCCACCTCTCACCGCAACATCTGCACCAAGGTTCTTTTGGCCGAGGGCAGGGAAACACCCTTCACCGAGCACTGCCGCAATTATGAGAACGCCTACAGGGTGAGCTGATATGTGTGACCTGTAATATTGTGGATTCACCTTTAGGATTTGTGGTAATTACCCAATTCTTAGTTCCAAAAATATTTTAGTTTGCACAATTAATTATACTTACACCAAGAAGTAAGAGGTTTAATGGTGCTTCTTTTCTTAAGATGATGGTTACAAGAGAACCGTCATCTTACAGCTACTTAAATATAAAAAAGATGTTTTGTTGTTTTTAGTAGGCTTTTGTAATCAGTAGAAAATAGGGTATATCATTTATAAAGATAAATGAAATATTTTACCGTTTTATACTTACTTTATAAATCACCTGAATTTGGATGCACTGAGATACTGAGATACACAACAGTACACAAGGAGCCCACAAAGTAAAGCAGTGAAACACAGCAGCATAAATTCCACCAGGAGATCATTTTCAACTTGTGTAGTGAGCAGCAAGTTTTTCATGCTCAGCTGCACTTCACAGGCACCTGTACACCCATCATTTTGAAGGAAAGTTCTTACAGGTTGCCCTATATATGTGCATGCCTGTGTGTTTATAGTCTCTGCAGACAGAGATGCAGAATCTGAAGGACCAGGTCCAGGAGCTGCACAGAGATTTGACCAAGCACCACTCCATCATCAACACAGATAAAATGGGGGAGATCCTGGACAGATCGCTACACATTGACAGTCAGATAGCTGCCCAGTACTCCACAGTAGAAACTATGAGAGTCATGTTTGAAGAGGTGCGCCAGGTGATACCTGACATTTAGTATGTTCTTGCCTCTGCCAGGCACTTCTGATTAAAACCTATTAACATTTGTGCTTGATTGGTACCTCTAGCTAAATATTACATATTAACAAGCTAGTTTTCACCCATTTGTCATAAATGTAGACTACAGGGAATGCAAACAGAAGAAAAAAGAAAACTGCAAATGCCAATGTATCCCTTGAGTGAACCAACTGCAGTTCCTGCAACATTTTGCTCTGTGAGAATCAGCTTACTTTGCACCTTTTCTTTGCAGATGTGGGATGAGACTTTTCAGAGGGTCACGAATGAGCAGGAGATCTATGAAGGTTTGTCCCCAATAATGACAACAAAAATTCTAATTTAAAGAATCTTTTTTAATAGGTCTAATTAACTTTGTTTACTGACTGCAGCCCAGCTTCAGGACCTGATGCAGCTGAAGCAGGAGAACTCTTACCTCACCACCATCGCTAGACAGATCAGCCCCTACATCCTGTCCATTGCTAAAGTGAAAGAGAGACTTGAGCCCAGGTGTTGTATTAAGAAAGTGGATGACTACAATGTCTGGCAACACAGAGGCAGCTCTCACTGATAGTTAACAAAGTTTGGATCAATCTGCAGCAAAAAACAGCCCCCAAGTATAAAGTTTTTATTTTGAAATACAACACGATACAGCCTCATTACTCAAACACGAAAGCTCCAGCAAAAATAATCAGCTTTCAGAAAGTAAGTAAATTATAAAGAGTGAAAGTAACACAATGTCCATAAAAGTTTTTCATCCACAAATTTATGTAAGAAAGGGTGCAATGATTCAGTGATTACATAAAGACAGAGAGCACGAGCTCCTAAAATATAAAGTTTTGGACACACATACGAATGCAAAACCTTGACATTTATTCACAGTGAATGTAGACGTGTATCTTTATCCCCACTACATGCAAAACATTTGTGACCTATTTTTTTAAAGAAACAAACAGGCTTATTAGGAAAGGCTGTGGATAGAGTTATGTTGTGTTTGTGTGTGATTTTTTTGGTAAACATCTCTTAAAACGTGTCTCGCAGGTTTCAAGGGCCCAAAGAGCACCTTGATGACCGCACCGAGACGATGCAAAAAATCTATGAAGACAGCACAATGACAAAAGACTGTCAAGAGAGGTATTGATATTTGCTGTGATTAACAGAGGGTTTCTCTAGCTGAAGACTCATGTTAAGTAGAAACTGTCAGCTAGATTAAAAGAGCTGCCACACAGCATGAAAGATTTTGTTTGTTTTGTGAATAAGAGATTATATGTACTTTAATTTAAGGACTTCAAACCTCAGGAAAAATTCTTCAGTCTCTGAGGATTTTTTCTGCCTTTGATGCAAAGGTTTGAGTGATTGAGGGAACTTTTTGTGTTTTTTTTGTTCATTTGTAGAACTAATCCCCCCCCCCCCACACACACACACACACAAGAAACATTTAAATGTCTATGTCTTGTTTCATCATTCTTATTAGAATGACATATAAAAGTAAAATCAAACAATTATCTGTATTTCTGTTTATGTTCACCCAAAATGTTGTGATATATGCTGTTAAATGTAGTCACTGGCATCAAAAAGATTTATGTGTTTGGTTTTACGGTGAGCATTGTCATTTATTTTCATTCACAGTGACAACCAGACTTGTGTCAAAGACAGAGACAAGAACAGCCGCCCACTGATGCTCGAGGGAGAATCCTGTCAAGACCCGCCGTACAGGCAGGCAGAGGGGCCCCACAGAGGCGTCCAGCGGCAATGAGATGCCTTCATAAACACCAACTCATTGCACCGGCGTGCTTTAATTCAGCCATGACAAGCACAGGATGGGACGTGACTCTCATGGTTGTCCACACCATGACATTTTCTCAGCAGCAGGAAGCTGTCAACAGCTCCAAGGTGAGCGCTGGGATTGACACTAAGTGGATGTACACAGAGGCCAAGGACTCACACCTGTCAGAGCCTGACTTACAGGACCTCCTTATTCAATGTGGACAAATACAACAATATCATAAAGAGCTGTCATGGGATTCATTAACAAAAGTGAATGAGGTGACGTTTCTGGATTGCCTTTTGTTGCTCTGTTTGTGTTGTTGCTGTTAGAATGATGAGTACACTGAGACTGTGAATTATCGCTCTGTCTGTTTGTTTTTTACAGTGTGTGGAATTGCATTTTCTGGTATCTATTCTTTGCATAAAACATTTCCTGTGGAGGCTGATGATGGATGACTGCCTGGGTCCGATTACCCAGAAGACCGTTGAACCGGCGTGACAGCACAGATGAAACACAGCAAATGCAATGATGTGTTTGTCATTCTTGGTGTCAGCTGAGGTCACATGTTGATGTGTGTCATGTGTATCATCTCGTGCATCGGCGTAACGTAAAACGGGGCAGTCTATTCCAGGATTGTGTGTGGAGCTTTTTTCTTTTTTTGCCTGCAGTTTCAACATCCACATGCAAAAAGCAGGAGAGCTGTAATGGCAGAGGAGTGTGAATGTTACTGGCCTTGCCTTAACCTCCATCTCCTGCTAGCTTTCTCCAACATCATACTCATCCCCAATATGCCAGCCAACTAAGGCTTTCTGTACTGCTGCATGAAATATATTCCTCTTGGTTTGCCTCTGGACTTCATCACAGATAAGTGTCAGCGGCATGCTTTAAGGTGTTTGCCCTGCGGGAAAGTGGTAGAAAACTTTTACACTGTTACTTGTTCTCCTGCCCTTCTTTCTCCCTTGTATCTTTTCTTAATTAATCACGCTGGCATTTTAAGCAAATCCCATGATAAAACTGACAAGACTTGGCTTATGAAAGTATTTACATTTCACTGAAAAGGCTGGGTGATCTAGAGGGGCTTCCACGCGGTATATTACCAGAACAATTTGAATTTTAAATCAAATAAATAAGTCAAGGAGTGTAAATGATGTTGTTTCAAAGGACTTTTAATCTGCCAAAGAAAAACAACATAGTGGAGTAATACAGAGCTTCACACTAAGTAGTAATTCAAGGTGAAACCGCCACACCTGCTACCAGCACAGAAACTATTCTGGGCACAGGTACGGATAATAATGAGGAGCCAGACTGATGGTTTGAGCAAACAGAAGGACAAGGTTATTTACATTACACCGGAGAAGCTAAAGTGGGTTTATTCAGAGCCACCACTTCAGAGGAAATATCGGGGTCACATTGGCCTTAAGGAACAGTCTTGCTTTGCAGAAGAGTCAGAGGTGCAAATTCATTAAAAATACATTTGTGACAGCAGAGTAACAAATGGCTGTGCTTCTGCTCTGGTCCTGTACTTCCTCCCTCTGGTCATTCATCATCTGCACTCATCCAAATACAAGGCTCATGTTCACTATTCATTATTCTCTCTCTCCCTCCCTAAGAGTTGTGCTTCCTCACCTACTGTAGGTTGGGCGGGGGTAAAACCAAAGGCCATTTTACATCATGAAAAAAAAAAATCAATATTTTTGAGGGGCATTAATACCACATTTGGATGGAAAGAGATGGTTCTTTTTTGACTGCAAAGACAGAGCACTCCTCTGTGCCATTTATTTTACTGGAAGTGCTCGTATAGACACTTACAGGATATGCTGCCTTCACAACTCCATTTTTTAAATGTTCAAACCCTAATCAACATGTAATTGAGAAAAAAAAGCATTAAAGATGGAAGAGAAGGAAAAGATAAAATGAAAGTTTAATGATTCAGGAGAAATTGGGTCAGGGAAGAAATTTAAATGTATGACAATAAGATGAATGCAGTTAGTGCAAATAGAGCAGATTAAGAATAAAACCACATGGTTTTATAATGAGGGTGAAAATACAGTTAAAAGTCTTAATTATGCTGCATACAGACGTGCACTTAATATGAAAACATAACTCTAATTAGCTCTAAAAATTAGCTGGCTGGAAATGGTTTGACAGGTTAATTTGTTAAAATGTGCTATTATATTTGAATGGATTACAGTTACAAAGATCATATGAGAGCAATGGAAATTTTCCACAAAGGATTAACAAGTTAAGAGAAAAAAATATATAAATAAATAAGAATACCTGCTTCTGAATCACAGTCATGGGAAGTCGGTTCAGGCACTGATGCCCTTGAACTGGCCTAATTAATTACACATTAATCTGACTGTAATACTTGGTCCCAATGAAATGTTAGAGGAATAAACATTTTAGGAAAATTATTAACAGACTTTCTAGTGGAGACCTAGATAAGATGAGTAATATCTCCATGTCTGAGGCTTGTAGTGTAACCTAGTTGAGTTGGAAAAGGGTATGGCAGCCTGTGTAGTGAGAATATTAGAATATTCTGTAAGATTAAAGCATAGACTATATATAAAAGATGGTTTCTCCACATTTCAGAGCCTCAGTATTAGGATTTTAGGACATGTAGAGATGATCCACTGTGGTGAGCCCTAAAGGGAGGACAACGAAGAGGAGGTAGAAGGGGGAAGAAGTAGAGGAAGAAGAATTATTTTTGGCCACTTTCATGTTTTTTGGAGGTCGGACTCACCAGTTATCTACTAGTTATCTACTCACCAGCAAGCTAGTTTTGCAAGTTGGGCAGTTTAAAACAGTGTCCAGAAGAAGTCACATGACCACTTGAGAATAAGCATTTCTAAGCACAGATTGCTAAATTAGTGAGTTACATTTGTATATATAAAAAGATCTTAGAGATAATAAAATCAAACGTTGAGAAAAATCAAAGACCATTTGGTTTTTCCATTTAAGCTTGTAAGAGTTTTCCTTTGAAGTTTGATATAAGGGTCACATGGTTACACCTGATGGCCACAACTTTCTTCTCCCTCATAAATTAGATCAAAAGTTTTAGTGAAGTTCACAGATATTGGACTTTGTTACCAGGATACCAACCAGTCTTGATGATTTTTTAAAGTGAATATATGTCTTTGTTATGAAACATTGAGTGTCTTATAGTCTTGCATACCCAAAATTAAAAAATAAACCTTTAATGCCAGAAGTATAACAAAATAAACAAAGTGCCCAAAAATCCCAAAACATTTGCAGAACAGGAAATCCAAATATCAGATTTCACTGGGACCACAGAACAAGGAGACACAGTAAAATGGACAACACAACAAACGATAAGCAGAGACAGACAATTTATACAAAAGATAACGAGGGGAGAGCAGGTGGAGAACAGGTGGGGAACACAGCTGTAACTAATCAGGAACAATGAGCCAACAAGACAATAAAACTAAACAGCGCCAGAAATGAAAGACTACCAAAATAAAACAGGAAGAAACTGTAACTAAACTAAGAATGCAGAAATGGAAAACTGAGGATACGCTGATGAAAGGACAAACTATATACACAACTCCAAACCAAAGCTAAGCTAATTTACAAACGAAACAAATTCAAAAATAGAAGAATTACGAACTCTCAAAGGAGAAAATCATTCTCAAAAATAAAGAATAGGGAAATAAGCCCGCTGCATTTAACCCATTCACCCAGTGAAGCAGTCAGCAGCCACCAATCCAGCGCCCGGGGAGCGGTGTGTAGGGACAGTACCTTGCTCAGGGGTACCTCAGAGTAGCGGTTCAGTGAATTCGAACCTCCAACCTTTCGATCACCACTCTACCTACTGAGCAAACCAAAGGTCCAAGAACCAGGGAGGATATCAGTCATTATTCCTGTGATTATTCCTATTGGGCCTTTATGAGTTTTGCAGAGCATGAGCATTACATTTTTTATTTACAACCTTTTCCTTCTTTTTTTGTCAGTTCTAGGCCTTTTTATTCACTTACACTATTTGTAAGTGAATATTTGTCTTTAAATTTCTGTCTTCTTAATGATACCTGATGTGAATAGTTTCAGAACTGTTTAACTGAACTGAAATTGGGGCTGAAGTAGCACCTTTTTCCAGATTTCTTTTTGTGAAATAACCCCGAGAAACACTGACTCTGTTTTCACCGTGTTTACTTTGTTTTATTTTATATCCAGCAAATAAATCAGTCCTTGCTTAATGGGCAGGGATTTGCTGACCCCCTTCTCTTCAGGCTTGTGTGGACTGGAGGGTAATTGGAATCAATTTTGATGCCGTTATCGCTGGTGGCAGATGCACGAGGCTGCAGTGTGAAAAGGTCAAGGGTTGAGAGCGCTCTCCTAGGGGACTCAAGATGCCTGAGGCATAAAAATGTCACTGCTGGATCAATTTCACATGTAAACACTTTTTAATCTCAGAGGACTTTTGAGCGTCTTTGTTGTTGTTGTTTTGTTTTTGTAGTTTTCTTATTGCTGGTTGCCGAAGAGCTCCAGACAGCAGGTGGAGGGTTAAGATGTTGAAGATTGGGATATCAAAGTAACGCTTTCCATAACTTATCGTCTACGAAAGCCAAAGATTCTTTCTCCTGTGCATCTAGACTCAATTAGAGACTCGTCAGCTTGAGCTTGTCAATATATATATATATTTTATCACTGACTGCCCTCATGTTGTATAATTTACCCAGGAACACAGCCAAGGGAGTCAGGTTGACCCCAGTTGCTTTCGGGGTCACATTTTTACCCTCACCCTCAGCTGAAAGCATGTCATTAAAAATATTTTTTCCTTTGTATTTACACAGAGATCACATTTATAAATAGAAATTTATTTTAACCTGAGTTTTTGTTTGAGGATTAGAGAGAAAACAGTAAAGACTAACAAGAGAAAGAAGGGCAAAAATAAATGAAAAATGAGTATGGAATATGTAAAATCGCCATAACATAAACTGTATATTTAAGCTAACAGACTAGATTGTGTTACTAATTCTTATATTCAAATGTATCTCATTAGAGACAAAAAAAATGAAACTGTAGTAATACTATCATTTATCTCAGTCACCACAGAGAAATTAACAGATTTTCTAAATAAAAAATATGGAGGAATAAAAATGTAGCTCACTTAACAACATAAATTCCCTTAAAAACCCTACAGACCAGTTTCATTTCAGAAATATTGGACACCTAAAGATGCTGAAAATTGGTGTTGGAGGTCTGCAGTCCAGATGCCCACGCATTCATTTTTTTCAGACCTCTCTGGGGATCATGGTTAATGCAATAACAGAACTGACAAATTGAGTTGGTTTTATTGCATAGAACCACAATGGCAGTGAGTGAGCGTGTCCTTGACTCAGAGGAATCAGGTGTGAGCCCGAGGATGTGTTAAACCTGCATGCATGCAAGGCTCAGGAGAGGCAGTCCTGCAGCTCGTTATTAATCAACAGCTTGTTGAGCTTGTGGCCATACCTCCTCCCCCACCTCCTCTGGTGCACCTTCACACTCTCTGTCGTCTTCATACGTTATTTTTTTCCCCTTTCTCTTTTAAAGCCACAGCCTCTCATTCTATATTTCACAGGTTATCTATACATTTTGTCCTCAACTAGCTGTTATCACAAGAAAAAAGAAAGGAAATTACTTTTCAAAGATCATCACGGTACCTTGTTTTTGACCGTATCCTTAAATCATTTGACCAAATGAATTAAACATCTTCCCCAGGTGTGAATAATCAACTCAACTTAGACTGCAATCGTGAGCCTGCTTTGTATGCTGAGAACATATTAACTGTGCTGTTTGGTTCTTTCAGTTTCATGGCTCGCTGTTGGCTGACATCCCTCCTGGATGACCTACAATATGGCAGATAAATAATATGAGAAAAAAAATATGTCTGCTGCCTCCATGTTTATAGTTGGGGGGTTGCTCATATATGTTTGTCTCTTTTAAAACTGTGGGGTGCCAAGTTGAAAGTGTTGCAAACTTCACTTGTGTTTTTGTATATTCAAAACTTTTCAGCCATCACCTCAAAGGTGTCTTTTTACAACAAGGCTGAATAAGGCATTAATGAGATTGTAAGTCACAATCTCATTAATGCGATCAATCATTTAGTATCCTAAACCAACCATCTAGCCAACCAAACAGAGAGTAAAATTTATAGAGGGAAAAAACTCATTCCCATAGAAAAAAAGCAAACATTTAATCAAAAGCATAGTGTTTCACTATAGGGCAGCACAGTGGTGCGGTGATCAGCACTGTTGCCTCACAGCAAGAAGGTCCTGAGTTGGATTCCACCACCTGGTAGGGGCCTTTCTTCCCTTGTTTGTGTTAGCTTAATTGGTAAACCTAAATTAGGTGCGAGTGTGACTGATTGTCTGTCTCTATTAGACTGGCGCCACCTGTCCAGGGTGTACCCTGCCTCACGCCCTATGTTAGGGGCTCCAGCCCCCCTGCAACCCTGACGAGGATAAGCGGAAGAGAATGGATGTGTTGATGTTAAAATATGTGGTGTTTATTCCAAGAGGTTTAAGAGTTTACTTTTTTTGACCTGTTAACCTCTTGGTATGCGCACACAGCAGCTTCTTCATCTCAGTGCATCCTAATTGAGCTCCCTAAAAAGGTAACAGTGCTTTAGGATCATATTTTTTTTGTCTTTAAATGGTAGCAGTTGCACTTACCAGTGCAAGAAGAAACTGTTTACTGAATACATAACTAATATTGTTTGAAGCATCCTGAGCTCATGCAGTGATTTCCATTGCATTCCCCCCTTACAGAATGGTGTCTACTTTACACGACTGCTCCCTGTGGATCACAATCGTTGTGTTTTGATTTTGTCCTTGTGTGTGGAATCTGGCCGATCCTATGAGTCTTTTAATATTGTGCATCATAGATGATGAGCAAATACTTTGAATATACTGATTTGCAGTCTTTGACAAATTGGTGAACTGTCCCCATTTTTATTTCTGAAAGACTCTCTTTTGAAATGTTCTTTCTTTTACATGAAGTTTATATCATTTTTAAATCATTTAATTCTATTTTTATGTAAATTTTACACTGTTTTGTAACATTTTTTTAAACTCAATAATACTATTGTGGCAGAAACTGAATTTCCCTGCTTTATAAAGAAGCCCACAAGGTACTACAATCTACAAACAGATGACAAAGCTCTCAGCTCAAGGGCTTTCAGCTCAACAGCCTGCACATTTGAGGACAATAAACCATTTAAGCTAACTACCTCATCATAATAAAAGCCCTTAGTGACAAAAACCTTGACTGCAGGCTCATAATCTGTGAACTTACTACTTTTAGAGTATATGAAATGTTTTCATTTACAACATATAATTTACTGAGCCACACCTGTTTTCACCAGAGTTGTGGGTAAAAAATGCTAATGAGGTGGTTTACATTCCACGTCTGTACAACTGTGTCACTTGAATTTTTATAATTGTGCTGAGGGAGGCAGTGGAGAGCGAATCCTTCACTTTCATGATTCTTTTGTGTGTATTAAACATTTGTGTCATTTTAACTCACTCATTGTAGCGTGAATTTTCAAAATGTGCCAAAATTGAAAGTAGTGCGACTCTCAGATCATGCACAGTGGAGTGCAAAAATGGTTTAGTGCATGGCGGACAGGAAGATGAATGTCTTTTCTCGTCTTCTGTGACGGGGGTACAAATGAATGTTAAAGATCTATGTTAGTGGAGCAGGATGAGAGGAACTAGGTATGTGAGAGAAGGTAAAAGAAAAAAATGAAATTGCAAGAAAATGGACTGCGCAAAACAAAAAATAAAAAAATAAGGTCATATAATAAGGTGATCATCACAGAATCAGTTAAACTTCCACATAATTCTTAATCAATTTCACCTGTTTTTGTGCGAATGACACGTGGAGGCCACAGATCCCTCTGACCGATGTTTTCATTTTCTTTTTTGCTAGGAGATGAAACCTGCAGCCCACTCAGGCCCACTCCTTCAGGTATTTTCATCCACGTTAACTGTGTGTCTCCTGCACACTCAGAGGTGTGGAGGAGATTGACCATTAAACACAAAAGAAAGACATAGCTCTAAAAGGGCAACAATCCAGCTGCTGGTCTGGTACCTGCTCCTTTATGTGGGCAGGAACAAGAGGAGCACTGCCAGAGCACAACAAAAGGCCTCTGGCAGGCTACTTGTGTATGTTTCACACCAAACTCTCAGAATCAGAATCCACGAGGGTGGAATGAAAGCATGATGTGATTTAATGGGACCTCTGCTCACAGCCCGGTGGCAGAGAACATCAGAACCCTCAGCTACATCCAGTTCTCCTTACAAATTAGAGGTGGTTCACAAAAAAGTCTGGAGATGCGACAGCAAAAACTATGCAACATGTGCAAGCATGACAGCAAACATATGGGAAGGTATATCCTTTGAGGGTTGCACAGACCTGAATGTGCTAACCAACCCTGACTGTTATTAGGTGCCTGGATAAAATCCTCAGTCGCACTGTCAGACCTTATCTTGGTGCACTAAGTACCACCTGGTGCAGGACAATGACTCATATGGCAAACGTGCACAGGCAGCTCCCTGAATGATGAAGGCACTGATGATATTGACTGGCCCTCATGTTCCACAGGCCTGAATCCAGACTTTATGAGCTGCGATGCTACAGTCTGTCCAGAAGCTCACTGATGCCTTGATCAAAGTCTGCAAGGAAAGCCCAAGGACACGATCCAGATGTTGCCAGGGCTGAATACAGGTAAGTCGGGGCCTATAGTGAAAGTAGCCTCAGCCTGTGATTTGTGAGTTAAGTGTTAGTTTAATTTTTTATCTTAATTATAGAAATTCTTAGTAGCAACAGCAGTAATGTCTGTTGAAACCTAACGTAAAGGCTCGATAAATAACACAAATAGGCTATTAGATTAAACATTTAGCTTAATTAAATTATTCTTGTTAACTTATGGTAACCTGCATTTCTTGTGGTGCAAAAACAGTTTCTCAAAATACAACTTACAGTAAACTTTAGAAATTATAACTTTACATAAGCAATACAGCGAACCGCAACTCTGCATTATTTAGTATGCGTCTTACAGGCTCTTTAGTAACTGCAAGTAAGGTGTGTCTTGTGATCTATATGTCACGCTACTATGGCATGCATAATTTCACATCTCTATACTGTGACCAGTATAGTTACCACATCTCCATTTAGTCACACAGTTTATCAGGATTTCAAAAAACAACATTTGTAACACTTGTCCAAATGATGCAATCCCTGTAGCCGCTTTTCTTTACACTCATATCGCTACCATAGTCGGACAATCTGCCAACAAAAACTGAGAGTACACACTTCTTGAAAAGCTCAGTGAACGACGTGTTGCACATTTTCAGTAACCACAGTGCTGATGTGAACATTTCAAGTTTTGAACACTTTTACTGTAATAATACTTTCTCATATCTCTTGTGCCTACACAGCAGACATAATTCTAACATATCAGTATGGTGTGATCTGTAATTTACTGTATATACTGTAAACAGGTTTTACATACTTACTTGCAACTATTAGAATAACAAAGAAAACAATTGTTTACTTTTTTTTAATAATCATTAACTGACAATTATGTGATGCTACAAAATCAGCAGTCTCTATATTTTACATTTTGGTAGATTGGCAGCTTGATATGAAAAAAGTCTTAGTATGAAGAAACTAAATATCAGCATAAATGAATAGGGCCCATCTGCTTTGCAGTGAGTGTATTTTCATGCCAAGTTAGGAGATGAAACATTAACTACAGTTCTTGCTATGCGTTCAGTTTGGTTGAAGCAGTTCAAATTTCACATTGGGTGAAAAAATACAAAAGCAAAGGTTAACTTCCAAGGCACAGCAATGGACATTAATTTCATTTCTCTTTAGTCAAAAACCTCCATTCTAGTCAGCAGAACTGTAATATTTAAAATAAAAAAAATCAATTGAAAAATATTAATCTACTGCTTACAAAATGAGAAACGGACTCTTAGCATTCGAAAGTGCCACATTTGTGGGAAATAAAAAAAGGTAACAGAAAACAAAACCGCTGTAGACACAGCAGCTCGATTCAACACCTGTCTACTAAAAATAGAAGGTGAAAAGTACGGCATCACAGCATGGGAATGGGAGAACAGTTTTTCCTCTGCGTGCGTTCAGCAGGTATGTGCCAAAGTTTGAAATGAAAATGGGTGTAATTATGCCACATTTCTCTCTGAAGTTCGAACAGATGACTACTTAGCATAATAAAACTTTCAGAGTTACACGCCAATCGTACAAAACAGGGACGACACAGAATCGATTATAATACTTGTCCCAAAGTGCTGGGCAGGTGTTGCTGAAAGGAAAACACTGCATTGCTCAACGGCTGCTTGGTTCAGTAAGTGCGAACTCCTGGTTTGCTGTCCGGGGTCTGGTTGAAGGGATTTCCTGAGGTAGAGGAGCCATCCTGCTGGTCAATAGACTGATAGGCATCTCGGTTTCGTGATACAGAAGGGAAACCTGTAGAGACAAGCCACAAGTCTTCAACACCAGTTATCATTTTTAACCACATCTAATCATGGACCTTGGAGACTGGACTGTTGTTGATATACATATTTAAAGTACTGGCACACAGAAAGCTCAAATATTTTTCTTTATTGTTTTCTCTTTCTCCTTACACACAGATTCATGAAACGGTTGTGCAGATTTGCTATCTTGAGTCAAATGCCCAGCCATGTCTGTAGAAATATAAATGACAGTGCTTGAATCTGTTATTACCAGCATACATTAAAAATACACACTCCCTCTGATGAATGGTAGACTTAGAAAACAGCCACTTTCATTCAAAATCCTTCTTTGATGGAAGAAGAAATTCCTCCCATTTCACCACGACTGTTTGATTAGACATTTTGAGAAGAGTCTGGGCACGGGAACTTCACTGATGTGAGACTGAACATGAAAAATCTCTTGTCCTTCTGTCAGTAGTCAAATAATCAAGATTATTTGAAAAAAGAAATAAATAAATTTACCAGAGGATATAGCTTCCTTGCTGTATTATAGGTGGGAACGTTTATGAAAGATTTTTATAAAGAGACTTCACATGAAGCATCTACAAAAAACAGTCCTGACTCTGACATGGCCAGAATATCAACTATCCCCTTTTGGCGTGTCAAAGACAGCACCTCTGCACAGTCCAGAGTCCAACTGCGGTGACAAACATGCACCTTTAATGCCAGTAAAACAAGAAATCTGGTTTTACTGCAGCTGTGTGGGAATATTAGCAAGAGCCCAAAGATTGACCAAAGGATGGCATCACATAAAGCTCAACAAAGCGTGTGCATAAAACCAGGCCATACTCACTGTCTAGTATCACATCGCATCTTGTTGATTTTAATTAGGCTCATTTTAGAATGTGCAGCATCATGCAGCTCTGCTTTAAATACATGCAAATACAATGCAAGAGCACAAATGAGGCATCTGGAGACTAAAAACCTGAATAAAACATATAGCTGATGCAAACTTTCAGAAACATATAAACTCCTAAAACACAATAAATAGTGTTTGCATAAGAGCAATCTCTACAAACAAACATAGCAATGCAGGCAGGTATGGGCTTACTGAAGATGGGAACAGTCAAATTAAAAGACAGATTAAAAAAACACAAAGAGATGGATAACAGAACACTGACAAGATGATTGTTTAGAAATACAAAAGGGGAAAAAAATCTATTTCTCTTTATCATCCTGCAGCCTGATATGGAATCTTACTTCCTGCATAGAAGGAGTTGGAAGAGGATGATTGGAGGAGAGAAACTGTAAAAAGGGAAGAGGCCAGGAATCAATAGCGGCGCCCAATAAAGGCACTGTCAGCACTGTCCGTAGTGCATCGACTGTCCACAGAGGTCTCAAAGTCTGAGAGGTCAAAAGGTTGAAGAGAAGAGAAGAGAAGAAGAAATGATCAAATTCCAACTACAACAACAAAAATCAGCCTTTACAAAAAATAAATACTAAGGTGTGACAGTAAGGTATGCCAAAGAGCAAAGGATGACATGCAAGAAAAATAATGACATTTTAAGTTGGGAACAAATATTTAAGAAGTGCACATTAATTTAATTTAGGAGCACATTAATTTAAGGGTAATGCATGGCAGGCAGTCTGCTAAGCTGCAATTTACTTAGTTATTGCTAGCAAGGCTGTTGCACTTTACATCACGGCACAGTTCTGGTACAGTTCACACATAATGGCAGCAGACTCATTGCTCAAAATTAATGATAAGTGTTGATGAGTCTGTCATTTCAGACGTGTTATGTTTATCTAGCAACCAACCGTCAATTTTCCAGTCGTTTGTTGTATTTAGTTTCCCTGGCTGCAGAGTTTTTACTGACTTTTCAATGTCTTGAGGTGCACTGTATGAAAATGAGACTCCAAAAAACAGTCTTAAATATGCATTTGTTGGCTAAAGCTTAAAGGTCCCTGGTAGGTGTTAGGCCTAGTATTTACTGGATGATGTGGAAACTGTTCAGACTGCTATTTGGTCTGTCTACAATACTCTTTGCATGCACACGATTTAAAAAAAAAAAAAAAAAAAAAAAAAAAAAAAAATCACACTACACACAGAGATAAAAATTAATCTTATCTGTGTGTGTGTGTGTGTGTTTAAGCACTTGCTAAGTCTCTTTAGCAAATACGACAAACCCTGGATAACACTGGCACAGTTTGAAGTATGAAGTTATTCAAACCATTAATAAATGGCTTTTTCTAATGCTAATTTAAAACCTCAAAATGATTGCAGTTAGCCGTAAACATAAATAGGATACTAAACTCAAAGATGGAGCCTTTTCACTCTAAAAAACAATTGCCCACAATTTTTTTTGTAGCTTGTTGATGCCAGAGGTCAGAAGAGAATGGCCAGAGTGCTTCAAGCTGATAGGAAGGCAAAAGCAACTCATTACAACCAAGGTGTGCAGAACAACTCTTCAAACTTGTAACATGGGCTACAGTAGCAGCAGGCACCACTCCCCTCAGCTAAGAACAGTAAAATGAGGCTACAATTTTAAACTGGACTACAGAAGACTGGAAAAAAAGGGTGCCCTGTCTAATAAGCCTCAATTCCTACTGCACGAGAGCTGCCAAGTTACCCAGCAGGATAAGTTGGAATCTCACAAACCTCAAATCATCACAAAATAGTTTCTTGAAGATTACAATGATCTCACTGTAATGCCACGAGAACGAATCTAAGAACGAACCTTTGGGATGTGATGGAAAAGGAAATTCAGCTGACAAATCTGCAACATCGTGTGATGCAGTCGTGTCAATATGGATCAATATCTTTGAATAATGTTTCCAGAACCGTGTTGAATGTATGCCATGAAGAATTAAAGCAGGTCTGAAGACAAAATAGGGCCCAACCCATTAAAAACAAGATGCACATAAAAAATGCTACCATCTATGGCTCACAAATGAGAAGGTACCTTTTCCTTTCAATTTTGCTTATGGCTTTGAATTACCTGCCAATCATTCACAGTGTAAACAAAATCACAGCTTATTACTTGCTGTTCTTTTTCAATGTTTCTGAGGCTTTCATCTACCCATGTAAAGTACGTGCCTCACCTCTATGTGCTTTGACAGTCTGGATTTGCCTGTTTATAGGTGCTAAGCAGTGGTTGGTTTAATGACCACAGTCACTTTGACTGACTGCAAAAGTGTGATGTGCAGTTTTTGCTTCATTGGATATAAAACTTAAGTCTAATACACAAACTCAGAGTAATTCAACCACCATAAGAGGTCCATCAATCAAAATTCTGGGAGCCCCAAATACCTGAATCAACAGTTCACTCACACGCACTTGATTGTCTGGTTCCCAGAGTGCTCAGTGCAGCGGGGAACCATATAAATGCCAACAATGCAATCAGGCAGCAATTAAAACTCACATAGTTTGAAACTGACATTAGTCGCTTTCATCAGTCATTACACACTCTAATGGATGTACCTGCTGTGTGAATGTGGCGGTAAAATAAAACCACAGAGAGAGCACATTCATCAATATTCAATTATCTGCCAAGCATGCAGGAAATATATTTTGTCAACTGCAGTTTTGGGTCTCAATGCAAGAGAAATTTCATTACTTTACCCAGCGTGACATGAAATAACATAGTATTTTGGCCTATAATACTAATAATAATAGTAATAAAATTGCATTACACCAACAATATGTGGTTTTATTTTTCCCATTTGTGTTGTTGTTGCTCTTATTATGGATCAATCGCTAATGAATGAGTAACATTTTCCGGGATTTAAGAGTCCAGCGGACGTCACAGCTCAGTGGGATTTCTAATGGAAAAGCTCTCAGCAGAGAGAGGTAAAGTCTACAAATCAATGACCACACACACTTGATCAAACATCCCTTCACTTGTTAGCGTGCTTATTAGATGTTTGCCTGCAAACAGAATGCTATACACCCAAAAGTCAGTACCAACACAAAGTGTCTCTTTCTGTGTTCATCCAATTTGAGTCCATCTGTGTTTCTTTCCACATCACTCCTGTGCTATTTCTGTCCATGTGCTATCATGGCAGATCATACACTCGTAGGCCTGCATGGGCTTAATGTGTTTCTCCATGCAGTATAAAGTGGTTGCCAGGATGACACACAAATGTAATAAAAATTTCATTGAGAAAGGGCTTCTTTGACTGGCCGAGCTGCAGCTCAAATATTTCTCTGCATTTTAAGTCTTGTGACTGTAACTAATCAGTTTGACGGTGGAATCATCTGCCAGTCCTGCCAGGTCTTGCTGCTCTCGGCAGGATTTTCATGTTAAACGGCATAAAACAACACAAGGAAGACATCAAAGTGCCCTTGGACACATGCATTACTCCATACCTTAGCTTTGGTCATAAAGCGGTGGGTAGGCTCAGGTATTTTAGATACTTTCTCACTAGTTCTGAAATTATACTGGGAGATGTACCCTCTGTGTTGTGTATGTATTTCTGCTTTCATTACCTTTTCACATCTTTCATGACAACAAAATGAAAAACTGAGGAACCTGAGCCAAAATCTTTTCAAATCTCGAAATGTTTTATGCTACTATACGTGACCCTTCTAGTCGTACTTACCAAAGTTGATGTTGTAATCTCCTCCTCGCTCGCGGTACATTTGGTAGACAAAGAAGCAGGAAATGGGTTTGAGCAGCAGGTTGAGGATGGTCATCCCTGCGCCGAAGCGAAACAAGTCGGTTGAGTCACCGAGTGAGTAGAATATCCCGAGATGGACGATGTCGGTCAATATTGTCAAAATCATCCCTATCAGAAACTACAGGGAGCACACAAAAGAGACATGTAAAGCGACATAATTGTAACCTGGAATATGAAGTCATGGGTGTGTTATAAAAAAACAAAAGTATAGTATACATGTTCTGGAAAAAGATTTTTGAGGCAAGCCATTACAAAAAGAGTAAAAAAAAACAAAACAACAAGATCTTGTCTTATAATTTGGGACAGTCAATATCCATATTGTTAAATGAGACATAACTCTCCAATAAAAAAATAATTAAATATGAGTTAAACATGCTATTAGTTAAACACTTGAAAATAAGTGAATTCACTTAAGGCACCCGAGAAAAATGCTGCCAGGATTTAACCATACTGGAAAAGATATACAGTGAGCTATATTACCTGCAGCTGATTGGGCAGGTGATTGATCCAATTTAAAATACCACTCAGTGCTAAGGAATCCTGCTTATCAATTAGTTGTGCACCAGTCTTTTTTCTTGATAGATCTTGGACATGAGTGAATATGACATTGGACTTTAATGTACACAAGGTAAAAGGCTCCCCTGTGGTTACATCCCAGCGTCTATAATTCTAAATTAAGTTCAGTACAGTGACAGAGTCCAGTACTGTCAAACTGTCAAATCAAAACTGACGTTTTGGTTACTGTCAAAGAATAACAAAGTAGACAGCTATTTTGCTCAAGAGTCATCCCTTCATTTCAAACACTCAAAGCCTGGACAAAGGTGGACTTTAAGTATAGTTTTGTTAAATCTACCAGTTAAAGTTAGTCATAGTGGGTTAGAGTCACCCACAAAGCTACATAGCCCCCTGAGATTAATATAATTTCCCATCAATTGCAGTAAAGATTTTATTTAACTAAAACAAACCAAGTAACTACATCATTCAAACAGAAACTGAAAAAATCCGTCCATTACAAGGACACGAAGATTTAGAGTGTAACAAATATTTTGCATCAGCATAAAAGTATTTATGCAGTGAACACACAACTAAAATGCAGCAACCTCTGGGGCTAAAAAATGAAATAAGAGCTGAAGCACCAAAAGCTGCAGTCCCTGAGGTTGGCTTCACAGGCCAATCAGGTCCCATGCTAAAATGTCCAACGTTACAGCAGAAATGCATAAAGCATTTTGACATTTGGTGTTGTTTAGTGTTCAATCATACAAAAACACACTTGAGTAATTTTAAGCCTGTTTTGATGCAAGTCAGAATAAGCATCCCATTTAATACTACAACACTTTATGAAGGTACCCTGCTAACCAAACTAGCTAGCAATAGATGGCAACTCCTAATCACTGCCTGCTCATGTTAATATGGTCAGATTTTACTTGGAAAAAAATGAACACAGCCAGAATGTGAAACTCAATCCAAAACTAAAGCCATGAAAAACCACAAACCATTGTGGCCATCTTCTATATACAGTCTATGAGAAGGGCTCAGTACTTTTGCTGACCCACAGTCAGGATGAGGCGCTGAATAGTTTCCTCTGACAGACAGAAGAGCCAACTGCACAAGTTTTCCTTCTATCTGATAACGGCTCTCATTAAAAGCTGTTCTTGCTTCACACAATCAAAAAACAATTCTCAAGTCACACTTTTGTTTAGTTTTTTCCCCTTAGTCAGCTGATGTCGCTAATGTACAATGGAAACACCAGTCACAGGTTCAGAGTTACGGTATGATAAGGGTTGACAATTCTGAAACTTCAAACATTTAAATTAAATTGGCTCCTTAAGCAAATGTAAACTGTCTGAGGGCCTCAGCTACTGTACTGTGGTAAATTAAGGGCTCTTTTTTCAAAGGGATGCCCTAGATTCCAGAGACAAATGGGTTAGCACAGATATGCAGCACTGCACCTAAAGTTGGACTACTTTATGTGTCACATGATGCTATAAGAGCGTATGAAGAAATGAAGGCAGAGACTCACCATGATCACTGCATCTATTGAGTCCCTCTGTGCAATCGCCCACACTCCAACTGCTAAAATGCTAAAGTTCGCCCATGTGAAGGCCACTGACGGCCACACCATACTCCCCCTGAAGGAAACACACAAACAAGACAGATTCTTACACACCCCAGGAGAGTTACGTGCGATTTCACAGAGGATGAGACATGTAGGTGAAAGAGTTGACCTGAATCAGGAGTATAAGCATGTGTCTGTGTGCCAAAAGAGGAGAGAAATTCCTCAGGTTTGTGGAAAAAAAGCCTGTGCTCATACTCACCAGACTGTAAGCAGCCAGTGCACCAGTACGATGGCCTGGAATAGAGAAGGACAAAAATGTGTTTACACTGAACTGAGACCAAGAACAGCCAGTGTATAGCTAAGAATGATGAAACTCTATCACTCAAACACAAGTTAAAAACTTCAAATCATCACTGCGTGCAGCTAATCTACAGTAATGATTTATCTTTTTATTTAGGTCTCTAAGAGGACCGAAGACATCTTTTTTAACCTCGCCAAATTGCATTTTTTATACATATGATTTCCTTCAATTCTGTGAAACAGAGTAAAATTAACTAATTTCAAAAAACTTTAAGAGATAAATGAATGAATGACTGAACACACTAAATGAATATAAAAATGCACCATCTTGCAGAAAGTGTTAGTGTCCTCCAAGCCTACTTTTAACATCACAGGTTTTATAATCCTTGAAAGAGCTGTCCAAAATTACATTTGACCCATTTTATTCTCTGGACAGAGCACGAGGACACTTTTGTCCCTGTTCAGTTTCACGGTTAATCAAAAGCATCAGTTTATCAGTTAATGTTCATCACAGAATATAGTTTGTCTCTACTATTTTTGATGCCTTAGTTCCCCCCAAATTCACTGCATATGAGTGTTTAAAGTGTTTGTGAAAATAAATATGTTTATATGTTTAAATAATGACCTCTGTCAAAGGACCTGCTGCCACTCACTCAAAATTGTCCTTCAGGGACCGTATCCCCTGAACATTACCTTAAACACTTCTTACTTAATAGCAAAAAGTAGAGCAGCAGTTTACTGTGATCTGAGTCACAAGCAGAGGAAGGTCGTTGCCACACAGAGGAATTACCACTCAGGAACAGAGCTGACATTTCATTGAAAACCAGCGTTTGTTTGAGCGTACAAGCCGAGGCAATCAGAAACGCAGAAAGTAAACCTCACCTTTAGATTTATGGCAGGGATTTCCATAATTGTCTGTTTGGACAAAGCAGCTCCTCCTTGATCCGATTCGGCGTTTCAACTTGTTAAAGAGCTACATGAAAAAGTACCGCAGTTTCTCTTCTTACACAAACTTCTGTCCAAACCCCTCCTCCCGTCGGCTCAGCCTTGCAAACACAAGCCATGTGACAGCAACCTGACTCGTTCCCATGTGACTCCTGCCCCTCTCACCCTCTCACCCCTTCCCCCAACCCCTGGGGTGCGGTTCAATTGGCAAATTTGCTTAGGAAGGTTACTAACTAACTGAAGAGACCCGGAAATATGTGTGCGGCAATCAGCCGCGTCCGTGCTTCTTGTATTACTTCCTTAAGCAGAACTTTAATTTAATGATTTAATAATAACTGGACGCAAGGAATTATTTTTTATATATATATAATTGAAATGATATTTCACTCGTGTTTTTAGTTTATATTCCCCGCATGGTAAATTAATATTATTGAACTTTTCTTTGTGAGTTCCTGCCTCTTTGGGGATAAAAGAGGCCACGCAAACACATGAGATTTCAATTAAAGGTCCAGAATGCATTTAGTACATCTTAGTAGAGTAGCTCAAATAAGTCAAACGATATCAACCAAAAACTATTCCCAGGAAGATATAACTTCTCAGCACACCCCGGTTCAATTTTCCTAAGTGGCCTTTCTAAAAGTATATTAACATAAAAAAATTATGTGAGGTTTTCAGTGCTGACAGAAAAAAATACAAGAATTATATATAAAAAAATATTATATTATATAAAAAATAGTAACATTTTATTTAAGAGTTAATATTATTCTGTCAAATAAATATAAAGTGTGGTGATAGAGGTTGACTACCCAAGCACCCTGGACTCCAAAAACTAGTGAAGCTCTCTGATGCCTCTTTCATCCCTTACAAATGAGGCAAAGTGGCTTAGTCCACCCACTCTTGCAGATGCATTCACAGCACAGCTAATTTATTGTATTTTAGTAACTGCTAATCCACATCCCGAATCATGTCTCTACCCAAGTAAGGATAGAAAAAGGAAAAATGTAAAAGAAATGCTTGGAGAACAAAGGTCAATGGAGGACAGCTAACAAGTTAAAATGGTTTAGCTATCAGTGGTTGCTAAAGACAGAGAGCCATTGTCAGATGTGACATACTATTAAGTTTACTCAGCACGACTAAACAGCATGAAATTTCAGAAACAGCCAGAGAGAGTGAAGCAGCAGCCTCTCCAAAGAGGAACTCAGTAAGTTTATTTCAGTCACTTGTATTTAAAGCAGTTTCAACAGAACATCAACAATGCTAACGTCAAGCAGCATTAAGCTTTATTGTAGGTTGGACCAGCTGTGTCGTAATCAATGCACATTTTGAGGAAGCCTGTGTGTTAACAGCTCATGAACTAGAATACCACAATGACACTGCTTATTAAAAAAATGAGTTTGGTAGTCATGTATATGTTGATAGATGTTTATTATTGTTTGCTACTTCTAATGAGACACTGTCAGGCAGCACACCAACATATCAGCATACACTCTTGCAAACCTTGTCATGCATTATTTAATCATCCTGTATCCACAAGACCATTAGACTGTCATAGATTTTTTGTGTTTGATAACATCAAAGGAGCACTAACAGACAGTAGTGTGAAAATGACTTTAAAAGGAAGTTGGGACTGAAGGAGTACTTTGAGCATTTGAAACACTTGCAGCAGATGGTGATGTCTGTTGTTTAAATAGATACTGGTACAATACATGCCCCCCCCCCCCCCCCCCCAAAAAAAAAAAAAAAAAACCCCAACAAAAAAACAAAACAAAAAACAACAACAACCTATAGCCACCTTCACTGAGTTCTCAGTAAACATTTTCCTGATGATGATTGAGTCTTAATGAAAACAACATGTGGACTCAATTCACAAGCATTTTCTTATTGCTAATTCAGATTTCAAAGTAGGCTATAACTTTATTTCGTTTAGTGAAGTCCAATTAAGTCACAGTCAGGTCAAAAGATCTTGCAGATGCATTCCTATAAACCTTACACAGCTGGTATGGAAAAATCTTTTCCTATAAACCTTACACAGCTGGTATGGAAAAATCTTTTCTTGTCTTTCAGTCCATAAGTATAGTTTTTAACAAAAACATATGTAATAGCCATAATCATATATCACCACAGAAACACTTACTGCATATAAAATATATATAAGCAGTCTCGTCTGTCATCACACTGCTCCAGTGGATGAAAGCCAGGAGGTGCAGATGCTGTGACAGGCTGGCAACCTGGGTTTACCCTGCGTCTTGGCCTCTGCCAGCTGTGATAGGCTCCAACCGCCATGACGGAAGAGAATGAGCGGAGGGAGGTGCAGCTGAAAGCTGTAGAAATCATTCAAAACTGTGCTTGTCTGATTATTATATTATTTCAAAGGGTGAGCGCTCCTTGCCCTTTGGTTCTTAATATTCTAAATGACCAGAATCATGAAGTATGTATCACTCGTTCCTTATGTGACTGCCATTTGCCTTCAACACCGATGCCCGTGTGACATTATGTCCCTGGACTTTAGCACATTTAACCTTTCAGCTCGCTGTAAGTCACTGTGGATGAGAGCAGCTGCCGAACTTTTAAAATGTTAATATGAGATTCACTCTCTGTGATTTCTGTTCTGCAGTCTGACTCAGACTTTGGCACTTCTCTGCCCTTTTCACTGAAGACAGATTCATGGCCCAGTGTTGGCATATGGCCTCTGCACTATCCAGCATTAACCCTGACCCCACATGTGACCTCTGACCCCTGTGGCAGCACACAAACTGATTTTTCTCTTTGACTGAAAGATGAATTCTTTAAAATCCACCATAATTAAATTTAGCAGCCTTGCTGTCCTGAATGTGCTCGTGTATACATGTGTGTGAAAATGAGACTGCAGTGGGACAAACACACAAATGTTAAATTTTGTAGTGTAACGTCACAACGTTATCCAGCACAGATAAAGCACTCACACAAAAAACTAATATTTGAACTGAGCACAAATAATTTCTTTGATGTTTTGACACGTGGTGGCAGATTTCGGACTAGCTCCCATGTGACTTCTTTTCATTTCTTGCTCATCTATGTGCTCTAAGAAGTAACCTGATTTGGAAAAGTTCCCTTGAAATAGACACCATGGGGGGTTAATTAATTCAAGAAAGGTAAACATGCATTTGTTGTAGCTGCAGCTCTACGGGGATGTGGCTGTGTGTAATCTATCTTTTCTCTGGCTGTTGGCCAGGTTTCAACAGGGCACTCTACCAGAGCACTCTGACATAGGTAAATATAAAAAATACATGACTGTTGCTTTCATTTTGTCTGTAAATCAGGATAGCACAATTGTAGTTCAACTGAGATGGTGCCTAGGAAAGAAAAATCTGTGTTACTTTCTTCATCTAATGAAATATTGATGTGGCTAGATTTGCAGAGGCTTTGTGTGATCTGAACTACGCTGAATGTAATTTCTTGCACTTGCTCTAATGTGTCGTAAGCTTTGTGTTAAAGCATTCTGAGACTTAAGTGTAGATGGCAGATTATCGTATTACATTAAGATAGACGGTGCTTCTTTGGTGCCTCAAAAATCTCCATATTAAGGAAAATGCTCTCTTTGAAACATGCTTACATTACAAAGTGTATCGATCAAAGTGAGCCATTTAGGCTTCATCTTCATAAAGATTTTTATCTTTTTTCCTTAAAACTGTGATATAAAATAATGAAAGAAAGGGACTAGCTAACTAACTTCTGGCCCAGTGGTGGAAGGGTTAATTACATATTCTATGCAACCCTGTTTCCAAGAAAGTTTAAAATATAAATAGAAGAAGGGGGGATTTAAAAAACAAAAAACAAACAAAACCAAAGCCAAACATATGCTTAATTTGACTTTGATGCCAGAAACACTTAAGCATGATTCCCACTGCGCGTTGCATCACCTCTCCATTTAACAGCACGCTCTAAGTGTTTCAGAACTGTGGGCATCACTTGCTGTGGTTTCTAAAGCTTTCTGGATACTGGATTTCAGCTGCTTCAGGGCAAAACTCAACATCACAGCCGTTGGTTTTCAGCCTTGTCCCTTGCATACAAAGATTTATTACAGTTTAATGATACTGAGCACTGAAGATGATGAAGATTTCACATTCTTTTTGTGTTTTTACACTGAGAAATGTTATCCTTAAACTATAAATGACTTGCCTCTTCCACAGAATGATGAACCACCCTCCAGTACTCCCCACCATCTTTTGTTCCAAAAGCCTATTTATAATAGAATATAAAGACACATCTTTTCAGTTTCTAAATTCAAAACTGACTCAAATTATTATTTCATGGTTGGTACAGTGTTTGGCTTATTCCTCTTGAAACTGCAGCATCGCAGCCTCGTTTGGCTCTTTTACCCATTTCCAGTGATTCCCTGTGACCCTGAGCCAAAAACAAACAACCCAACCAACTTTGAATATTTGCATCACAGCCTGTGTGTGTTACGTTGACCATTATCGTGTTCATTTTGCATACATGCAAAGATAACAATGGCTCGTGCTATAAATCTCTAGAAAAAACACAGAATTTAACAATGCAAGGATAAACCTTCACCATCAACCCTGCTAGCTTAGCAGTGGCAGTGAAACTGGCATGTTTTATAATTATTTTTACAATTGTAAATGGCTTTGGCTGCTGCATGTTCTACTTATTATAAAAGCAGGTGTTATTTTCACTGATTTGCATAAACCCAGTAGGTGTCAAGATAAACCTAAAGCATAGATTTTCCTAAAGCATAAGCTAAGTAAATGATTTTGTTTTGTTCTAATTTAATTTTAAAAAAAAGGAAAATATGATGTTATTATCACATAAATACCATATTTTAAGTGCCAAAAATTCATAGATTCCCGGCGGTAGAGTAATCCCATGCAGTAGTTTTCATTATCTTTACCTGTGAACATGTTTTTAAATAATTTCTTTTAGAAATTATTTAAAATGGGACATTTTTTGTCAAAGTTAGTATGTGTTAATCTCAAGAGTCAGTATAGCTCTCTTTAGCAGACATATGTTTTTGCAGTCATTATTCTTAATTTTTAATAATCCTTCTTTATGGACTTCATGGACTTTCTTTTTGTTTTCTGCTAGTGTGTTTAAATTATTAATCCTGTCCAGGTGAGGTCCAGCTTTCCTAAGGATAACCTCTTATGTTCAATTAAATAATCTTTGGTAAGATAAAGAATTATTTGTTGAATCAGTGACTGCAAGTTGCCTCATGTCTGAGGCGGCAAAGCAACCCCCATCATGCCTAAGTTAGAAGAAGCTTCTGCTCCTGATCAGTTATCTTTGAACACATTATTCCAATAAGTCTTGTCTTTCTGTATAAATGGACACTGGCCAATTACAGTTTTGTTCCAAATCTATTTTTAGACTGCAAATGCGTGTCTCTCAAGACTGATATCTTTGATACAGATGGTTGCGAGAGTTATCTGCAGATCCTATGATTACATTTTCAGGTACTTGGAAGCTTTGATTTCTTTCTCACTTCTTCAAAATGAGATACATTTCCTGTGGCAGGCAGGAAAAATTAACAGTTATTTAAAATCTGCACCATTTATAGAATAATGATTTGTTTCTATCTGGAAATCTTTTTAAATCTCATGGCAGACTCACAAGAATCGAAACCTTTTACTTGTGAAGGCCTCGGAGAGCGCTTTAGATGTGTGACACCGTACACCTGATTAGCAAAGAGAAAAACTTGAACCCTTAAGAAGGCTCTTATCATTTTATCTATTTGAAGGTTTAGGAAATGTAGACGTGTTTTTACTTACTTATCTGTCATTTATTTACTGAAATTATGAAAATGAACAAAAAATGTCAGTTTTAAATCATATTTGTTTGAGCACTAGTTTAAAAGAAGATCAAATCTTTTCTTGTCCAAAAATATATTTAAAAAAAGTAAAGCACTTTTTTTTAAATAATTGTTTTATGTGATATAAGAATTGCATTTAGAAATGTTCTCCTTGTGTCTCATCACACAATAGTGTCGATAAAATGACTGTCTAAAGGATAAAGAATTTACTTTTTAGGATTAGTAAAAATGGTTTTGCCAAACAGTGTGTAGAAGTGTAGAAACAGGTTAGCATCACACAGTGTACATCCTAGTAAGTGTTTTAATTGTAAAAATAAAAACAGGCAGAAGAACTGAATATATAAACACGTGTTTGAGTACTGAATAAATAAAACAGACATGTGAAATGGAAGGTCAGACAAGCATTTTGTTTATCTTACTATCATTAAGCACATTTTTAACAGTGGTGTCAATTTAAAAAGGTGTTGGTAATTCAAACACAATCATATATACAGGACAGGACAGCAGACCAGTTCAGATAATATTTAAAAAATAACTTTTAGCAGTTGTTTGGAATACCAGCTCAGAGAAGAGGACAGGGAACGAAGTCTGACACGCTTCTTCACATAGTCACGGCAAATAGTCCAAGATAAAAAAAAAAATTTTAACATTATTTTTGTTTCCATTTTTATTTAACTTGGTCTAAAAGTCTTGAAGCGGAAAAAGCCACTGTTCTGGGACTCCAAAGATCTTAAAGCAATACTAAAAATTATTTTGAACAGGTCAGTGTGATGAAAACTTACAAAATCTGTTCTTGCCTAAAAATGAAACCACATCAACAGGAACCATGAAGGCAGTAAATATTCAAACCTAATCTGTGTGATCGCTACAAACTTTAGTCACTGATGTGTCACCCAATGAGTGAATCTTTTCAACCAGGCAAATAAAAAGACAAAATAAACCTGCAGGCTTTCTTAATGACAAGAATTTGGAGAGGCCGTCTTCCTGCAGGGAATGAACAACACTAAATTAAAACAAGTGTGCTTAAAGTTGGTGATTTGCTGGATTGGGCTGCATAACGTATCCCACAATGCAACATTGAAATGTTATTTCCACTTTGGCCACTTGTTACTTTGCTTTAGCTGACTAGGTGTTGGCAGCAGGGTGATTTATATATTGTGGGTTTGATTTGAAAAACCAGCAAGTCATCACCTCTAAGTACTTGGTCAGTTTAGCAGGGTCATGTGGCTCCTTGGTCAGGGCGGGGTCATTATTTATGTTCTTCCTCCACCTTGGCCTTCATCACCTCCTCTTTATATGGTAATGAAACCCCCTTGGTCACTGCTGACTGACTCCGGCACCACGCAGCGACCCCTTCTCCTGGTCACGCGTCGCTTCCGGTGAAATTTAGCGTAACAACGAAACCCTGAAAGATAACAAGTGACCCATTATCTGAAAAGGTGATTGAATTGGATAAAATATGAGTATAAATGACCAGAGGCAGTACTTTAACATTAGTAGAAATGCTCTATTTTAGGATAGAATAAAGAGCTGAATCAGCAACGCTAATGTAGCTGAGAAGGTATAAATTAAATTACTTACATTAAATATTTGTTAGAATTCTGCATCATCATCACATAATCTATGAAATGAACAACTTTAAGCTCAAAACAATGTTATGAAACACTAAAAATCTCAATTTACTGACACTTTGAAATTTACTGTTTACTGCTATGTTAGTCAGCCTCTAATCTTTTAGTCCCTCTGGGGACCCATTACAAGTCAAAGACTTTTAAAATCTTAATTGTAAACAGTAAGACTTGGGGGAAGTGACCCAAATGCACAACTGCACATGAAGAGATGAGCTGATGCTGATGCTAAAGCGCCTAATGATGCTAGTAGTGAGTAAAAAACTAAAGTAATAATCTCTCACCTTCCTCACACATGCAGTCGTCGTAGCATTTGTTGTTGAGACCTCTGTTGTGAGGTTTACACTCATGTTGCCTCAGGTCACAACAGGAACCTTGTTCAAGAAAAACACGTCTTTTATCAATCAAGCATGTTTTATATGTGTGCATAGACATTTAATATACAACACCACAGTCCTAACAGTGTAAAACACTGTTTTCAATGCTGGTGAATACATGGTCTGTGTGGTGTTTTATCACTTTATAAACAGTCAATAAATGGATTTTAAGATGACTGCCAAGAGCGATAAGAAATTAGTAAGGTCCTGGAAGATAAATATGACTCTTGTTTATACTGACCTGGAAGACAGTCCAGGTGGTGGTCACATGGTTCAATTGCATCAGCATCCACAGTCATATTTCTGCTGCTGAGGTTCTTACTCCGCCTTTTGTCTGCAGAACAAGAAATTAAAACAGCTATTTGAGCATCAAACCACTGATCAGTGTGCAGCGTCATCCAAGCAAACTGTTGGGTTTTTCACGCAGTAACAAAATTCTACTTGGTGTGTGATCTTCTTTCAGCTGCTTCCTTTAGGGGTCACCATCATCATCTGTCTCCATGTGACCCCCATCCCTAGCATCCTTTTAGGTCACACCAACCCCTCTGCATGTCCTCCTTCACTACATCCAAAAATCTTTTCTGTTGTCTTCCAACTCTGTTTCCAAAGCGCTCAACCTGAGCTGTTACTCTGATGTACGCATATTGAATCCTGTCCATTCTGGTCACTCCCAATGAAAGTCTCAATATCTTCAACCCTGCTACCTCCAGCTCAGCCTCCTTTTTGTCAGTGTCAGCATTTTCAAACCTGTCTTTTAAACATTCCTCTTCAATCTTGTTGCTATCCTCATGTATAAAAAAAGAAATTCTACTTCACATATTTAACATGACACCCGTAAACACTGATGGCAGATTTAAGGCCTCCAGCTGCCCCCCAGCAGTAAGTGCTTTGTTACTTCTTACAAAATGATTATGATGTGTGTTGAGTTTATATTTCATTTACTTGAGCTTCATACGGTGGCCCTGGGAGGCCAAACAGACTGCAACTTAAGAAAACACCATCAATAAGAAAAACGCTGCAAAAGCACACAAAACACAACGAAAAAACAAAACAGAAATAGGAAAAACGAAAATAGAAATAGGGAAAAAACACAAGGGAAGTGTTTCTGGGGAGACAATAACCCAACGGGCCAGTTGCAGGAACCCAAAGCATGGTAGGCGTGTTTTATCATGATTCATATAATACTGATGACAGATTTTTGGGCTAATAGTTAGGCTAACACACTTATCTCTCGTCTTTTCTTTCCTCACAAAACCGATAGATCCTCCACTTCTTTTAAGTGTCTTCCAGTGCAATTTTTAGCATATTTTGGTTCCTGCAACTGGTCCGTCGGGTTATTGTCTCCCCAGAAATACTTCCCTTGTGCTTTTGGAATTCTGTTTTTTCCTATTTCTGTTTTCTTTTTTCCCATTTCCTCTGTGTTTTGTGTGCTTTTGCAGCGTTTTTCTTATTGCTGGTGTTTTCTTAAGTTACAGTCCGTTTGGCCTCTCAGGGCCACCGTAGCTTCAAGTTGTTTAAATTTAAAATATAATTTAAATAAAGTGTTAATAATGCAGTTTGTAGCCATTCTAACATGTCTCTAGTAATGGTAATATTGAGTCAGTCAATCTCTTCATCACAGTGGTGACAGATTACCATAAAATTTGATGCAGATATTCACGTCACCTAACTTGTCTGTGGCACCATCAGCAAATGCCTTTACTTAAACAGTGAACACGTGTTAAATAGTTTGCCGTGAGATTTTCTGACTGTATTCAAGGTCTATTGTGGAGAAATTAAAAACATAGATATCCTGATGTTTCTGTGGAGCCACAAGCAAGTCAAGGGAAGTTTATTCATAAAGGGCCTTTCAAACACAGTTATTCAAAGTGTTTTACAAGATAAAATTAAAAGAAACATTTTAAAATAAATGTTTATTGTTTATGACAAATTAACATAAGAAAAATAAGTGGAGTTAAATAGTTTTAAAATGTCCAGCAGTGTTGATTAATGCTGTTTTTAACTTCTATTTAAAAATAATGAGAGCTAATAACTGGTTTGATTTGACTGCTTTTCTTAGTTATTGTTAAAGTTGCAGGAGCAGCATTCTGACCTAACTGTAGCTGTCTAATAGTCTTTTTAGGAAGGATGATAAAGACAGCATAGCAGTACCCAAATCTACAACAGATAAACTATTGATAAGCTTCTCAACATCTTGCTTTGACACATCTCACTTGAGCTATATTTGTCGAATACAGAAGCTGTTTTAGTTAGTCTTAATATGGTCAGTAAAACTAAGGTCCTCATCCATAATTTCTCTAAGAGCTTTCACAGAATGAGGTCTTTGGTGTCCTGGGTTCTAGGTGGGAACTCATCCATCTGTCTTTGTTTTTAAACAGCACAATCTGAGTGGTGTTTTTGTTTGACTGAAGGAAATTTTGTTGCATCCAGACTCTGTACAGCAGGGTTTTCTTTTTCATTAGTGTCAATAAAGACAAAATATTTAATTTTGAATCCTTTTTTAATATTCTGCAGATTTGTTTAATCTGCAATGACTGAACTGTCATGTTTCATCTAAGAAACTAATTTAACTTGTATTTGTTCCTAACATTACAGCTGTTAGACATAGTGTCATAATGGGCACAGATGTTCAGATATTGAGTATTTCTATACCTTAGAAATATCTTAGGGAGCTGCTAGTGTGGCCACAGAGGTCTTGTTAGTTGAAATATATGAGACTAATCACACATAATGAGGATAACTTGAGTTATTTTCATCTAACATGCTTGCCTAAATTTAAGTCTTATTACTAACCTTTCTTCTTGGAAGATGACCAGTTGTCTGCTGGTTTCATGTCCTCATAATCTGTCCAGTCAAAGAGAGCCATGTCCAACGTTGGCATCACCTCTCCTTGTCCTTTTCCTCGGCCAGACCTCTGAAAATGAAAGTGTACCTTGAAACTACACCTTACCTTTTATCCATACTCATATACTGACATTATCAAGCATAGACAGTAAATACATTTCTGTCATCTGTGATGAATGCTTAGTTGTTTCAATTAAACCACAGCAGCAATAAATGAGTGTGTTTTGGTTTGCTCACTGTGTTTTGCTAGCAAATGTATTCGGTGTGTTCTTAATGAAACTCATTGGACTTGTGTTGTGATGTTTCATTGATTTATAAAATACCCCCTCGGAGACAACAGGGATAGCAGCAGAGCTTTAAAAACCAATCGATTGGTAACAGAGAACATGGCTGGCCACACACCAGCATACAAATATACATCATGCAGTACTTGTGTGGTTAATACATAAACAGTTTACAGACTTGCAGTTCATTGAACAAATGCCTTTTCTTTTCTAGTCAGCGGGGACAGCCACTGCCTGCAGATCAAATACAGCACAGAGTGGATGGTGAAGTGACATGTTTAAATGAAATCCAGCTGTATTTTTATTTTATTTTTTTAAGAAATTGCATTGCAGTTATGGAAACACACAGAATGTAATTTCTTACTTCATTATGTTTTGTTGTTGTCTTATCTATAAAAGCAAATGGAAGTGATTAGCATGCAAGAAAATCTTTGCCTTATGCGTTTATGTCAGGATGGCAGAGTGCAACATGCGATGCACTGATTGATGATGATGGTTTCTAGGCTAAGTGAGAAAAAAGCCCACCCAAAAGACCCGAACCACGTAAAACTGTTTTTTCCTATATGTCAAAGAAAATAAAACAAGGTTTGCTGAACCAAATTCTTAGACTCTCCTTGAGTACCTCTGCACAATTATGAGTTTAAAATGATCCTTATTTATCTTCGCTCTATCTTAGATGGAGACAGGCCCTTGCATCTGTTCGTTCTCTGTTTGAAACAAGCTATTTTAGGCCAACTTTCTTCTAATTGGCTGATCCTCCCAAACAGAAGATTTGAACAGCTGGTAAGCGGGACATATGTGCTCAAAGCCAGAGAACACAGAGAAGATATCCTTAACACACAAGATTCTTTTAAGGATATCTGCTGTATTTGAAGGAAAATGTACTTGACAAAATGTTTGTGAAGGTTCTCAGTCATCCAGGTCATCGTAGTCTAAGGAGCTTGGAAAGAAAAGCGTCTGGACTTCTTTGAGTTGTTTGAAGACGTTTCACGTCTTATCCGAGAAGCTTCTTCAGTTCTAAGGGTCAAATGGTGGAGAGTCCCAGATTTAAATCCAGTGGGAGTTTCCTCCCAAAGAGGGACAAAGGACCCCCTGATGATCCTCTACCTAATCACGTGAGCCAAGGTGCGAAAGCGGGTGTGGGTCACAATCAGCCAGGGTTTTGGGTGAGCTCATTGTGAAACCTGGCCCCACCCTATCATGTGATTTCCTGAGGTCAGATGGCCCAGGATGTGTGTGGGCGTTAAGGCGTCTGGGAAGGGATCTCAAAACTGGATTATAGATGGCAGACAGTTGGTGTCGTAAACCACCGCCTCACTTACGTCCACTGTGAGCGACCTTCTTTGAAAGGGGGGTCCTTTGTCCCTCTTTGGGGGGAAACTCCCACTGGGTTTAAATTTGGGACTCTCCACCATTTGACCCTTAGAACTGAAGAAGCTTCTCGGATGAGAGGTAAAACATCTTCAAGCAACTCAAAGAAGTCCAGACGCTTTTCTTTCCAAGCTCCTTAGACCAGCGATCCCCAACCTTTTTTGCGCCATGGACCAGTTTATGCCCGACAATATTTTCACGGACCGGCCTTTAAGGTGTCGCGGAAAAATACAACAAAATAAAACTAGTACCGCTACTGAAAAAAAGAAGAGTTATTCATAACACACATGAAAAGACCCAGGAAAACCGAGTTAACGATAAAAACGATAACAAAATAACGCTGAAAACTGATAAAAACCCTGAAAACCGCACATTTCACACCTGAGCCTCAACTCTTGCGGCCCGGTACCAAACGACTCACGGACCGGTACCGGTCCGAGGCCCGGGGGTTGGGGACTGCTGCCTTAGACTACAGGTCTTTTTAAGGACTTTTTCTAAAAACAAGATCATGATCACCTATCATCAAAAAGCCGTTGTGTTGTTATATTAGGTGGGAGAAAACAGCTGTTTTAGGATGGATACATTTTTGCCACTCTAGCTGCTCTTGCCTTTTCTTTATTTGTGAATCTTTACTTATCTTTAATAGTTTTTTCCTGTTCTGCGTATTTATACAGCTCAAAGAATGGCTAAAAAAATCTAGTAAAGGACATGTGGTACTGTTTATGTGCATGGCACATAAACATAGCACTCTGAGGCTCCTAATAGGATATTCAAAATTCATGTCAGTAGCTGAATACCTTGTGACGGATCCAAATTTATATAAAAGTGCCATAAATTTAGGTGTCATACTTTAATCAAATATTGTTGTGGAGATCGGTGTTTGATGGTCTAGTCATAAAGCAAAATATCTTGATGAATTGCTAAGACATCCCTAACTTGAATAAAAGCCATAAGAACACGGTTACTGCCACTTTCCTCAGAGAGCTGAAACAAAATAGAAATGTAACACAGTAGGACTTTGTGATATCTCACAGGGAATACATGATCAATTAAAAAAAAAAGCTCCTCTTGGAAACAGATCCAAATTGTGTCCTTTTACCCTCAGGAAATGTGCCTGTGAAAATAACAATCAGTTTAATTGCAGGGGGCTACCTGCTTGTCCTCTACTGCTCATTAAACCATCAGCATAAAATCGAACATTAATTAAGAAGCCTCTCAGCATCTTTGTACAACTGGATCTGGGTTCAGGAGAGGCTAACAGCTTTTTCTGCTTTGGCCCAATAATATTTGACTGCTGTCAGAATACAGTATGCTCCCGCGCTCTCTGGGGTCTGAGAAGAGTCATAGTGTCTTTTTCCTTTGCATTTCCTGAGCGTTGTCCTTTTCCTTGTTTGCTTTGCTTCCCCATTCTTGCCTTGTGTGTGCATTGTCTCCTCACTGACATCCTATTTTATTTTGAAAGATCTTTGTCTGTGTCATGTGTTTTTTACTCCCTGTCTTTGTTGTTTTTCTACCTCTTTTGATTGCCTATCCTGTCTTAATTGATTTCACCTGTCGTGTTTTAAACATAGTTGTCTGTACCTTTATAGTCTCTTTGTGTCTCTTTGTGTCTTCTGTGTATTGAAAATGTCTTTATTTTACCCACTTTTGTTTTTTCCCTCCTTTAATTCGAAGCAGATTTAGAAGCAAAGCGAAGACACTAAAAGTTTCATCCTGGGTTTTTAGTATTACAAGGGTGATTCCTTTCTTAAAGCTTAGCCTCTCCAGAGCAAATTACATTTGAGATGAGAGATCAAAACCACAGACTAGTCAGTCCCCTGGAAAATAGCCTGACCATTCCTGGAAATATTTTGTTTGTGTTTTTGCCACTCAAAAGTTTTATCACATTTCGCTACTTCATCCCACCTGTGTCCTCATTCTTAATGTCACTTGTTTTAATGAGCCAACTGCCAGTTGTTTATTTGATGAGCTAAAAAGGACGAGTGACCTTTTGCAAATAAGAATCAGAGAATCAATGGGTTAGCGTGAGATTATTATAGGTGATTATTATTATAGGGCAGCAAAACTCAGGGATGTCATTCATAAGAATGACTTTAAGTTGAAAACCATGAGGAAATTATTTCTAATCAGGCTCTAGATTTGATGTAAAAATAAGTTTTCTGTTGGTTATAAGGTCCAGGATACATCTGAGGCCAAAGCTGGGATGAATTTTCCAGCTCTGTCTGTCTGCTTCTACCTTATTCAATGCAGTGACCACACACTTCAGCACTACAGTCGTTTGGTTAGCAGTCACAGTGCTTAGTCCATTAACTACTACAGAATGCTTGACTACATTCTCCGCTATTATCACCATAATCTCATCCAAAAAGTTTTCCTCTGTCTTTGACTCCATTTGTGACTAAGCAATGTGCTGGCATTTTTAAAGGAGCAATCCTAAGGCAAGGTTTCATGAATCAAACATGAGCATGCCATCAGAAGTGATTAGGAGATCTGAGACACATGATAATTCATCGCCAGGGTCCTCACTAAAAACCATTGTTTGTTTTAAACTTACAGGTGTTAAGATGTGCTGTTAAAAATTACTGTGTAAAAATAAAGAACTCTGCTGAGGTCAGTGTCCGTCGTGCAGTTTTAAAGAAAGGGATACTCAAAATTGGATGGGTCTCACTTTGCCTGTGCGCCACCAAATTTAATGGAAATAACTCGGATAATTTTGGATTATTTTGCCTGCAGAGAAGCGGCACTAAAAGCAGACCTCTAGTAATAACCATTTTTAGTGACAGCACATTAGTAAGGCTTGGTTAGACTGTGGTACAAAAGGAACTTGTTAGGTTTGGGAAAGATGAAGGTTTAAAGGACTTTAGCAGTAAACATGCAGTTAAGGTTACAGAAGGGTCATGGTTGAAAGAAATAACATTTACTAATGGTTTGAAAAAGGTGTCAAGCATGCACACACAACACGCAAGTTAATGGGGGACGGTGAGAGCTAAAGAACCATTTAAAAAGAAACACAAAATGTCCACAAACTGCAGTTCAACAGTTCCTAACTGTCATATTTTCATCCAGAAAATCAACCGGTTTTTCAGCGGCAATTGAAATCTGTTTTACTTGTTGTGTTGAATAAATCTCTTCAACAACATCAGTGAAACAGAGGCAGAAATCGTCCTATGGCAGAAATTTCCCCAAAACATATTACAGGCTGTTGGAATTTAACGGCAGTTTTGGCAAATCCAAAAACTTTCCTGATGTAGAGACTCTCTGTCCCCACATTTCATTTGTAACAGACCCGAGGAGTCTCAGGAAACCATATATTATTATTTCCCATTATAAATGTTGTTTAAACATCATTCCGGGTGGCTGTGACGGGGGGTGAGTGATACCTCATAACCCCTGCAGATTTTTTCATGACACGTACACAGCCAGACACACACAAAAAAAAAGACTCTCTGCGCCCATAGATTTTGTCCTGAGGTGGTCTTTAATAAAGGAATAGGAAGGTAGTTACAGAAAAATGTGCTGCTGGACTCTGAACTTCATGATTTTGGGTTCCAGAGGTGCCGTTTTGTTATACAGAACAGGCCATATCTATCATACAAACTGTGACCAACAACCAGCCAGTTTGGCTTGCTGGAGGACGTTTTTCACAAGCAGCACCTTTGGGTTCACACTGTAGAGACTGCCATTTCTATGATGAGCTATGAGGCTTGTGGCAGCATAACGGCTGTAATGGGGCCCATTTTCACTCTATTTCCACCACACATTGAAATCACACTGAGGCACAACACACCCAGCCTTTAATAACCACTCCAGTTTCGTTGGTTACCTGGGGTTTGGTTGAGGCCGGGGACAGCGTTGGGGGATGCTCGTTCATCACCGTGGTAACCGTAGAAGAGCCGGAGCCAAAGACGCCAATGATGGGGGAAGGGGGTTCATTGGGTGGGGTCATGCTGAGGGAGGGGGAGGTGGCAGAAGCAGAGGAGGCGAGGGGATCCTCAAATAGATCTCCGTCCTTCAATGCAGAGCTCAGCTCTGGAGAAAACCCTGAACAGAGAGAGATACATTTATTTTTTTTATGTCAGCAAATCATATCAGTAGATTATTAGAGAAAGTTTAATCTAAAATACTAATATATAAAATAATAATAACAACAACAAAAATATACTAATAAACTAATATTGAACTGCAGTTAAGATGAGATAGTTTTGTCACTATGGCATTTCAAACTGAAGGGGTTTAGATGTTTTTAACCTTTAATTTTTGTTGCTATTGTTGCTGTTTTTCCTGTATACTATGACTAATTCTTCAAATTTTCCATAAACTATGGTTTATTCTGCAGCACGAGTCCAATAAAAAGCTTCTCAGTGTCATATGTGCACCACGATAATGTTCCTGTTGTTGCAGTTTGGAACTCTGCAAACACCAGACCAAAAACTTGTGTTCACCTCCACAATCATTCATAATATAAAATCAAAATCAGTAGTGGTAAATCAGAATTTCAAGCTGTCATGCAGTCCCTGAACTTCTTAAATTTCCTTTTAAAACCTGAAAGTACTGTATTTTGTCACATTATGTCATATTTGCAGAACCTTTCAAATGTAACTGTTATTAATTTAGGTTCAAAGCCAAACAGGTTTGTCTGTGTCAGAACTGCTGAAACTGTCCACTCGATCAAATTGACAGTGTTATGACATATAACAGTGGTTTCTAAGGTAACAGCAATTGTTCTATTGAGCACCATGGGAAGAATGACAATGTGCAGAAAGACCTTTTTTTTTGTAGCTGTGCCCCTGAGGCGTGGCTACTTGCCTATAAATAGAGTGGGATGCTTAACTGGTTTTGCTTTGCTTTCCTCTACTCCTGAAATCTTTTTGGCAATATCAGGGTCAATATAATGACCATAGATTTAGGCAAGGATGTTGCTCTTAATTCACGTTTTAAATTCTGACATCTGATCATTTAAGATCGAGATGGAGTGTAGAAAGTTGTCATGTAGATATTTGATCTCTCGTCTTGACAGAAGACATTTAAGAATTCATTTAAATTGGTTTCCTGGCATGAAACTGGCTTTTAAATGTAGGCCACAAATTTTCAATAGGTTTAAGGTTGGGGACTTAGGAAGGCCATTCCAGCAATGTTAGCCTGGTTTATTCCATCCAATAGAGTTTTGCTTTGTATTTGGGATCATTGTCATGCTGGAACGCTGCTATATCCCAGCAGGACAATGATCTGAGGTGAAGTTGAGGAATTTGGAGGTAGTCCTACTTCATTATTTCATCTACTTTGTACAGTGCCACTGGTACTTTTCTCTTGTCTGACCTTCTAGGCAAAGTGGTGTCACATGTGAATAACTTGTACTTATGTACAACAATTTGATGATTATTTGATGATCTGCAGTTGTTTAGAAATGGCTCCATAGACCTCTGATGCTTGTGTAAATTCTCCTTCCTTTCAATTTTCCCATTGTTCTGCATATTGGTCTGAGTGCTTTTAAACAAATCCTTTTTATCCTTGCAAATAGAAACTACCTGATGTAGTCAATCATAATAACAAGAAGTTAATAAATATTGGTCTTTTCAAATTAAAAGACATTGCAGAACCTTCAGCACCAAAAGATTTGAGTGAGTAAATGGATATATTTCAGACTGTATGCATACTTTTGACCCGGTACAGATCAAAGAAAATACAAAATAGACTAAAATTTGTACACCAATCCTTGTTTTTTCTTTTAAAATAATTAAAGATGTTTGCTGTACATTCATTCAAACATGGAAAAAGACAGGTCAAAAACAGCTCAAGTAAATCATGAAAAACCCCAAATTACCATGACTCATGATTTATGCCCATGCAAACTTTTGAGCACAAATGTATGTCTGGGTTTGTGATGCGCTCACCTTTTCTGTGACGCCCCTTTTCACGCCGGCTCCCTTGTCTCCTGTGCTCAGAATGGTGCCCATGTCCATTTCCATGCCCATGCCCTCTCTCCTTGCGTGTTCCTACAAGGTGGTTCTCCTGGACCTGGGATGGACTCTTCACACTCATTCGAGCTCTGTCTTTGTCCCTGCCTGGACCCATCTCCAGTCTCACTGGGCTGAGACCTTCCAGGCCTGTCCCATCATCCTCAGGTCTGGCCAAGGGTTGCAGGGGCCTGTGAGAGAGCAGCCCAGCTCCAGCCTTGGCACCCCGGCCACCGTGCCCTCTGCGGTTCCTGCTATATCCGCGGCCCTGTAGAACTTGCGAGCGGTACTGTAGGGCATTGCTGCCACCTGCTGAGGTCTGCGCCTGCCTCCTCTTGCCATGAGGAGCCCCATGCTCAGCGCTGTATGACAGTGCCAGGGTGGCAAACAGCAGCAACATACTCCAGGAGAGAGCCATTGTCTGTCCAGCACAACACCACCTACTGGGAGGAGAAAATATTTCTCAGTGCTGCACATAATTTATTCTGCGGTGTCTTCAGATTTGATCAGATTTTCCACAGAAGCTATGTTGAGGATTTGTACATCTTAAAAAATAATTAGTTTTGAGTATCAAATACTAGTTGCTTATCTTTCAGCACTCAATTTTATTATATCATTTGTATAATCTGCATATTCTGCATTTATCCAGAATAAAAAGTTACGAAAGAAATATACAAACATTAATGTACACACATTAAAGATTATTCCCAGTTATTTTAATGATCCACGGGTTTTCCATAGCATCATTATAAAGTTGATATTGCAAGTTCCCTTTCATTCTCCTACGACAGTTTCTGAACAATTATTATTTCCTTCAGTGACATATCCTTCTGGAAAAATATCAGACACACAATTAGTGCAATTTCCTTCCAAAGGGGGCATCCCTCATTCAGCCCTGACTATCAGCCTTTTTGTGCAGAAGTTGGGAGACCACAGGTCCTTGAGTGTTGTGATGAGTACTCTACTCTGCTGTATTCATCATCCCACAAATTACGACTATTTCACGGCCAGCCTCTCGAGCACACACCTTTATTTTGGTGGATTTGAAGAGACAATGGTGAGATGCTTGTTCATTTAAAAAAAAAAAAGATTTTCCACCCTTCATTCAAGGACCTCTATGCCTTACTCGTTATGAGATACTGCAGTGTGCACATGCTTCATCACTGCTTATTCAACGGTCTCAAGAGCTCTCCAACCGTCCCTTTTATTGCAAAAGTCAACATATGTGTGAGGTGTGACTGAACTAAAATATGAGGTTCTGTATATCTACAATGGCACTTCATCCAAATGTGAATGAAATGGTGCTTAATAAAAAGGTAAAAAATACTTTCTCTTTTCCTATCTTGATATCCCAGGATGCACTGCAATGAAGCTCAGATTCAATTGTAATCCAACAGAGTACTATGTGCTTATATTAGAACCAATTTCTACAGTCATTGGTAAGAACACAAATGTCCAGCACAGTGAGACTGGACACTAAGCAGCCTTTACACTCCCAGCTCAAAAGGCCTGTGTGGTATTTGATTGTTGCAGTTTGTGCTAGTGTGATAATAGCACTGGTGATGTACTGACATCATGTATCCTGCCTCCTACATGCTCCAACTAGTCGTCCTGCTAGCTATCCTGCCCTGTGCTAGATGTGAGAAATTGTTTCTATTTTACTAGCAATTAATTCGATTATAAAAAAAAATAAACAATAGAAAAATAAAGTAATTTCATAAAATAAATAACTGTCATAATGACAAAATTAATCTATTAAAACATGTTGACCTCTCAATACTACAGAAATTATTCACTATAAAACTTTATGTGTTCTAGCCGCCATTAAACTTTAAAGATGCTTACATTGATCTGCATCTTATGTTAGAAAATGTTTGTTTATTTCTTTAATCATAACACAATTTGCCCTGTATTTAAAAAAAAAACCCCAAAACTTAATGGCAAATCATATACATGGGATGTTTTGTTTTCTCCTCCACGTAAATAGGCTAGCACAATCCATTGTGACAGACATACACAGTGCTATTATGGCGCTGTGGCAGGTAACTCCTTTGTGTTAAAAGACAAATGGCAGTGCAGGGCATACAGAAAATCAATGAGGGAAAGTATTGAGCCATCAGTGATGGTGGGCGCATGTGCTGTGTGTGTCTCCAAGGTGGAGTTGGGGGGGTTGATAAGCTCTCAGTTCTTTTATCACAGTGACGCACACACACCAAGCTGAAAAAGCACACCCTTGGTTTTAAAGTCAGTTATTTAGGTGTTTCTAAAAACAGTACACAGGTGCCAGGGTGTGTGGGTGAGCGGGCTGCAGAGGATTCTGGTGATGTCAGGGGAAGTTTGCACTACGAGTGCCGGCATTGCTCCGAGGGATTTAAAGGCAAACGTTGTCCGTTTGCCTCCGGGAGTTCGACCAGTTGTGCAGCAAACAAACAAGAGTGTGGGGCTGGCCACTGAGGCGAGACCTTTATCGTCAAACAGGTCCGCAGAGTGTCGAAGGGGAGGGTAATCAGCTGTGTCGCTCACATATATATAGTGTTTAGCTGGGATTACACTCTGTCTGTTTGACACATGAATTGATGCGGGTATCGAGTGGCTCGGATCTTATCTGGTCAAAGGGGTGATTTAGAAGGGAAACAAACAAAACATTTAAAGTTAACTGTGGTGCAGGGCAGTGAAACAAGGGGATTGATTAAGGGATTACATCCCCAAAGTCTTCTGTACACATTTATCACAGTAATGGCTTGACATCTGGGGAAATGTGCCTTCTTGCTGCCTAAGCGATGCCCCAGCTTATGTTACTCCTGTGATACATGCCTGTCTGTTAGCTAAACAGCTTTGGCAACTCAGGCCCTTTTCAGAACTCCCCATTTGACCTCATCACACCTACTAATGCTCTAATTGCTCAGTTGTGTGGGCAATTAGAGGATTGAGAAAGCTGACTGTTACTGTTATCTCTAACTCTTACTTTAGTTTCTTACACAATTATTTCTGTCACTGTTTGCTTATACAGTCAAGTGACTATAGCAATAATGTTGTGCTGATGATCTGTTTTCTGTTTGTTGTAATCTGGATATTTTTCTGCTTTCTTTTTCTTTTAGAGGCTTTTATTGTGTATATGCTTTTACATTCCAGGTTTAGTCATGTAGCTTTAGACCACACCTGATATCTATGTAAGAGTTTTGTCTGGTGACTATGGCCAAAAATGACTTCTAGTTATAAAAATTCATACACAACATATATTGCTAAATAAAGCATCCATCCATCCATTTCTTACCTAGTTGTACAATTCATTATCTGGAGGGACTGAAGCCTATCTGTGATGAGGAAAGAAGCAGGGTACACCCTGTACCAGGTCACCAGTCTATCAGAGGGCTCTAAATAAACTAAAGAAATAAAGTCCATACATTCTCTTTGCTTATCCTTATTAAGGTCGCGAGGAGGGCTGGAGCCTGTCCCAGCTACCATAGGGTGAGATGCAGCGTACACCCTTCACCTGGACCAGGGCACCAGCCCATCAGAGTGCCCTAAAGAACTAAAGAAATAAAAATCATGTATGCGCGATCATCTTTTTAATGCATTCTAGTACCTAATTCACGGCTTCTTGTTTGAATAAACTTGTAGTTTTGGTTTGGTGGCTTTAAAGAGGAATAAATAAATCATTTCTACAGAGATTTTGAAGTATTTCTTTAAAGAAATTGATCTATTCTATTGATGGTTTATTGTGTCAGGAATTTTTTCATATACCTACATATTTTAGGATTAACACGCATGTGGAGTTAGAAACAGCAGCATCACCTGAATTGGTGATGCTGCTGTGATGGTGCTCTTCAAAAAATTATTATCCCAGTATAAAAAAGTAATATTGTTACATCTCCACAGAAAAAGAAGGCACCCATTCCAAAGTAAGGTCTTCATAGATGTGCTATGTGAAAGAGAAAGCAGGTGGTGAAGGAGGAAGGCCACGTATCTCGACATAGCAGCTCCCTGTTTTCCTCTCTCATACTTTCAAGTGCTGCTAACAGGTGGCCCTTTGAGGAGACACAGGATGGGGATGATAATGGAGCACTCCGGGTGGCATTCCACATTTTAAGCACAGTCTCTTGTGTGTGATAAACAACCTCCATGAACAACACAGCCTCTTGCCAGAGCTTGTATTATACAAGCCTGTGTGTTGAAGGTAGGGCACAGCAGGGCCTCTGCTACTGAGGTGATGACGGGCCAAACGAGTGGCCCGACAACTTTCATTCCACACTGAGGTAATCTGCAACTTGAATGGCAACATTTAAACAAGCAAATTATAGCTGGGGGGTAGCTTTCATGGCTTCTGTGAGATAGCTATTGGTTGAAAGAATAAAAGGCTCCGAAAACCCATTTAATGACACTTTTAATAGCACCGAGGGGGTTCAAGGATTTCTGCTGATTTTGGGACAGTTTTGCTCATTTCTTTCACATTTTCTGCTTCTTCTTTTTTTAAAACATCAACTTTAACTGGTCTTATCTTCTTTTTCTCACAAAAAAAAAACTCATTGTGCTTTCTATTTTCTTTTGAATGCTTTAAATCCTTTATTTTTTACATTCATGTCAGCAACCCTGCAGGGTTTGGCTCTGACTTTGTGCATTGCTGCATTTTTGGTGGAAAGTCAACAGTGTTTTTAACAGTATATTAGGAATTGGAACCCATTATAATTGCAGATGTTAAAAAGTTGTTTTTACCACAACTAAATTTAGGTCTTCTCATAGACAGAAATGTTTGATTTTAGGAAAGGGCTTTAATAACTAACAAATGCAAAGTGTGTGAGTGACTGTCTCACACACTGTCAAATAACATGAAGGTGTGTCTTTTTTTTTCCAGACTTAGAAAGAGAAGAAAAAACCTTAAGGAACTGAAAAACCAATTAGAATTTTTATTATTTGCTCCTAATGTCAAATAACAACAACAACAAAAATCTATCATCAGCAATCTGGTGCTCATATTTGGCTGTTTATGTGTAACTATATTTATAATGTGAAGTGGCGAGGATTCACATCATGCCATGGGAAATTTAAAGTCCAGAAGTAATAACAACCAAGTACACAAAAACAGATTTTTAATAGGAACGCATCTTGGATAATACTTTGAACCTCAACTCTCAAAGGTGTAAAGATTTATTGGTGTCTGAGCTCATCAGTGTACAGAGGGAAACTGTGTATAGTAATATAAAATCTAATAAAATGTTTTACAAAATCCACATTTTTTGGAAGCAGGTGGGAGAAAAGCAGGTGATCTCTAACAGTGTGTAGAAAACACAATATATATTTTAGCAGTTTTTATAAGCCTGGCGTACAGTGTGGTGCCACCTGGGACACATGAATCAGAGTAGAGCGGAGTAAGTATGAAATGATAGGTAATCTCACAAGAAATTGCAAAGGGGGCACTATTAGAGGGCTGGATGATTAAGCTCTGATGAGATCAGGGGCGTCTATCTGGGCTTTGATCAATTGGTCAGTCCCTTAAGCAGGACACACTCATATAAGAATAGACTTAACAGAGATTGAACCCAGATCTGCGGCTCATATTGGGAAAGTGAGAGAGGAAAAGCAGTGAGGCGGAACAGGAGGCTACCCTGGTATTAAACTGCTGTACGTGTGCATCTTTTAGCTTCACCTGCTGTGACACCAAACCTCCAGGAGCCATCTGCTCCTCTTGTTTTATCCCTCATAGCAACCAGCAGGGCCATAAGGATAAAGGAAACAAAGGATCCAGGAACAGACTGTTGTCAGACAGAGGCCACCTTCGATACTTTTTTTCTTTGTTTCCAGGCCGCATACAGCGATCTGAAGTTTAACTCAGGAATACACTCCTGTTGATTAATGTCAGAATTACTCAGTAGATCTTATCCACTGGAGCAGAAAGTTATCAACCAGCTAATAATCAGGCTTGTGAGCATATGCTCAATTTGCAAATTTATTACAGGCTGTCAAAAAGAGACCAGGGGTCGCTTCGGGAGTGTGTGGCTGCACAGGAAAAAAGGAAAGCCACCTATCTCTTTTCAGCTGCTTGGTTCACTGAGCAGCAGCTCGAGTTTATGCTTGAACCAGAAAGAAAACCAGGAGAAGAAGAAAAAAATGCACATTTAAACAAAGAAATGTAGATGCGTAATCTGCTGTGTCACAAATATAACTCAGTTTTGCTCCATTCCATTTTAATAATGCTGAATATTTGATGTATTGCACTTGTCTCCGCATCGTCTGTAAAATAGCTCTAGTTTATGCTACCAAATTATCATAAATATCATCTCAATAACAAGCACCTAAATTACAGCTCCAGTAAATGCCTGTGCATAATAAACATGTCTGCCAACTGCAGTTAACGCCATAAAACTTCATTTCCTCAAGGGCCAATACCACTGACTTCAGCAATATAAGAGTGCTTTGTCTCCCCAATCCTCCACAAACAATATCAATGGGATTCACACATAGACTGGGAGGATTTTGCAGCTTTTAGGTGTTTATTGGATGGCGGAGGCCCCTGGAAGCAACATAGGGTGATAAAAAAAGAAAACAAGAGCCATAAGGAAGGTCCATCTGTCACCAAGTGAGCCGGAGCAGGGAGCAGGGAGAGACAAAATGATTCGGTGGTAATTTGGTCGCAGGTACAACAGATGTGGAACGAGGCCAGAACATTGTCACTGATGCAAAGTAACATCAGCAACATCCTGGGATGGGGCCCTTATCGCCCGTCTGAATGCACTGACGCACACACACACACATGCTTTCTCTCTATTACAATCATCGTGTGCACACAAATACACACTCACAGCGGGGAAACCTCCTCCAGACACCCACATAGAGGCATGTTCCAAAAATGCTGTGAGACGCAAACAGCACCAGAAGCACAGCAAGAGGCATCCCACAGAGAGGAAAGAGAATGAGAGAGACAAAGGAGGCGGGGGAACTGAGTGAAAAGGAGAAAATAAGATGTAATTCTAAAAGAGAGGAGAGCGGGAAAGAAAGGAGTGAGGCAGGAAGAGAGAGGGAGGGAGAGGAGAGAGACTGAAATCAAAGCGGGAGTGTGAGAGAGAGATGGAAAGAGAGGGAGGATTTATCCTGTCTTAATTAGAACAAAGTGTCGTGGCATCTCTTATTTTGTGGCAGATAAGGGCACCAGCTGAATCCCCTCTTACACACAACAAACAACAAAGAGCTGGCTTCAGCAGCTGACAACAATACCTGCCCCTTTCTAACCCATGAAATGTGGACACCTGGGTCTGTCTGCGGACATTCTGCATGGGAACAGTTTGACCGGTCAGCGAGGTGGGGGGGGGGGGGGGGGGGGGGGGGGGGGGGAAGGCACTCCTGTTTAGAGATGATCAAGTGAAGCATGCAAACGTATTATATGAACGCAAAGTTTCCCTTCTCCCCCCTCACTCCGTGGAAGCGAGCAGCGCTGACTGCCTGCCAATGTTGAAAGCATCTTGATCAAACAGATGCAGCCACGCTTGGCAGTGGCGATCAAGGCGAGATTCACACCACGGTGGAGGAGACTGGATGGGAGTTTAGCAATGTAGCTTTTTTTTGGCTGAAAATCAATAAAAGATTAAAGAAATGAGGAGATTTGATTGTGCAGTGAGTGAAAGAGCAAAATGAAAACAAACAGTGATTCTTTTGAGGTAATTTCAATCGGTCTTTGATACCAGTAGACTAGATGCTAGTTCGGTTTATCACAGTGTGTGCGGCTTCTGCCAGGCACAACATTAACGACAAACCACATCTTCCAAGTCTTTGAACCGAATCTGGAAAAGGACACAAAATTAATTTCCACTTGAACATCAAATGTTGTAAATGTGTCCTTGAGTTATCTTTTCATTTCCAACTCACTTAAGATCGAATCAGTTTTATTTGGGCCCGAGGTCCACTCACTGTGGGGTTCCTCCACACTCCCTCTGATCATGTCTAATGCGCCCCTGCTTGATTGACTTGCTATTAATTAGCATTAACTCCTTCAAGTGAGTCTGCAAAAATTGCTCTTTTCACTTTTAATTGCAAGGTGACACACAGAGTCCCCCCCCCCCCCCCACCCCCTCTCTCTCACTCACTCACTCACTCTAACAAACACGCGAGCACACACGCGCACGCACCACTACACACAGCGTCTTTGGTGTGCAGTGAGCAACAATGAGCTGTCAGGAAGAGATAATCGCTCCGATCATTTATAACTATCCACACCATTCATCCATTAAGTTCCTTTGTAATGCTGATCTGATTTAAAAGCATGACAGCAGGACACACAAAAGTTAAATTAATTGTCGAGTCAAATCTGTTTTTCCGCCATCAAGCCATATCTAATCCGATGTTTGCAAACACTCACTCGTTGCTCACAACCGTTAAGAACGAGGCTCTGCCTGCCAGTCAAACCGCGTTTTTTTTAATTATTATCAGTGAATCTGAAAGGAAAACCTCGGTATTAATTAAGTTATTCAAATGGTCTGTGTGACAATATTAAGGACTAGACGGACAGAAGCAATCCTCTTTAAAACATTTGCAATAAAAGGATTCAAAAATAAAGATTCAAGTCCATGATGGCATCAGAACTGGAATTTGGACCCAGTCTGCTGTTTGAGTATGAATATCTATTTAAAAAGGGCAGAGCGAATAAAATAGCAGGAATTTACAAACGTCACAGAAACACCTGAAACAATGTTTGGAAACCAAAGAAACGATATTAGCCGCAATAGTAAGCAATCTAAGCACTTGCTCTGGCAATGATGTAATTCGTTTTTCCAGGATTATAACAGAGATGATTCCTTACTTTCTGTTTGTTTCTCCTTGTTTTCCTCTGATGTTATTTAAGCCTCAAACAGCAGTTCGCTCATATGGCTGCAGGTTGACAGCAGGACAGGACCGAAACGCAGCGCAGCAGCAGCTCTGTAGTCCGCTCTCCGGGATGTGCCGAGTATCCGGAGTGTCTCTTGCTTCTTTATAATGAGGAGAGTCAACCACTCCGGAGTGCGCGCTCCCGAGTGCGCGTCAGCGTCAGGGCTAGCTTTATCTCCAAATGGGGCTTGTCCCGGCAGGTAAAACATGGATAAAAAAGGGGGTCGCTAGAGTATTGACGTAATACTGACACGATCAGCATTTTCTATCAGTTTTCCAAGTTGGGAAAGAAGATCAAACAAAAAGATCAGAAACTTGACTTTTATGAGAAATTCTCAGCGTGTCAAAAATGTTCCTTGTGATTTGTTGCCCCAGTAAGCCTCCTCGCTTATCCAATATGAACAAAGCTACGTAGTTTTTGATTATTTTCGCTTTCCAGTCAGCACATGCGCTTGTTTCTTTTCTCCAAAATTCAACTGTGGACAAAGCCCGAGCATAAAGAAAAGAGCTTCCCAATCTGATGTAACTACTCAGAAAATAACCCATTTTACCTTTAGGGGTACAACAGCTTGACACTGCAGCAGTACTTGTAGTAGGTAGGCTACTGCCTGATGTACTCTTGACAATCCTCTAATTTTTTACACATTCAGAGGGAGCAAAATTGTGTTTCCAATAAGTTTTCCAGTTTTACTGACACCACAAAGCTTTATAGGTTATATCAAATCAGCACCTGCAGCAAACTAAACTGCACCAATTAATACAGAAAAAAAAATTAAACATGTCTTTGGGCTGCTGGAGCAAACAGGAGCAGGAGGTAATCCACCTGGCACAGGGAGCACAAAGGTCCCAGAAAAGCAAGAACCTTCTTACTGTGCAGTGCTAACCAGTATACAAGACAGGTGCAGATTTAAACTTGGCGTGTATTAAATAGCTTTTATTTAACTTAAATAAATAGCCAAATCCATAAAAAAAAGAGAAATTAATATTTTGCCTATTTTCTATTTGCATTTGCCTGCACGCAGATTTTAAGTCTGCGTGCAAAATCTGCGTGCAGAAGAAATAGTGCAAATATGTGCCACTTATGGGGTTTACTTTGGAGATATAGTATGCTAAATCTCACCTGCAAAGAGAGAAATAGACTTTCAATGTACTTTTTGCCAGAGTCAAAATAACATAACCTGTCTGACTTTATACAACTATAGCCAGGACATTAGAAAGATTAACTACTTTAAATTCAGCCTTATCAACTAAATTGGTCCCCAATCTCACCAAAGTTGTTGTAGCTGAATGAGAGCAGATTAATGCAGCCAGGTTCAGAAGTCAGGTAAAAAGCATTCACAGGGTGGAGGAGATGGCTATTGAGGCACATTAATGCATGTAGTTTTAGAATTTGAGGTGAAACGTTTCATTCGAGAGAAAATAATTCTGACCCTATTTTTTTTATGCCAAAAGTTACTGGTTGCATCATCTATAAATCTATCTTTTCAAAGTACACGGCTCAAGAAGATTCCAGCAATACTTTTAATAACATTCAGCAGCGAGTTCGGTTTTTATATATCCTCTGCAGTGAATTCTGGGACTGCATCTTTCATGGGCTGTTCTCACGCAAATCGATCTTACAAAGTCTGCAGAGCATCCAGCCCAGTCTCATTCTAAATCTACACTGTGAGCCTGTTATGTGTTGGCAAATTCAATTCTATGTATTTGCAGTATGATTGTGTATAAATCACTTGGGGGAATAGGTTGACATTTAGAAACAGTCAGCTATTTTGTTTTGTGGATCCACACTGAAAAATGCACTTGTTAGCTTTATTGAAACCAATGAACAAGCTTTATAGTCATTTGGTGTGAATGCAAACAATGGTGACAAGCCACTTAGCAAACTGTGAGTGCAGCGCAGAGGGACTGAGTCTGCAGAAGGCAGATAACAGACGGAAATTCCAACATGCCTTTAGAAATTAATATTGAGTGCCTAAACATCTTACTTTGTGAAGGGTCCAATTCTGACTAACCAAAAAAAGGACACGCTGTGTATAAAATCCCCAATCCTTGGGTTTAGTTATGCTTAGTACAGGCATATGAAGCAAACATCTTTATTTAGCATATCATTTCATAATCTCTTTACTTGGTGTAACATTTCTAAGGAGGTTAGTTTGCCTGTACATACCACGGTGACTATTTCTGTTCTGCTTGATCGAGCGGCCCGAGAGGCAGAAAACAGAAATCACAAGTTGGAGCGGAGTTCTGAAATTTGAAGCACATTTACTTTTCCACCAAATGACACAAGGGTTCTGGCCAGCACCTCTCCACAAACAGATTCCAGCATCAGTTCAGACAACAACTGACACACTTCTAGGTGCTTTACTGCTGAAACTACCTAAAAACATTTGAACACTGACTGTATTTTCTTTAGATTTAGATTTCCACATATTGCTTCATACTTACAGCGTATGTCAGGTGCAGAATGATATGAGCAGTCAGAGATAGTATTTTAATGGGACCCCTGTAGCTCCTGTGTGGCTTCTGTGAGACTAAAAATTCTTTTTGAGAGCTCATGATGGCAGTTGGTGGCGCACATGCTGGAATCAAAACGTATTCTCACAGGCTTGGATTTTACAGCAGTGTGGATTCTGAAGAGCAGCTGCAGATTTACAATGGAAATATAGGAGGGTGATGTTTTTTGGGAGAGCTTTGTAATTCCCTTTTAAAAATACTTCTACAGCAGTTCTGCTTGAAATAAACTTTCTCAACTAATAACATATACATCCAGTGATCAGCCATACAATTAAAATCATATGCCTAATATTGTGTAGGCCATTAACTTGCCACCAAACAGTTCTCACCCAATAAAGCAAGGACACTAGTTGCTGGGAAGGCCTCTCCTATTTAGCTCTTTTTGGCCGTGTGGTTTGAGAGTGAGGCCTGTTGGTATCAAGCTTATTACAACACGTGCTGATGTTCAGCTGAATTGGATCTGACATGTTTGGAAGCAGGACTTGAGCCCTTTGTTGTAATGCTTGAGCCATTCCCAAACAGTTTTGTATGTGCGCACATCATCCCGTTCAGTACCAACCACTGTAGGGTGTGCAGTGGGTGGTATGTGAACATAGGAGGATGTTACAGGAACCCAGATTTCCCAGAACACATTGCAGTGTAACAGAATAATCTGTCATAGGTTTTCAATATTGTGTCAGACTAATGTATATACCAGATGAAACACAACTGCAGTAACAAATTAAACAGCTGATGATATTTTCACTGTTTTTTGTCACAGCAGCAACTAAATTAGAAGCTGCCAATGATGATGTACCTCCCATCAATTTGAATAACAATGTGTTGTGATTGAGTATGCATAAAAATTACAGTGAGTTGAAAAGGCACCTAAAAGTAATACAAGATACAAGTCTGTGTTGTATAATTAATACCAAAGTGTCAGTAAAACAAATGAGCAGTTAGCCAAGCTCAATAAAAATAAACAAAAACTGAACTATCTTGTTTTTTGTTGTTTTTTTTACCAGTGAAGTTGCTGAAAATTGAGACATGCGACCTTTTTGAAGGCCATTTTAGCACTTCACCCCTCTGCAAACTCACTGTCCTCCTCGAAGACTAAATTCCACCATTTCTAAAAGAAAGAATAAGTCAGTAGTGGATAACATTTGAGTGAAAAAACTCAGATGTGTGAGAAAAAATTCTGTTTACCACTTCCACGGGTAAAACCAGAAAAGCCATTTATCTAAAACAGTGGCGGTACCCACATTGTCATGTTGTATGTTTAAGGTCACGTGATTGATTTAATTGATGTTATTGTTGCTCAGAGTCACAAAAGGTTCAGCCACAGCGTGTTGAAATTCAAACTTGAGAAGAAAACTTCTTTTCAAACGACTGTGTTTACTGTAACTACAGTGATTTGTGTTATGCAAACAGTAACAGTCAATGTGTCACTGTCTCACTGGGGCTGTGGTATCAGTGTGTTATGAGCCTTATCTATAATTGGAAAGTTGTACAAAAACAAAATGTGACAAAGGGTCTGTTCCACTGCAGCTGCTGAGGTTTTATGAAGTCGTTTTTGTGCCTTGTCAAGTGTTTGGTGAAGTAGTTGGTTTGATTTTCACAACATCAAACCAACTACTCATTTAGGTCAGATTATTGATGACCGGCTGAGATAATACAATGCTAATTTAGGTATTCATGCATGTGTGATTTGTTCCCCCAGTATAATGTACTGAATCTCGAAACCTAGAACCTACAGCCACCCACCATCTCTGTCAGTCTGCAGTATGAGGAAAATGCTAAAATGTTGATGTCTCTAATAGTTCTAATATTTTAAATTATAATATTCATCATATTTAATTATTTGGCATTCTTTTTAGCTATTGCGTTTGTATTGCATGCTTTGAAAAGTTACAAACTGTTTTAAGTGTCATTTAAGCAGGAATCATTAGCATATCAAAATGTGCATCAAGGCCATGATTCTCACTTAAATGAACTACTACTACACTGTAAAAACTGTGATTTGGGTTAATTAGTATCTAATAGGAAAGTAATAGTAACTATTACTCAGTAAAACATGTATGTGTTGTTTTAATTAAATCTAAGCAAAATTAAACATTTTTGAGATGTTCAGTTATTTAAATTTACACAATTTTGTTTGGGGTAAATTAAGCAATAGTTTGTTGAGCAGATTTAACAAAAATGCATGAGTACCATGAAAAATGAAGAAATCTAATAGATTTAACTAATGAAAGCATTTTCTTTTCAATCATTCTACACTTCCGCCTGTAGTCTGTTGTGCCATGTGCAGGACACTTCAGCAGTGGATGATCTCCATTTTGTCCTAGGTAAGATTATCTTAATTTGTACGAATATATGACACGTTTTAAACAATAACGTATAGCAGTTTTGAGTAAAAGTTCTAAACAGTATGATACGTCAAAATTAGATTGATAATTACCACTGTAATGACAGTATTGTATTTTTACGCAAAATGGCACGAAGTGGACTGCTAGCATAAGGTCACTTTCCAAGCCTTCGCGGCTGTGTTACTTCAGAGCTTTGACTAACCACGTTTTACCATATTAAAAAATATATCAATGATGTATTTCGATGGGCTGTAACCTCCCTCATTTACTTTTAAAATTTTATGAAAAAGTTTTGCACTCAGTGGTGAGTGATGTAGTTAAAATCATTTGTGCGGGATTTTGTCAGTCACAGTTTTTCAAAGCTTTTGTCTCCACGCAGTGTTTTTCAGTTGTGGTAATTAAGCTAAAGTGGCTCAGTCCAGCAAAACAACTGGTTTTCATTTTCATGCTGTCGGAGCCCTGTGAATTTAGTGCAGGCACAGCTCACATAGAGGGATGATGCAAGTTTCCAGTTAAACTTGGTCGGTGTATCAGTGAGACCCATGCTCAGTCACGATGTTTATGTTTCTGTAGAACGATCTTCAAGACAAAGGTACATTCAGGAAATAATATAGTAATGCGTGTTTAATCTGACATAAGTCTTTCATAATTTCTATGTTTAAGACCCGATGGTGTTTGGATACAGAGATGACCTTGTGTAGATTAAAAGGACATCTTTTCAAATATGGGAAGATATATACAGTATATAAATACACAAATAGTGTTATTTCATGTCATGATCTGTCACCAGATCGGTACAGAAAATAGAGTCTATTCCCTTTTTAATCTAATAAAGAGTTTCATTGTTTTATATGTGAACCTCACCTTTAAAAATTTTAGTATTAATTCAAATTTGTCTTTAACAATTTGTGTGTGTAAAATTTTTACTTTGGAGAGTGCGATTGTTATTAATGTTGTGTTCTTTTCAGTTGTTGGAAGATCCCTCAACTTAAATTCAGCTGATCAGTATGTAGACTATGCATTTTGAATAGGTTTTGATGCAAGATTGTATTAAATTAAACTACTAGTTTTGAAATTGAAGCAGCAGAAAATTACCAAGTTGGCCCTACTTAATCTAACTTAACTCTGCCCATTTACATTTTATTCTAGGTTGAACGAGATAGAGCTCCATGTAATCACTGATGACCAAATGGGAAAGTTGGTTCTTCCATCAGGGATCCCACCAACAGTAGAGGAGCTGCAAAGTGTTGTGAAGGATACCTTTGGGATTTCAAATGACTTCAGTCTTCAGTATTTTAAACCAAAATTTCTGGACTACTTCACTATTTGCAGAAGTGACCAGATAAGAGACAAAGACGCTGTGAAGGTTGTTGGCATCACCCTGGTCATCCTGCCAGTTTTCGGCAGCCCCTCTGATCAACTGTCAACTGACTATGACTCATCGTCCAATCCAGTTGTATCCAATGCAGACTCTGCTGCAACCACATCTTCTCAGGACACCATTATTCTCAAAAGGCAGAAGTTCACAGAACATCGTGAGCCCTAGCCAAAGCTGTTCCCCACAGTCTGCATATGAAACTGAAATGTAACTGGAAAGAGCCACGGAGGAGTATAAAAAGAATGGAAATCTCCTGCCCACCTCCAAAGTAAAGACTGACATTCTCAAGAAGTTGGCTCAAACTGTATTTTAAATTATGGCCTATTCTTCCTATTATTTTGGGGCGAGCACTAGTGAAGAATTTCAGTGCATACAATCTAAATTAATCAGAAAAAAAGATATTATAAATTTTGTATATGTTTTATATTCCACAATAAAAACAATTACTGTTTGAATGTTGTCTTTGTGAAATTGATTAATTTTACTCAGAAAATAAGTTAAATTAATTTGATTTTCTCTTACTATTCAGTCATTAATTATAACGTTTAATTGGAATATTAGTGAATCCAATGTGAGTTTTAATTAAAAACAAAAAGTTTTCATTTCTTTGTAATGGATATTTTAGTCATTTTTTACTAAACCTTTGCCAGATCGTTAGTAAATTCAAAGTAATTTTTCTCAGAGATTCATTTCAAATGAACTATTTTTTTGTTACGATTAGGCATTTTAACCTTCTTTTTGAGATTTTGTCCCTAAATTCAACACATATTTACAAGAGAATGTTAATAATATCTATTATTGTTTTTTGTTGAAATTTAATTAACATTTTATCTAAATTTTACATAAATCACTTGAAATTAAAATCTACTTAAGTAAATTAAGTGTCACTTTGTTGCCATAGGTTTTTTAAGTAACCTCTAGTCACAGTTTTTACAGTGTATGTTGGGCCACATTACAGTCAGTAGAAAGACTTTATAAGCAGGCCTTAAAAACATCATGCAAAAAGTCAAATCATAACTGTACATTTTTAAATAAACATGTTTTTTTCCAAATTTGATTAACTTTATAGACATTTTATTTGTGTCTACAATTGTTCATAGTATGCTCTCCGTCACTTAATGAGTTCATTAAGAAAAAGAAATCAATCCGTGCATATCTACTAGAGAACTTTGTAAAGACGGCAGTGAGTTTCTTCTTATATAGTGGCACATGCTTAGAATACTATACCCGCAGAATTAATAAACACAACAGGTTTTATTTCCTTCTCCAAATCTATAAAAAAAAAGGTTTCTAGGTGATCAAACATGTTGGCATAATTTTAAGTAGTGTCATTGTAAGTCTCTGATTTCACTAAGTTTGTTTCTGTATGTTTTTTCACATCTCTTTATGTTTGCTTTGTTTTCTTGATTTTCCATGAATGCCAATTAACCTGCAGGAGGAAATTAACCTCCAGATGTTTCACATTCTGGTAACCGTGAATGTTTGGTGCCAGTCCATCTTGTACTTGTAGATCTTTTAGTTTAGCATTTTGTTAGTTAAATGTTAGTCATCTGCTTGTTTGGGAAAAACGTTTATTTTTTTGTATGTAGCAACATTTCACCCAGATACTGTGTGTATCCAGAGTGGATTATCTAACAGGCTTTCCTGTTACCAAATGGGAGTTCCTGTTCCCTGGAGCCAGAGCCTATGTTTGAAGTGGCTTTGAGCAGTTCACCCTAAATTCAAACAGCTTAAGGATGTCCCGATTGCCAGTTTGCCCCCATTAGACCGCTAACCAAATACAGTCCAATATGTTACAGCTGCACGCTACGCTGTCACAACACTGACATTTCTTTAAAACAAAAACAGTAGTCATTATAAAAATTGTAAAGAATAAGATTTTGTATAGCCATCGAGCAAGATGAGGCTGTTTCTTTTCTACACAAACTACTTTTTTCAGTGGCAGATCTCGAACCAACAACCCCTGCTTTTTATAAAAATACCAAATGGCTACAAACAACGAGTCTGGTATGATTTGAAACACCAGGAGTTGTCGGGACCATCAGCATCAATACTGACATTTATAAATTTCATTCATAGTTGTTATTGTTAAAAACAGCTGTGGACAGCTACTGGCATCATGCAAGATTAAAAGAAATGTAATGGTTTATGGAAGGAATTAATTATTAACAGGCTACATCTGAATATTTCAATTAATACTAAATAATTGGCATAAATGAGACATTTTTTCTTTTTTAAAAATCTTTCTCTGTTAATCACATGCATTTTTAAAGACGGTGGAAATAAATGTTCATTATGTGAGTTGATCACTCTGGACGAAACAGCAGAGTGGTGTATATGCACACAGATTATGATCAGACACTGATGGTAGTCATACAGCATCAGGTGTGTCAGTTCTGTCGATCAAGCTAGCCAAACTTTGTCAAGCTATCTAGGTCCTTTGTAGGACCTAGACAGCTTGTAGGAGGCAAGGGGTGCCCATTATCTCATGATGTGTGCATGACTGCACTGATGGATAGACACAACCCTGTCTGCACTGGAAAGTGTAAAAAAACCCCAAAACTAGCAAAAAAATGAAAACAAACCCCCACCAGAGCAGACCTTTCATAGGCTATAAGCAGATGTCACCACATCCATAAGGGCAGGCTGCAGAACTGGTTGTGTGTGGGTTTTGGCAGTGGGAGTGATGAGCAAGAGAGAAAGCAAGAGGACCCCCTGCCAGGCCTCCTCATGCATTATCAGCTTGAAGCTCCCCAGCAGGCATCAACCGCCACATACTAGGGTGCTGAGCTTTCATACTGCCAGGGGCATGTTTGGTTTTTTTAATATGGGGCAACTTTCAACTTTCCTGATTTCTCTACTCAGTTCAAAACTCTTCTGACACATCTACAAAGAGAATGCAACACACACACGCACACAGGCGCGCACACACACACACAAAGGTAAAATATAGGTTTTCACCATTTAATTAAAATTGATTGTCAAGAGAATAATAATACTCAAATTTGTGCTTGGTGTGCTTAACTGAAGTGATGTAATTTCATATATATATATATATATATATATATATATATATATATATATATATATATATATATATATATATATATATATATATATATATATATATATATGTACACAAAATATCATATATTATAGTAATATATAGTATTCATATATCTATATATATTTATATCTATATATAGATATATGACTATATATCTATATACACACACACACACACACACAAAATTGTATATCACATATATGTACAAATGAAAAATACAATATTGCAATATGAGTACAGAAGTGAAGCAACTGTGACTTTGGGAGATATTTTCATACCAAGAATGTTTTTAATCAGAGCCTGCCTTGAATTTAGACCTTTGTGATGAAGTTAACAATACAATAAACCACTTCACATCAGGTTTGATGTTTGTTACAACTAGAAGCTGCCATATTATTGCCTTAAAACAAATATCTTTTGACTCTGGGATGGATTGCTGTGTGTATTTGTACATGCCAGGTAATTACAGTGAATGCATGGACTCATGCCACATGTGATGCTTACAGTTTACTGAACCTGAAATATGCTGTGTTAATTTTGACACCAAGCACCTTTGGAAAGACTTAAAGACTAAAAATCTATATCACAGTAGAATACTGCCACCTTGTGGAGGAACACTGTAGGTTTCTTGAATTGCTGTGATAAAGTGCTGCTTCTCCCACTGATCAAGCTGATCTTCCCTGATTCCACATCAACAGCTACATAAATGACAATGACAGTGATTCTTAATTTCAATTCGATTAGTGGAGTGAATGTCATAAAAAGAAATGTGAGTTTTTCTTTGTCTATGGCCTGAGAGTGCTGGAAAAAACTGACATTTGTGTAACATGACACCTACAACAGGAATTAAATGCAAAACTGAGTGAGTGAAATCACATCAACCTTAAGGCACATTAAAAACGTCTCACCACTGAAAGCTGTAATTATTCCTGCTGCTGTCTCTATCTAGCCAAAAAGTCAAATCCCTTAGATGTACACAGCCATGTTGGGAATGACAGGCGCACATTTTCAAAATAAAAGCTATGTATATAAACTGGTAGTACTGATAGCTATGATATGATTCAACAGAAAAATTGATGGATGTGCAAGAAAGCAATATGTTCATGAAGCCAAAAGTCGACTTTAAAATGAAACATACAAATCTCCCAATTAATGATCACCCTTAAAAACCCACATAAATTTTTAACAGTCAGCATTAAAATCGGTTGTTCACTCAGTGGCAGTATACGATCATCCTCCTTACATTCAGAGCTTCAACTCAAACCGCTTCTGTCACGTTCAGGAAGGAGAAAAAGCACCGCAGTCCTTGTTTGGTTTCCCGGCTGGTACTTCATACTTGAAGACCACGCTGAACAGTTTTCCCCCCAGTCGGTCGGCCAGCCACGAGTTTTTGATAACGGCCATCTTGAGGCTCTCGCAGCTGAGCATGGCGTAGTAGTTGGTGTGAATGGCTCGACCCATTCCCTCGATGATCACCAGGTCGGTCTGCCGCTCTCGCACAACCATCGCCAAAACTTTGTCCAGGCGGCTGGGAAACAACAAAGACGTAGAATCACCTGATTTCTTGTCAGGACAGGGGCTTTAATCAGATTTATCTTACTCCTCCCCAAGGAGTCAATTAACAGCTTATGTTAGCCACACTTTGCACTATTATTTTTTTCATTATAGAAGCACAGCCACGACTATCACACAGTCCAAAAAAGGAACTTAAAAGTCAGAACTGTCTTATCAGTATTCGGCTCTCCCACCATCACGCTGATTACTCTAATATCAGTATTATATTAGGGATTGACTTTCTCATCTCATCATACAGAGCCAAGAGAAGTCAAGTCAAATCAGGTCAGAGTCTACATCACATATTAAACACCTTCAGCTGATCAAAGTGCTGTACAGGTTATACAAAATATACACTATCCATATTAGTGACTAAATCAACAATAAATACAAAGAAAAAATCAAATAGACAAAGCTAATAAGACTGTGTTTGCATAACAAAAAGTCAAGGTACTCTCGTCAATTATACCTGCAAACAACCAAAAACAAATAGGTTTTTAAAATTAGTGAGAACATTTTAAAGTGAATCCAGAATGGACTGTATGAGAGAATATTAGTAATGTAATGTTTATAAATTCATTCATTCGACAGACATGGACTGAAGCTTGTATGCATGCATTCAGAGCAAGAGGAGCTCATTGTTTCTGTCAGCTTCAGGCTGCAGTTTGTGGAAAGCTTACTTAAAGTATTAAAAAAATATATTTAAAAAGTTCAATGCAAACTAAAACAACTAACCTCAGATCCAAACACGGAGAACTGGAACCGCTCTGCACCAGCAGCAACCTGTCTTCTCTCAGGCCAGCCCTACACAACAACACAAACACCACAGCCCAGTGCTTTGTAGACATCAGCCATATGTACAGTATTATTTACAACAAGGATTTTGTTGCTCATGCTAGCTCCTAATGAGTAATGTTTTTGTTGTCAATACAAGGCAGCTCACCCTTAAGAATGAGCTGTTAGTACAAGCTATTTGTCATTTATTGTATCTTTGGGGGTGAAGGTTGTTTTTAATCAGTCATTCACGTCTCCACAACTATTTGTTGTTTTGCTCTCAATACGATCACTACGGTCCAAGATTTAAAAAAAACAAAACATGTTCATGTTTATCACTGTTCAGATGTGATGAATATGTGTAAAACTAAAATGACAAGTAAAACTAATTTATAGCAAACAACTAAAGCAAATTGGAATTTATCTAGTCCTTTAGGTCAATAATAAAAATCTATATCTAAAGAGTTTGTCTCATCAATATCAAACCACATTTAAAATCACTTATATACACTCACTCAATGACGGGATCCATAGCAGCAATTCTTTCTGTCAGTATCTGCAGTTCACCATTCGTCACGTCATTCAGAGCTGGACCAGAGTTGCTGGCCAATACCACCTAAACAGTAGAATCATTGCAGAGTTTAATGAACATCTGACCAAATACTCTCTTTTTGTAATTATTCTGTCAATTTCCTACCTCTGTTCCTCGAGAGAGAAGCTCTCTTACAAAAGGCATCACCCCTAGAATGATGTCTACTCCACTATTATCTACGAAAAATAAGGCACACTTATGAGGAGGACCCTGCAAGAGAAAACCAGGATGGGTGACATTCAGCCATTAATTATCAAGAAAATAAAACACAGAAACATTCCTCCAAGTATGCAAAACACTACTAATGACCACCCAGAAGATGTTATCTCTTTGTGGTTCATCAAAACATGCTTATCCCTAGTTCAAAAAGTGTTGAACATAAGGTGTTTATGGTAGGTTTAAGACCATTTATTGTCTCAGTTTGTGTTTTCACACGATGCTCCTCCAGGGAAACGTCTAGAAAGGTACATGACTAGGGATGGGTACCGGTATCCGGTGCCATGATGGCACCGGTTCTGACATAAACGGTAGTAACCAGACCGAAAAGCAGCGCACATTTCGGTGCTTTATTTCGGTGCTTTTTTTTCCTGAGATGTGATACACTTTGAATTCTAGCCAATCATTTTACGTTTCCGGGGATAGTAGGCGGGCCCAGGTACGTACGTTCTTTTAGAGCAGAGCTACAGATTAAAAATGCCCAAGGCGAAGCGGTCAAAAGTCTTGCTGTACTTCACAGCAAAAGATGCAAACTCAGCAGCCTGCAACAAGTGCTTTAAGGTGATACTGTGGAAAGGAGGTAACACCTGAAATCCGATGAAACACCTGGCGACGCATAGCGGTTTTTTTAAAAGCCGAAAAATGCGCCGTATTTGATAGCTTGCTGCGAGACCTCACACCGAGCGCATCTACTGCAGGTGTGGTGCCTGTTATCGGACGAAGAGTTAGCAACATCCCCCAAAAACCCGAAGAGGAGAGTCCTGGCCCCTAGCCCTGCCAGTGTAGCAGAAATGATGAGGATGATGATGGCAGCAGCAGCTGTTCTTCTCTGCGTGAGTAGCTTAATGTTGTTCGTGTATAATTTACGTTGAGTAGGCTAACCACGTTATTACATTAATGTATGTAAGGTGAACTAGCAAACACCATCATAGCTACATGCGGCTGTCTTCTTGTTTGATGGCAGATACTCCCTTCACCCTGGCCAAAAAGGCAAAAATGACCAAATAAAAAGTGGGAAACAGTTAAACATGAGAGGTTTTTGGATAAAGTTTTTGTTTTTTCCATTGTTTAAGCACTGCTTCCAGCCAAGAGTGATACCATATATGCCCTATAGCTGCAGAAAAGGCTAACATTGTTATCTTTTTACAAAAAAAACAGCTGAACATGAGAGGTTTTTGGACCAATTTTGTGTTCTCCATTCTTTAAGCACCGGTTCGAGCACCGTTTAAGCACCGGCACCGTTTCAAAAGTACCGGTTTGGCACCGGTATCAGATAAAACCTAAACGATACCCATCCCTATACATGACTGCAGTACATATGTGAAAAAGGTTCAATCACATAGTCAGATCCAAAGGGAAACAAAGTTTGCTTAATTTCTAACGAGGCATCCAATGAAAGAATACACTTATATCCAACACAGAGGTGAAAACATGTCTGAATCAAACTGTCTGCTGCTGTGTGATGCATGTAAAAATGCACAACTTCAGCCAAGATCCAGGCCTGGTTTTATAGATACTGCCCTAAGATCACTTGTGAAAACAGCTTGTGAGTGTGAAGACCAACAGAATGAATCTGACCTTTAGTCTTTCAAGCCACTGGTCATAGGAATCAATGAGCCATGGCCGCTCTGAGAGGGGAATAAAAGAGAAAATACAAAAGTCAGTCTGACCACCAAGAGGCATAAAAGCAGGTCTTAAACCTGACAGTGTATCATCAGCAGACATCAGAAGGTGTAACAGCAAGCAAAAAGCCACACAGCTTATAGGAAATGTTTGAAGTGATGTCAAACTAAACAGATACCTTCCTCTTGAAAATATCAATCTGTCTCCACACCAGCTGTACAACAATGTTTACTTGCACTTAAAAGTTCATTTTCATGCTTCAGTTGTCATGTGATGTTGGGAGATTTTCAATATTCCATCTTAAGGCTCAACGTTTTTTCTCTCTCCTTAAACTAATATGTGATTGGAAATCCAATCAAATCAACCCAAGGTGTACCCATGCGATGACATTAAAACTAACCAAGTTACTTAAGAGGAACAAAAGTTTGAATTTGGTTCCTCGGTCTTCTCATCTCTCACATCCTGACTGGAAGGAGATAAAATGTAAGGACGCAAGAGCAAGTGAGAGAAGCAAGGAGACATGTTAGTATAATAAAAATAAGCCTAAACGTTGTGTCTGTCTGACTGCTTATGAAACACAGTTGACCCTCACATTGCACACAATGTGCTTGCATGGACTGAGACACAGATAGACCTCTGACAGTGCTTATGCCCTGCTAACATGTAGTTAACAATACATCTGCAGTGCAGTTGCAACTGCAATTGTGTTAAAGTACTTGGATACCTTCCAGCTGTCGTTTAGCCTCCTCAAACCCAAACTCGGGGTCAGATTCCAGGACGCTGTAAGTGTCAAAACGAAACAGACTAAAGTGAGCTCAAACCAACAACAGTTTACCAAAAAATAACAAAACTTTCAAAACTTCAAGACTGAGGCTAAAATGTTTTGTGTCTCTAAAAGCTTGTGCAGCTGGGTTGATGTAATCTATGAACCCAGATGCAAGAGATGAAAAAAAGACCACTCACTCTGACACGGCCTTGGCTCCCCAGTCAAAGACATTCCCAGCCAGGACACCCCGGACTAGGGCAAACTGTTTCTCCTCCCAGCTCAGCTCATCCAAGGACTTCACTGCCTTTTGATAGTACTTGAGAGCAATGTCATTCTCCCTCTGTTTAATCTGTAATACAAAAAAACAAACAAAACAAAATAAAAGTTCATATTAAACAAAGGACAGATTATCTAGTCACACCAAAGGAAAAAAACACAAAGAAAAAAGTAAAGAAAATAACAGCAGAGTGTGTTTAAGACCCATGTACAGGGTAAATTCAGCAGGTGGAAACCACATCTGTATGAGCATGACCAAAAATGCAACAAAGTCAACAAAAAGAAAACTACAGAGCCATGAGATCGGTCACTAAAGGCCAATTCAGCTGTAAAATTCAAGAAAAGAGCATAAAAGCAAAACAACACATTTGATAGATTTCACCTTAGAGTAGGGATCAGGAAAGTTGAACTCGTTTAAACAGTGTTCCCTCGTGTCTAACAAACTTCTGACAGTGAGGGATCCATAAGCACTAGGTGAGAAGAGAAGCACTCTACGTTAGCAAGAGAGAAACATAGAGAAACAACCGGGCTGGGATAATAAATGCAAAGCACTTTTCCACAGTTCCCCCCCCCTTTTTTTAATGTTCTGAAATAAACTATTAGAAAGTTAAAATATATAAATATCTGGAATTTGGAAGTATTTCTTCTTTAATTTTATAGACTGTTACAGACCTAGTGCTGTGATTCTATTACTAATCCACACTTATGGAGTGCAGCCCAGTCCTAAAAACTGAAAGAGTAAACAGGATCAACATCAAGATTTTGCAGGTATAAAGAGATGAAACTAATGCAGACGGTGAAGAAAGAGTTAGACTTAAAGTAACCTCTGAGTAAACTAGATGCAGTAGCAGAGCCACTAGCAGTCCTTACAACGGCTGTTGACGAAGGGTCTGAAGCTTGTGTCTGTATTTCTGACGGAACTTCTCAGCACGCAGGGCTGCCTCCGGCATGTCAGGCTGACTCGCTACAGCTCTCTTAACCACCTGCTCAAGGACCAAAAAAAAGTAATCAGAAAACACTTCAACTTTTGAGCAAAGAAATAAAAGAAATGTGTATATATCACCATGTAAATGGCAAATATTTTGACTAGAACTTTTCCCAGATCCAAAAGGGAAACGTGAAGCTTTACTGTCAGACCAGGATCAGGTCAAAATTCATTCCTTTGTTTAAAAAAAAAAAAGATCCCACCACATAAGAGACAGATCTCCAACAGTGACCCAAAAATCGTATGCTGGGTTCAAACTACACTATATCAACCCGATTATGAGCAAAACTGGGATCATTTCTTTGGGTTCAGAAGAAAAAAAATGGATGTCATGCACAACATTTTCTTTTTGTCTTGCATGATGTGTCACAATCTATGAGAACCTAGGCCTTATCTGAGATCCCTCTGTACGTCCTAACAGAAAGACTGGCATGTTAGAATTATTTTGAGCAATTTAATTGAGGTTGACCAAAATAAACACAGAGCAGTCTGACAGCCAACGATGCTGCCAGTGCAGTCAAGTGGAACTGTGACTAGACTGGCAGATAGCATTACAAACACTGCTTTGGTTCCCATTGTGTTTACATTCTTTACTGGAAATTACTAGCTAGCAGCTCTTCCTGATGCTGCATGCATGAGTAACGTGGGAAGAACGTGCAGTCAGTCATGTCTATAGTAATGAGAAGACAACATTACTTTGTAGCTGTCTAATCTGACAGAGTTAAAATATTAATAGAAACAGACACCTTAGAATTCATACCTTCGATTTCAAAGCCAAATGCTGGGCTCCGACTTGATTTTTGTCATTGTGTTTTTCCCCCTTCTTTTATGAATAATTTTGCAGATATTTACCACATTTAAGTCCTGCTATTAAAGCTATGACGCCATCCTACCCCGTCTAGGGCCTCTTCGAAGCAGTATAGCCAGTATTCACGGGCCAGAGCATCCTCTGTGAGGTCCACAGTGTCAGGGATATAAGAGGAAGGGTCTTGCAGCAGAGGCAGGTTCACCAGTTGCCTCTCCAGACGGTCCATCTCCAACATGTCAAACTGTACAACAAAGAGACAGAAAAGATTCACGCTATCAAGCCTTGCCCATAAAAGGCTTTGATGGATAAAAGCCTAACCACTCAGATAACTTGACGTTTATTCCAGCTGTTAAATTGTACAAGCCTATTCCCACTACCCTTCTTAAACACCATCATTCCAGGATGTATTTTAAAACATTTCCCCTTTTTTGTGGCACTCATGTCAGTATTTTTTCTTCAGTGTGTCAACAAAAAAGATGAGTGTGAGATGTAGTAAAGAGGAGAGGTTAAAGCAGAATTTAACTCTAAAAGCCAATGAAAGCCAACAGATTCATTAAATGGACACAATCAATAGTCCATTAGAGGAAGTCCTTTCCTTTTAAAGAACTTAGTACATCTGCTGATGGTTTCTTGAGAGGAAAGAAAAGCAAAGAAGTCTGCAGTAATGGAAACTAGTGAATGCAAGTTGGGCACAAGGGTATTTCAGTGATTGTGGGCTGAGAGAGGGAGACTGGGAGTGGGGAGGGCACATAGCTGCTCTTGCTACTACAGTGACCTAGAAGCTCAAGGTATTACAAAACAAGCAAAAAGCACACTTGAAAAACTTCACATCCTTTAAAACCATCAAACAACCTATTATTTTCTATTGTTCATCTAATGTGAACACACAAATGAATGCCTGTCAACAATTGTTTAAGTGTTTGCAGTTACACGACGTGTTGAACAGAACCAATGTGCCATCAAACCACCAAACAAGCAAAGCAGGCAAAGGTACTTACAGGAAACTGAAGGAGAGAGTTAGAAGAGTGTGTGGACAGAAAATGGGGGAAAAAATTAGAATACAAAGATGAATGGAATGAATTTCTTATGACTTTGTATTCAGCGACAGCAATAATGATGGCATCTCCATCAAAAACGAAAACATTAATTGAAGCTTATAGAAAAACGTATCAATAATTCGATGGAAAAGGATGTAAAGAAAAAAACATCAGCAAATGAGGGCTGATGTGCCATGTTGTGCTACGCGGCCCAGCTTCAGGTCTTCAGATACAACAAATCTCTAACTCACTGTGGACTCACCGTTCCACTACGAGCACGTTGCATAGGATTCATGTCAGGAGAAACGCTCATCAGACCTGAGCTACCTGCGTAATTCTCACCCCAGCTATACTGGTTTGGATCTAGAGGAGAAAAATGTAAACGTTAATACATTTACCAAACACTTTGGATTACAGAGAATTTTAATATCATTACAGTTAATATTTAAACATGTCTTTTGCAAAGTTAACGTATTTAAACGTTACTGTTATTGGTCTTTGATGATACACCATTCCTTTAATATACTATTATGGCAGTTTATGAAATGTGTTTTTGTCAAGGACCACCTCCACAGATTTTATTTATACTTAATCTCACTGAAAACTGCTTCCAAAAAAAATTCTCGTAATACTGTTAAGTTTTCAGTGATCCTTTTAATGTTTCCCACAGAATACCCATAACTGTTCCAGTGGTCACTGTGGATGGACTTTAACTTCACATCTTGGACTCCAACTAGCAAAGGCAGTCCCTGTTGTGCAGTCTTGAAGAGCTTAGTGAAGGAGCACTAGTGCTGCAGGTTCTGGTTTGTGGCCCTTCAACTTGCAGTGGATCTCAAGAGCAGGAAAAAAAAAGAGACTACTTTTGTCCAGCTGCAGTCCACGACGGGGGAGTAGAGAGTCTGTCCAGCCACAGGTTGAATCTAGAAAGCTACTTGATATAAAGGATTTAGCAGCTACTAGTTAGCAGCAGAAATTATAAGATAAGAACAAGGGCCCTGTCAAAGACCAACTAGAACAGGTTGTTGTCTATACCAAAGCAGAACAGTCAAGTGCAATCATCGTTGTTTGAAAACCACAACAGGTATTAGCTGTTTCCTTCTTACTGTCTTCCTCTGCTCCTTTAAGAAAGGCTCCAATGGTTCCCAAATAACCTTCATGCCTCAAAAACAAGGCCTGAACTTCACCCTACAACAAAGCAAGAGGAGGTCAAAAGGCTGTGGTTTAAATATTGTACAGTTCACAACTACACTGACATGAAACAAATAGACGACTGCCTTTTGTAAAGTTGTTTCTGTCTCAGAGCACAAAGTTTTGCTTGCCTTGGTAAAGAAGTTGATGCTATAGGTGATTGTGTGCATGGTAACAGGGTGTCCTCTAATAAAGAAGCCTCCAAAATACACTCTGGACAGGTTGTGAAGCTTGGCATAAAGACAGGCCAGCTGCCCGATGTCATTGCTGATCATATGGAGTAAACTCTTGGCCATGTCTTCTTTAGAAAAGTCTAAAATTCAGAGCAGGTTATATGAACATAAAGGCATAAAAGAGGTAAGACTTTATATTAGTATATAAATAGCACCGGGATGGCACTGTGATAGCCTCCATAAAACAAACAACAACAACAACAAAAAAAAACATATTAAAACACTTCCTTAATTTTCAAACTGGAACTATAACCTAGAATAACTACTTACCTACAATAATTGCTCAACAGTAGCAGCTGAACAGTTACAGACTTCACTACAATAAATTATAAAAGATGTTGAATTTTCTGGGATAACACCATCCCTTTATTCCATAATATTCACCAATACAACACCGGATGAAGAGGCATCAATTTGATTCTGCAGCTGTAATAAAACTGAAAAATATTAGATGCTTTTTTTTCCTGGAGACAATAACAAAATTCAATTTATCATGATAGAGTTTGGCTTTCATCCATCCATCCTCTTCTACTTTTCCAATTTATGGTAACGTACACCTATGGGCAATGTGAATCATCACTTAACCCCTAACCCCAGGAAGTGCATGTCTTTGGACTATGGAAGGAAGCAGGGATACACAAAGAAAACCTGACAGGTTGAGAACTTTTTGCTGTGAGGCAACAGTGCCAAGTATGGCTTAGAAGCAACTCAACACGATTTCCTCCTTTAATATGTATAGTCAATATGTAATATATGAATAAACCAGCCCTGGTTCATGAGGTAGAGCAGGTCATTCACTAACTGGAAGGTTGGTGTCTCCAGTCTTCAGTCTGCCAAAGTATCTTTGGGCAAGATCCTAAACCCCATGTTGCTGTTGATGTTAGATAGAAAGCATGTGTAGAAAACTAAGTAGAAAAGCTCTATATAGGATATTTTTTTCCTGACATTACCTAATATGTAGGGTGTCACTAATGTTAGCTAAAACTAATTTGTAATTGTAAGTTCTGACAAGTTAAACCCTCCCTAAAAGATATGGTGTGTGAGAGGATTGTTAGGCATTAAACTGGGCTGCAATTCCAATAGAAATGCTCAGCCATGACAGCCATGCTCATATGTCTTTGAGCAAAAACATCACATGAAGTAGTTAACAAGGTAAAAAAGAACAGGGATCCTGCTTTGTTAGAGAAATAAAAGTATCTGGTTATAATCAATTTATTTAAATCAATTAAGTCTTTAAACTGCAGTAGCTACACTTAAAAAAAACCCATTATATGACGGTTAAAGAGGAAGAAGCCATTTTTCCACATACTGAGGAAGAAACTACTCAAATGTAATAATCTGAGGTGGACTAGTGTGGTTTGAGTTTAAATGCAAATTCAGATATATTACGCTTTGAAACTAGGCCATCACTGAAATACACTTTACCATGAATAATCTGAGCTTACTGCAGCTGCTGCCCTGCAGCTGTTGATCTTCAGAGCAAGCCTCTTTCATTTTAGGACTAAAAACATACTAAAAGGATGTGAGGTGGTTTTTTTGTCATGATAAATGAATAAACTGCAAATACAAAACACAATATATAACCATGTTGTTAGAGTCTGAAATTACAAGGATGCACAGTACTGTCTTTAACCACCCACAATTTCTTTATATAATACTTCCATGAGATGCACATTCTTGCAAGTTTCTAATTTTTTCTTGAGAAAACATTCTTTGAGCTTTTTGAAGGTCTTTGAGAGTTTTCTTTGGACATTAACTGCTTTATGCTCATTTTCAGCCCAGTTTTTGTACTATTTTCGCAATTAAACAAAAACGCAATATAACTAAAGGGATGAACCAGTGTTGTGTCCACACATAACAGACAACTTAAAAAATGAAACAATTTTAAATTGACCCTTTAGGCACTTTCTTATTAGCAGCCTGCCACTTAACATATAATTTGCTCCCATTTCTTTAGTTGAATCCACGAAAAAATGCTAAAGATAACAGTTAACAGGCATAAGATACAGGTGATTCCCAAAGAGCTATTAGCTGACTTGGCATACTGCAGCATGCTGTGCAGTGTACCCATTAGAAATATTTGAGGAAGCTGGAGGATAAAAGAAGAAGTGGCATGCCAAATATCTACAGCAGATGAACAGTATATGAAACTCACTGCCTTAAGAAAAGGAAAAAATCCAGAGATAAATATGTCCCTTCAGTTGATCCATCTACAGTTCACTGAAGCCTCATTAGAAACAGTCTCAATGGAAGGGTGGCTGTCAAGAAGACATTCTTCAGGGGGGGAAACGGGGCAAAAAGGCTGAGGTATGCCAAATTACACTAGAACTGAACTGAAAATAAGTGGCAACAGGTCACATGGAGTGACGGATATGATTTTATATATTTTTGTTTAAATTCATTTTCAATATGTACAGATGAGTTCAGAGTAGAAATACAGCAGTCAGTGTCTACAGCCATCTCTGAAACACAGAGGAGACTCTGTAATGGTTTGCAGCTGTGTTTCAGCCAGTGGTGTTGGAGATCACAGAAAGATTTTGATCCACCATCCAGTGCAATATGTAAAGTATCTGCCTGGCAACAACTTAATTGTCCAGCATGGGTGTGAACCCAAACACACTGACAATGCAGTGAAAACAAACCGACATATAATGATTCATTATCAGCCATTAATTGGCCTTCCCATTGAAGCAGTGTGAGAACAAAAACACAGCCAACATCCAAAGAAGAGCTTTGAATGTCCTTCTAGAAGCCTGGAAAAGTCCTCTTTAATACTACTTACAGAAATTACAATAAATAAATAAATAATAATACATAAATTATTGCACGTTTTCCCATTATTTTTTAGCAAAATGTAATGAAATGAGGAGTGACTCAACACTTGCATAACACTACAGTTTAGCTAAATGAAACCCATTCGTCCATGACTCACCTTTGTCGGCAGTAGCAGACTTCCCAAAACTGCTCGCTATAAGATCTCCAGTCAGGCCCAAATACCCGTATGATCCTCCATAGATATCTTTAACAAGCATATCAACACTTGCATGCTGACCTTTCGAGGCCAACTGTAACAGCTCGTCAAATCTCTATGGTTTAAATTTAAAAAAAAGTCAAGACAACCTTAAATACACGATTTAAGTAGTTGCTGATAAATGACTTGTAATAAAACCAGTCCACATTACTCAGGATACCTTTGTTTTGGTGAGAAGGGCTCCAAGTCCCCAGAATGTCCCTCCACCTATTGAGCTTCCTCCTATTCTCTCAAATTTGTCCTCTGATTCAACCTGGAGAAAGTGAGAAAAAAGTGATACAGCGTAGTGCGTTAATCACAAAAGAACCTAGTAAATCAAATGAAAGTGATCATATAACCTCTTAATATTATATTTTTACTGCATCATTGAGAGAAGTGATAGTATGTTCTATTTAACAAAAAACACTGCATCTTAAGTCCTTTTAAAAAGCCAGTATTTGTCTGTTGTTTCTATAATTGAGCTTTTTAAGAGGACACAAAGACATGTGGGAAAAACAGGGTATTTGGAAAGTATAACAAAGTATACTCTTAAAATCTGTGCAAATGCAAAGGATGGGAAGAAATGGAAACATGATCCAATGTAATGAATGGGAGCAGAAGCACAAGAACAAGATGCAGCACAAGAAGGAGCATTCTTTATTCTCTTACTTATTTATTGTATTACCTTAACTATGGACACCCCGGAGCCGATGTTTACCAGCAGGTAAGGAAAGATGTCTGGATTAGTCGTCTGAAAGCGGAATTCTGAGTCGGCATGCTTGGCGTACACGAAAGCCTCGTGTGGTATGTTCTTCAGTACAAAATTACAGCCCTTGATGAGGCATGTCATCTCATCCTCTTTGTCCACTCTGCCACAGTACAGCACAAAAACAGGTGAGCATCATCACCAACAATAACAAACGATCTATTTCAACGTGATTACAAATTTACACTCTTCAAGCTACACTGGCTACACAGGTAATAATTACAAACAAGCACCAGCTGATGCAAATACGTTACTTTTTTTGTATTAAACGACTAGAGTAACAAACTGGGAAAACTGAAACTGTATCTTGCTCTCGATCACATTAATGATTTTTTTGTCGTCTGTTTAATTAGCCGATACAAAAAAAAAGAAGGCTGCCAAACTTGGCAAGCCATCAAATATTAGATATTTTCCAGAGGAGTCTTTATAAGGTCTTCCAAAGGTCTCTGTAAAAGAAAAAAAAAACATACAATTTGTCTTGCAATTTCCTGTTTTACAGGAAGAGGACAGGATATTGCTTTGTGCACTGGTTACAACAAGAATGGAGGACTATTGTTAATTCAAGGCTGGTCACCCAGAATATGCTAGAAATGTAGCTCCCTTTGTTTCCATTTATACCTACAGTTTCTACACTTTAGCAAACTGCCACAAATGCTGAATGATACAGCACAGGTAAAGGGTTTTTTTTTTGGTGATATCTAACATTGATTTGTATATACTGACTTGAGTCCCAGTTTCCTCTCGATTAGCTCTTTGAACTTGTGTGCCCCTCCACCTGTGGCTTTGATAACTTTGGTTTCAGTGTTAACTAGATGGTCTTTAATGAAGTCCAAGCATGTTTCGATGTAAGCATTTTCAAACTTGATAAAGTGCAGGCGTGCCGTCACCTCCTCCTGCATTGATATTTCATACAGCTTGCCACCAGCAGCCTCCTAGAAAACAGACATACGGAAGAGAAATGTCTGAGTACTTCAAGCAGTCCAGATGTTGGCTTCTGCCACAAGCCCTGACAAAAACTGTGGAATCGCTACACTTGAAGGATGCACAGCCAGCACTTTTTTTTTTAACTCTATAGCAAATCAGATTTGAAAAAAAAATAAATAAATTAGAAATATATTTAGTAGCTGAATAGTTTGACTTCAAGGTGTAGGAATGCATCTAATGTAAAGGACCAAGGGAGATGACAATCATTATGATTAAGTGATTTTTACAGGCGTCCCAAAGCTACAGTTAAAGCTTTTCCTCATCCCCGTGACATGGTCAGCAAACAACCCAGATACTAATCTAATTGAAAATTATAGTTAAAATTATTAGAAGGAGCTTGATGGAGAGCTTTGGTTTTTATAGTGGAGCATATACCTCAAAAAATCTTGCACATCATAACACCCAGAGGAGGTGCAAGAAAGTACTGACATGTACTTCGTGAAAAGTACTAGCTGATGATGTAAGGATGGGTCAGCACATTTCTCCCAATACTTGATCTGATTTTGCTATGTTTTTGTTTGTTTGTTTTTGTTATTCTAAGTAACAAACAAAAACAAAACGAGGCTGAATGAACATCCTACAAGTGTGCTGATTCCATATTTTTGGGTGGTTGCATTTTCAAGCATAAACAGTGTGTTTTTCATTCGTACCTTTGCAGTGTGGTCGAATGATCGCACTTTGGCCACCTTGTGCTGGACGGTTGAGTAGTAAGCCAGCTTTGTCAAAGAGCCACCTGTTAAAGCAAAACAACATCGATAATGTCCGATAAGAAAACAGCAGGGCGAATCGATATTTAAAACGAACAATGAAGTGACAAACTCTGATATTGTCTTGAAAGAGATAAGTTCTTATAACGGAGTAGCTAACAGCTAACGTGGAGGCTCGTGCACTTGTCAAAGTTGGCCAGGTTGTGTTAGGCACACATCCGCTTAAAGGTAAAACGATAATCCCGAAAGCTCATCAGACTTCCATCTTTAGAATAAACTGACTGGCTGTCAAACAAATTAACATCGCGTGTAAATTTAAGCCGCTACCATTAGCTTTGTCTTCTTTCACCTAAAGTCTAGTGTTTGTCAGAATATTAAGGATGCGGCAGAGCTGGTCTACAAACACGAAGATTAGCTCAGTGTGTGCAAAAGTTGCCGCAAAATGAAAGAAAGCGCTCATATTTCCAAGTACCGATATCTATGGCGAAGCGCTTTGCGTTTTCCAAATTGCGGAAGATTTCATCGGGAGGAAGAGTAATGCTTTTGTCCATGGTGTGACTTGTGTTGCTGTCAACTCGACCACATTCCGCCATGGTCGGTCATTACGTGACGCTGTGTGCGTGCTGTACGTGCGTGCCCTGCGACGTCCAATCAGCATCCACGCCCAGTGCAGAGCGTGCGCGTCATCTGGTAAACAAGTTCTGGAGCGACGTGAACGTTAACAGGTAGTAACGCGGGTTTTTTCCCCAATTCCACACTAATAATTATTTTATTATGTAAAAAACTTATTAACTAATTAAATAAACGGATAATTTAAGAATTCGTGGACCTACAATTAACGTCAGAAGTTTACTTATACTCGTCACAGACGTGAATGGCATGATATTTGGGAGGCTTTTGGTGACTTATTTGAAGTATTCTTTTTCCAGGGTGAAAGAATTAAACTAAGAACTGAGCGCACAAGTTTGAATTTATTTAGGATTTTTTGTAATCCAGGCACATAGGCGAGTTTAAACCCTTTGGCACCCCAAAATTTCATCAGAGCACCCCTAAAAATAACGATATTAATAGTAGTAATAACAGCGCATTTTAGTATTATTTTCTGGAATTATCTTCAAATGTTTTATTTTCCCAACTTGTCAACTGACGCCAGTACAGGATAGAATGAAAACAGGTTTTATGTCTAGTGTTGTTGATATCATAACTCACACAGAGGCGTTGCTGGTTTGATTTTAATAGACTGAATACGACGTTGGTTGCTGCACCAGCAAGAAGATGAAGAGGTAATTTCATGACACAAATCAGTTACGCAGATTTAAAACACACTTTAACTGAATATAGCAAAAGTTCAAACTGAGGGGACATTGCTGTGACTTATAAAATGTCTGCTTTTTTATTTGTCCTATAAATAGCGTTAAAAACTTTATCTAATCTATCTTAAATCACTAGAGATTATTAGTTAATTATAACCGTCTGAGCCAGTAGTCTGCCGGTATGTCACAAGTTGCGAGCCAAGGAGATGATTTTTTTTATTTTAGTTCTTAAAAATTGTCTGTTCCTGTTCTTATTGAATTGGGCTTCAGTGTTTGTTTAGTGTACAGCTCCAGATCCAGGTGACAGCAAGTCAAAAGGATGTTGACTGTTAATAACCTTCTGCAACCTGCATTCAGTTTGAATGTTGCTGTAAATAGATATGAATCTGTTAGTGCTTTTTGTTACCAGTAATATTTAACTTTGTGCCGGCACCAAGACTGAGAGAAGAAGATAAAGAGGGCTGGATGGAGACAGCAAAGAGAGAGAGAGAGAGCAAAAAGAAACAATAAAGAGTGGACATGTAGTCAAATTCACCAGAAATTATGAAGCTGTAGCTTCTGTTTTCTCACATACATTGATGATTTCTCATAAATAAGCAGTGTTTTGTACTTCTGTTGATTCACATCATATTGATCCCATATTGATATGAATGGTCGCATTTTACAGGATTCATACCGTTCTAAACTTGTCTTGAACAGGACGGCTGCCACTACATTGATGTGAGGGACTACAAATCTATTCTCCACTCATAAAATTGGAGTACATGATGCTCTTTGTTGTGACTGCATATTAAATAGAGGGTTTGTATTGTATGAATTCAAAAACTTTAATATAAAACAACTGTATTACCAGTTTGGTTTGTGTACAGGTCTATGGAGTGACAAGGTGATGTTCCAGTGTCTGTACTGGATAAGTGCTTGATGATTCGGTGGACTGCCGCTATGTGGTTAAGAGACTGAAATAATGTTGTGCTTGTTTCTCATCTTATCTGCTTTGCCACATTTCTTTCACTTCTAATTACTGAGTCTTTGCTTCGGGTTTGATACCTGAAGGCTCCACCCTAAAATGGGTGGATTAGATTGGAATCTCTGATTATTTACGCTGATTAGATTTGTAAACAGCATATTCCATTAATATTAATTACATTGCGCTGCATATATGAGATGATTGGGAGCTGAGGCTTCCTAAAAGTTTGAATGTAATCGTCCCTGTCCATGCACAATCGAAAGTAGACATACAGGCTCAAATACATGCACTCCCACCCGTATATGATGTCCTTTAGCAACCCGAACCTGGACCAGACACTTTTGGTATGTCCATGTGGGCAGCTTCTTTCTTGGTGATTTAAAACTTGCTTCACTGTAAACAGTGATTCTGGTTTTCCTGCAGGTTCCAGTTCATGGCAGGCTTGAACATCAGTGGTCCCTGCATTGTTGCTGAACATCCAGATTGGTTTCCTCCCATCTGAGCATCATGGTTTGAGTCTTATACCACGGTAGAGTGGTGAAATATTTGCATAACTTGTACTTATGTATATGTTACAAAGTACAAGAACTGATGATCTTTCTTTTTTTCACATCCAGTCCACTGTCATTAAAAATAAACACTACTTTATTAAATGAAAAAAACATGTTGAGTTAACTTCTTAAGAAGTCAGAAATCTGTAAAACTGATGATTAGCTTGACTTCTAGCTTGGACAGAATTGGGAGTTTAGTCAGAACCGTCATGTTGCAGTTTTTCGGTAATAGAGTCCTGTTACAAATGCAGCATGTAGTCTAAACATGAAAACCTTCTGCTCTGCATTTATCAGCTTTGAAAAGCCATTCTCAGGGCTTTACTCAACCATTTAAATGGCCTGTTCTGGCTCAAGGGCCACATGTTTGAAGTGTGAACCTAGACTGTGAAATAAGAGTAGCTTGCCAACCTTAAGACTAATAAAGGCACAACAACAGATGGGAATGATCAAATTGTCAGTTTTATTTTACAAGTCGTCATATGTTTTAACAAATGAATCGATTTCTGTGTGTTTCAGCAGCAGCTACAAGATATTTGGCAGCCATAACAGAAAGTGTCCTCACTGAAAGATGTGGTTCATGTATCTCAACAATGTAATGCTCCAGTAAACAATGACAACTCTGCTCCGCTAAAAGCTTGACCAACACTGATCTTTTGTCAGTAGAAGGGCTGAAGTGACACAACTCAATATTCAGTTATTAATTTATTTATTTTTGATCGTGAAGAATAAAGAGGTCACATCATGTTTACGTACTTTCACTGAGGCATGAGTGGTGATGATGCATGGCAGCAAAAACTTGTATTTCTAGTCAATGTCCTTAATCAGAGTAGAATGAACAGCTCCAGTATGTATATAAAAGGCACAGCAGGGTAATTTAATATAAACTAAAGAAAGTGACCCAACTCTCAATCAGAGAAAATACATTTTGAGTTATGCACACATTTATGCTTTTTGCACTGCAAAATATGTTAATAATAGAACACATGATTCCAGTACCCAATATGGGTCAACAAATCTTCCAGATAAGAAAGCAATGCATAAAAGTGCATCAGAAAGGGTGATATTAAAACAAAAAAGTAGGTAGAAAATTCACAACTCCTGTCAACAGGAATATAAGTTAAGTATGATCATTCCTAACCAAGCTTGGTCAGTTTTTATGGTAGTTATCATATCATGCATCAATGAGAGAAAGTATGTTATCATAGAAAACAATATTGTGTTTCTAAAAAAGAAAGAAACTATCAGTGCAACAGAACTTTGTGCTAAAAATCTGACACAGATTTCTCATTTAACATTGAAAATCTTATTTATATTTAACCAACATGGTCACATTGTTAACAACTTCTTTCAGTTGGTGTCTACCACGGCCTCCAGAGGGAGCTGTTGACTCGAGTCTTATCTTTGGTCATGGTAGTCTGGACTGTGTAGCTCAGACGAGAGATATCAGCCTCTCTCAGGTTGTCAGAGGAGTTTTGCAGTTTGTTGATGTGGTTCAGCAGTCTTCTCTGAGAGAGAGTGTTCACCTCCTCTTTGGACAGAGCATGTGCCACCTCTTGGACACATCTGGAGTAGCCCTTATCAACAGCTGCTGAGTTCACAGCTTGACGCTGCTGCTGCAGTCGTCTCAGGAAGCAAACGGTCATCTCCAGGATGTCTGCCTTCTCCAGTTTGGAGTCTGGCTGCTGTTTGAGGAACTCTTGACCAAGTTAAGACTTGAGCTGCTCAGTGCTGCTGTTAATTCACTCTCTGCGTAACTTCTACACCAGAGGCTTTCTGAGCTGCAAAAAGAGGAAAAAAATAGTAAATAAACTTTATCCAGAGTGTAACTTAAGCAATATATGAGACAATTTGTAAAGATATGTTTAAGTATTGGTGGGAAATTTACCTTGTGATTCGAGTTGAATGCTTCTGAGAATTGCTCATTGCTGCAGTGATTGTAAGTGCCATCCCTGGATATCTGTGCTGTAGAAATCTCATCTCTCTCTCTCTCTCTCTCTCTCTCTCTCTCTCTCTCTCTCTCTCATCTTCATCTCACTATTTATAATCTCACATCTCCATATGAATATGTGGGTTCTGGCTTGGCTGAAGTTTCTCACCATTTTGACCAATCAGGGAGCTCAGCAAGACAATAAGGATGAAGCAACATGCTGAATGCTGTTTTACTGCTGGAGGAACAATAGCTAGGTCTCAGGGGAACAGGTGGAGGACTGGGGGTGGGGGTAATGGGTGGGGCTTGTATGAATCTGGGAAAGTTGTGACCCTGTAGAGAGGAGATCTTCCCCCTGATGCTTTGATCAATAACTTTGACTGAGCACACGCTGATCATCCCATCACACATGTGAGAGCACTCCATATGCACCTTTCACATTAAAAATCCCATGATGTTAAAATAAAATAGCAGGATTGAAAGGTAGATTTGTGTTTTAAGATTAAGCAATAATCTGAGACATAGCACAAGGCCATATGCTGAAGTTTGATTATTACCTTTTTTGTTTTAATAGAGTGCATTAGTTAAACCAAACTTACATAATGTAAGTTTAGTTTAACTTTCTCAGTCAGGAAATAAGATATCACCTGAGATATTAGCTATTAGAGTTCCTTTCTGTATTTATTACCCACCATCGTTAGTCAAATTATATATTGTGGCATTGATTTAAAAAAAAAGTCTTTGTCAAAATGTACTTTGTGGAAAAAAGCCTTTATAACCTGTTTAAAAAGGATCACATTGCCATGGTGTTTTGGCATCCATCAGTGGAAAAAGTAAAGAGGTTTAGATTGAAATAATGACCCACGACACAGAGTGGAAATGAAGCTGGCAAAAGTTACAGAATTGGCACCAAAGAGAGACCAGCAGAGAAAGAAATACAAGGAAAAAGAGAATAAACAGTGAAGAAAATCTTCCTCTGAAGTGTGCCAATTCCCCTTTGGAGAATAGTCAGGTGCTGGTGAGGTTGAAGATGCTAATCACACTGAACTGTGACTCGCTCTCTCACAGTTTTCCCACACTCTGTTCATTGACTGAGCTCTCACTCAACAATGGGCATGTGCCTTGTTAAATGCTAATTCATCTACACACCAGCAGCTCCCGGCTCTCCCACGAGGGCAGAGTTTGTTGTGTAGACACTGTCAGTAATTAAGCTAGGAGAGTGAGTATAAACACAAATATTTTGATTAGGGATGTAACCTAACTGTTAGTCATCAAAGTATATTTGGATGTGTATTTTATATTTAAATTTTATTTATGTGCATACTTTCTATACCTGCACAGACATATAAGGACATTATAAGTATTTATTAAGAAAAATATGTAATAAATATGACATTCTCCTTTTTTAATTTTATATTTTTACTTTAAAAAATCTTATTTATTTTATTCTATTTTATTTTCAGGTTAATTAGGCTCTTTTTTTAACTTCATTAAACTTTTTTTGATTTGTCATATTGTATTTTATTGAGCTATTTAATGTATTGGCTGCTATTTTTGGACTAGATAAAGTATGCCTTGTCTTATTTTTTTTTTTAATTGTACATTATTATAGCTGTTACTATATTACTTACTTTTTCTTTTGTCATGAAAATGTATCCAGGTAATACACATTGTTATAATGATGTAGCTGTCGGGAGTTTAAAATTGGTCATTGGTAACAATGTAGAACTACAAATAAAAATGTAATTTAAAAACAGTGTGATAATGTGGCACTTTTCTTTAATTTAAATTGTATTTAAAAAATAAAATTTATTTAAAAAAATAATTTCGATTTTATTTAAACAAAACCACAAATCATAACAAAGGTTTTCAAAGAATTTATTTAATATATGTACAAAAAATATAATTAGTACAAACTCTAAATTAACATTTTCTCATCTTGAGTGAGTAAATTATGTACAAATTTTAAATTCAGTGGTAAAGAATTCCTCCCCCTTCACAGACATCTTTGTCTGGCCTGCCTCTATTGTCCCTCAGGGGCTCTGTGAGTGGGTTTTCTCTGGTTTCCCACACTCTCCCCATTTACTGCTTTCAAGAACAAAAGAAGTGTGTCTGGTTGCACATCACATTAATTATGGAGTCAGTTTACGAGTTTTGTCTCATTGCCTGTGAATGGAAATTCCAGCCATCAAGACTAGTCATTACCAGGCTTTTGCAAAACTGCTATAAGGAATGCAGACATGTTTTGGATTGATGAAAATTCAAAGGCTCTTTTTCTCTTTCTTCGAACTCAGATTGTCTCTCTGCATTCCAGGCTTGTTTTCTTAATTTCTTTTTCCTTAAGTTTTTTTTTTGATGATGATGATGATGATGATGATGATAATGATAATGATTTTGATAGGATAAAGGGAGTTCACTCCTGAATTGATCGTGTGCTGGTTGTGGTCTGATGAGTTTAGGTTGTATCAATAATCAAACTTTATTAAAAATCTCATTAATCCAGGTGTTGATAGGGAGATGTGTTGAGGAAAGTTTCTGTTGTATCTGCGATAGTATTTTGTGCGATAACAGTATCAACAAAAATATCTCTTGTAGAGCAAGAGTATTACTTTGATGCATTCTAGTCAAGTTAAAATGACACCTAATTGTGACACGTTTGTTGTAAATAAGGCAGAAATATGTGGTTGTCTAAGCCTAACATATTTTCATGACTGTTTCAGATGTGTTTTCTGTTGTTATGATGAGCGTGTGCTCAGTCAAAGTCATTGATCTCAGCATCAGGCAGCAGATCAGCTTTCTCTACAGGGTCACCACTTTCCCAGATCCACACAGAGCTGTGTGAGTCTCTCTCCATCAACCTCCCCCCAGCCCGCCAGCTGTTCCCCTGAGATCTAACCATTATCCTTAAGGCAATAACACCATTCAGTGTCTTGCATCCTTTATTGTCTTGCTGAGCTCTCTGATTGGCTCAGACTGTGAGAAACTCCAGTCAGACCAAGACCCACACATTCATATGGAGATGTGGGAGTATAAATAGGAGGGATGAAGCCAGCAGAGATCAGATTCTCGCTACAGCACAGAGATCCAGCCATGGCACCTGTCACTGCGGCAATGACCGGTTCTCAGGAGCATCCAACTCTGACCCACAAGGTAAACTGGAGACTCATAGTAGTTTTAATATCACATAAAGCCAACTGATTTTTTTGTGCTAAAAACTGTGCCACTGAACAAGTTTAGTAATATTATTGGTCTTCTTTCTGCAGCTCAGAAAGCCTCTGGTGGAGAAGTTACGCAGAGAGCGAATTAACACCAGCATTGAGCAGCTCAAGTCTCTGCTGGGTCCAGAGTTCCTGAAACAGCAGCCAGACTCCAAACTGGAGAAGGCAGATATCCTGGAGATGACAGTTTGCTTCCTGAGACGACTGCAGCAGCAGCGTCAAGCTGTGAACTCTGCAACAGTCGATCAGGGCTACTCCAGGTGTGTCCAAGAAATGGTCCATTTCCTGTCCAAAGAGGAGGTGAAGACTCAGTCCCAGAGAAGACTGCTGAACCATGTCAACAACCTGCATGCTTCTTCTAATAAGAACCTGAGAGAGGCCAACTTATCTAGCTCCACAGTCCAGACGAGCATCATCAAAGACAAAAGTCCAGTCAGCACTGCTCTATGGAGACCTTGGTAGAAGCCTTGGAAGGACTTGTGTAAAAGTGTGCTTGGAAGTAAAAACTCTATCTTCGTAGAAGTACCTGTAATTGTACTTGTTTCTGGGATTGTCTTATTTTGAAGGGTGCCTGTGCAGCATTTTCCTTTAATCTATATTATTGCCTTTTGTAAAGGTCAGATTCTGTGTTTCTGCAATATTTGCAGACAACGGGTTGGCTGTTATTTTGTGTTTCAAAAGTAGTCGCATTCCGATTCATTGTGAAGTAGACGTTATTATTCCCAGTTTGAATTCGTATATAATGTTGGTTACACTGACAGTGATGTATGTATGCATGTTGAACATGTGTAAAATTTTATGTGATATCCACATTACTTTACTGATTGAAATGTCCTTTCTGGTCTTTAAATGTGTTAACTGTCTGCATTTTTAGCAGATAACCTTCAAGACAAACGTGTTGCTTATTGACTCTGTGAGTGACAGCACACATACCTTCAATGAAGGCGCTGTTATTTGTAAAACATCTCAAAATGAATGTATCTCTTCAAGCCAAGTGATGCGCAATAAAACAATCAGAAAAAACAACACATTTTGCTTGACTTATTTTGATTATTTAATCATGGAAATTATATAAAACTGAAAATCTGCTCTGCAGGTTCAACAACGTGTTTTTTAATAGGCAACGTTATCTGAAACAACAGGGTAACTTTACCTGCTGTTTACTGAGAAAAATGTTTTAATATAAATATATATTTGGGCAAAACTGCTTATTTCTCACTTGACTATGACTGTTTTTGTTAGGTTCACATAAAAATGTGACGGACCTTAGAACAGACAGACAGATGCTGGTAAAACTCTTCTCTTTTGAGCTAATAGCTTACACCATATTTCATTCTAAAATGTGGTGTTATATAAAACAGCATGACATATAGCTACTGCATATGCTGATGGGATTAGCAGCACTTTTTCACAAGCAAATTTAGTATTTGAATGATGGCTTAGCAGCAGTGTTAAAGTCCTGTCCTCCTGTTAAAGTATGATACTGTAGATCAGATGCTCCCAGTGCTCTGATGACTGAGTGTCTATTTAGGGAGTCAGCATGTTACTGAGAATTGCACAAGAAAACTGCACACAAGTTGTTGTGCTGGCTTATGTTTTTTTTTGTTTTTTTTTATAACCACAATATTTGTCAGTGCTAAGAAGGTGAGGTCTGCTATAATGACCAGGACAGAGGAGCTGAAATCGAAGAAATGAATGAAAATCTCTTTTTGTCTCATTCCAGGGGTAGGCAACTCCAGGCCTCAAGTGCCGGTGCCCTGCAGGTTTTGGATCTCACCCTGGGTCAACACACCTGAATCAAATGATTAGTTCATTCCCAGGCCTCTGGAGAACTTCAAGACATGTTGAAGAGGTCATTTAGCAATTTGAATCAGCTGTGTTGGTTCAAGGACACATCTAAAACCTGCAGGACATCGGCACTCGAGGCCTGGAGTTGCCTACCCCTGTGCTATATCATAGCATGAAATAAAGTGGATAAAGGCAATGCATATCACTACATTCCTTTCTGGATGTGCCTGTCAGTCACACACGAATGGTTGTCAAGGGCTGCCATTGGCACCCTTGCTCTATGTCATCAAATTCAGACATTATCATAGTCTACGATTAGCATCTTTTCACACTGATCAAGCCTTTCTCATGAAACTCAAGTTTCCCTCAAGGGAGTGTGAAAATATTTAATAAATTTATAATAAAGTTTCTTGAATCAACACAAAATATTTAAATAGTTTGATTCTTCCAAATTAATTCAAATAAAGTCACATGACAAGAATTTGATCTTCAGATATTTATTTTCTTGAAATATGCAAAAAAAAACCCATAAAAACAAATTAAAATCCACTTTGGATGAATAAAAACGAAACTGATGAATAAACAAGATATGCATACACAGCATAAACAGAGATGAATCTCCTTTCAAAAGAAAGGTTTGTATTAAGGGATTTTATCAAATATACCTTGAAACAAGGCAGCGAAATACATATGCAAAAATATAATCACACAGTGTTACTGTTGGTATAAAATGCAAAAATTATACCGCTAAAATTCTGGTGAAAAAAAATTAGTAATTACACAAACAACAACTAATTGTTGCATAGTTTCGAGGCTGGATTTTTCTTCTGTGGCCTTCACATAAAAATCTGACAACCACAAGAAACATAAATCCCACAAATAGCAGCAAAACACATCTTCTGCACAGTCAACAACCACTTTTGACCCTGAATTCAGTTATCTTTCACAGGCTCCTGTTAAAGCTAGACTGAAATCATATCGTATGAGCTAAAATAAATGTTTCCTTTTAAAAAAAGAAATACTCAGTAAAACGGTTGAAATGTGCCGCAGGTGCCCTCGACAAGGTGTCTCCTTGTCGTAATGCAAATAATGCATCTTTTAACAGTCAGTAGATTTTTAACACAGAGATCCAGCTTGCATCACTGCCATTAAAAATGCAGTGGTTTGAATCCAGTTTTGATGACTTTTTGTAGTTCGTGTTTTGTTCTTAAAAGCACAGCGGAGCCACGTCATCCTCTGCATCGGGAAACAGGCGTAAAATGTCCCTTGAATATTTGGAGTAGCCGTTGTGTGTCAGCAGGGCTTTTCTTAACGTGAGCAATGACTTTGTTTTCTCCAGTAAGTCTGAGAGAGGGAGACCATTCTGCAGATGTTCTGCAATCAGAGCCTTCAGCTTCTCCACTCCGGTGCTGCATTTCTTCTCCAGCATGTGAAGTTTACATCTGAAAGAAAAGTCACAACTATCTTAACATATTTGTCCTTTTTGTGAAAAGTACATTTCTAGTGAACAGCTCGTACTAGGAAAAGAGAAACAGAACTTCAGCTCACCTAAACAGTTGCTCCTTCATGGTGTCCTGAAGAGTGAGATCTGCGTAGAGAGCCATGACGAGGTCTGTTTCTTCTTGTGGGAAGTTCTGGTTTTGCTTGCAAAGGTTCAGACGACGTCTCTGTTTAATTCTGTGTGCCTGCTCCTTATTTATGCTGCTCATCTTGCGCTTTCACTGCTTTCTGGCCAATCAGGGGCCTCAGAGCTCAGGACAATAGAGCGCATTTAATGGCTGTCATAGAGAACAGGTGGGATGCTTTATCTGTATGCCATACATAAGTGAGATCAGTGGGAAAATGCTCTTCCTGAAGTGGACACGGGAAAATTTTGTTTCCTTCTGTGAAGCTTAGACTATGCACATGGACCATGATGGGACATAGGACAGACACTTCAATGACACTAATCTAAAACTGTAAAATGTGCTGCGTGGATGATAAAACTTATTACTAACATATTATTAACATCTAAACTGCAACAGCAAATACTCACTACGACATTTTTAAATATGTGGGTTTTTATTCTCAAATAGCACCACTGTTTCTGTCTTTAATTATTTCTAATGATAAAAAAGCCAACTCAAATGAATAATATTAAATAACCTTCAAAATGAGCTAAAAGCATTATTAATATTTTTAATGTTTAATATTTTCTCAGTCTCTTTTTCTCAGCAGCCAGTTATAGCAAAACCAGATGGTTGTGAAGTGGGCCTCTGTGCTTTCCCTGCCTGAGAACGGTCCCGAGGCTTTGTTAGAGCAGACACACTTCTATTGTGTGTGCTGCTGAGCAGGCTGCATACAGAAGTGTGGGAAGCCGTGTGTCGCTGTGGCTCCCAGCAGCAGAGAAAGAGGAGGGCGTGTGACTGGGGCACGTTCGGCCTTGTGCATGGAGCTGTGGGGGGCTCAGAGGCAGGGAAATGAGAAACCTGAGCCCCTACACAGACAGCACAAACAGATGGAGAGGAGATAAGCAGAGAATGTATACCCACTTGAGCCTGGTTATATGTCAGTTTTGCATTTTTTTAGGGTGCTCACGGTATTTAAAAGCACAACATAAAGATAAAAAGACATTACATCAGTCATTACAGAAACAGAAAACAGAAATTTCTCAAAGGTTTTATAGCGAAATGTTCTTTTGACAGACTACAATAGTAGTATTGTAAGACTGAAAGTGGCCACTGATTTTTAACTAGTTGGTGTGCCCACGTGGATACTCTCGCCAGATACTTTACTAGGTATACCTTCTCAGGGTAACTATCTATCTATTTACATGTTATTTCAACAAAGTGCTGGAAGTGATTTTGCTCAATACTGACAGAATAATATGCTTGCTATTTATCAAAAAAAGAAAAAAGAAAAAAGAAAAAGTACCAAAAAGTAGACATGCAGTACCCCAGTACCTGAAAGACAGAAGGAGCCCAGTTGACAGAACTATTGAATGGGTCCCTCCACATTTCATGGCATTTATACTGTATATTGGTTGTGTGAAGGTAAAGTCTAATAGGACTCTGGAGAGCCACCCCAATAAGATGAACTCCACTCTGCTCAATATTAATTTAATCTCTTTATAAATTTATTGGTGGGAGCCTCCAAAACAGTGCCAGTTTCACATGTGGCCACTTGGGAAAATTAATTCTACTGACCTCGTCTGTCAACCTGTCCATCACCACTGCAAACAAGAAGGGGTTCAGAGCTGATCCCTGATGTAATCCCATCCCCATCTTGAACCTTTTTCTCTCACCTGTTGCATACTACATCTCTGTCTTCCTGTCCTCATAAATGTCCTTCACCAGCCTCAAATATATGCTACAACTACTTCCTCATTTGTACCATAGTTCCTCTATTGGCTCCCTATCATATGCTTTCTCTAGATCCACAAAGACAGTACAACACTAGCACTCACAAAGCAAGCATTATACGGTATCTGTGGTGCTCTCTCTCCACATGAATGAATCCACATGAATCATCTCTGCTGCTCTCCTTTGCTTTTAACCTTGGTTTAATCTTTGTTTTAACCTTTTTTTCACTTTGTCCTTGAAAATTTGTACCAGTACACTTCTTCTCCATTCTCCAGGCATCCAGTCATCTGGACCAACCGGCTTTTCAATCTTCATACTTTTCATAGCTGCCTTCATTTCCTCCATATTAATTCTCTGAACTTTCCTCTTCACTAACTATTCTCCATCTCTCTGCCTCTCTCTTTCTCTCATTTACTTCGTTCATCCGCTCCTCAAAGTGCTCCTTCCATTTTGTCAACACACGCTCTTCACTTGTTCTTCCCATTTCTATTTACGTCCCTAATCGCCCTAACCTTTGAATACTTTCCTGTACTTACTCATTCCACAAAAACTATGGACAATGTTCTTCAACTTACACTGTTTAATTTTTGCCTCTATCATCACTTATTTTTCTTGATGTGAGCGCTGTTTTATGTAGCATCACTTCCAAAGCCATCCTACAGGATACCATCAGATGCTACAATCTCCTCTGCCACTACTGTACCTTTAAGTCTCCTATCTCAAATTGCCCCTTCTGCAAATTGTGTAGATCACTTCTGTGCACCTCTCAGATCCCTTGTGTGTTAATCTGTGTTTCTCAGAGGAGCTGAGAGGAGGGGAAACCAATTATGATAACTACCAAGTTATGCAGAAGAGCATCTTTGTTAAACCTTGAAAAAAAAATTAGCTACAGCAGCAGAAGACCACACTGAGGGCCACACCTGTCAGTTAAGAACAAGACCCTGAGTCTACAGTTCACATGGACACATGGACAACAAAAGTTTAGCTTTTTTGAAAAAACAAAACACTGTAAACCAGCTTTTTTTTTCTTTGCTACAAGCATAAAACCTTGCATAGATAATACTCCATAGGAATGATGGTGTTTCTTGATGTAGACTTTTGAGTTGTCATGTTAACTGTATCTCGTTTAAATAAAAAAAATATAAACTACAAATAAGCAAAAGAGATCTCAAAATGAATTCAAAAGGTTCCAAAAGCTGTAACCTATCAGAAACTGCTTCTTCTCTTTGAAAGGTTGACCATAAAGCGTCTTGAAAGCAGAGAGTTAGATTACATGTACAGAGTGAAACTTCAGCTTCTACCAAAAAATGATCAAATGCCCTTAAAAAATACCCAAAGATATCAGGAGACATCGTTTCCATCTGGCAGTGTTTGTTTATTCAATGATACAAAGTGAGGCGCATAAAGTATAAAATCTTCTAACAGCAGGTGATGATACATCACAGCAACAACTTGTAAATGACTACAAGGAACACTGTACTCAAAGCGAGTTAAGGAACAGCTGTCTTTATGAAAGACAAAAAGCCAAATTACTAAACAAAATAAAAAGTGACCTTAAAACAGATCAAAGGTTCTAATCACAATGTAATAATAACATCTACATAAAAAAAAGTTCATTTACAAACAGATAATAGTCACTGGAAAACTGTGACAGAGTGATATTAACCCCCCAAAATTTATTTAAACATTCACATATGACCACACTTTGGATGAAGAACAGCTAAAGCTTCTTATCAAATGATCAATATTTTTTAAAAGATAATGTTACTATAACATTATAGAGAACCTATGCTTGTAGCATGTTGAGAAATAATAATCACTGCTGATGCAATCAATTTGATTCATGCAACATGCATGGCTAGATGTTTTCTTTCTTAACATGAAAAACAGTATTGGTGTCATTTACCAGGAAATTACACATTAAGCACAGCAAAGTAAAGACTTCTGTAACTACAGAAGAAAAAGTACAAAGAATTTCAAGGAATTCAGTCCAGTAATCTTTGACCAATATGGTCTTTTAAACTATTGTATTAGCGACTACTTTATGTGAGTCTCTACCACGGCCTCCACAGGGTGCTGTTGTCTTTCGTGGTGCTTGTCTGGACTGTGGAACTCAGAGGAAAGAGGTCATCCTCTCTCAGATTTTCATCAGAAGCAGTCTGCAGCTTGCTGAAGCTGTTCAGCAGGTTTCTCTGCTGTTGGTTCTGCTGCTGTAGCTGTGTCAGGAAGCAAACAGTCATCTCCAGGATGTCTGCTTTCTCCAGTTTGGAGTCTGGCTGCTGTTTGAGGAACTCTGGACCCAGCAGAGACTTGAGCTGCTCAATGCAGGTGTTGATTCGCTCTCTGCGTAACTTCTCCACCAGAGGCTTTCTGAGCTGCAGAAAGAAGAACAAAGTCATTAATAACATCATTTGGGAGGATGAAGTTAGCCTTAACAAAACACAAGCTCTCATGATTACTGACATGCTGTGAACATTATGTAAATTCTATCAATGTTCCACTTACCTTGTGAGTCAGTGTCAGATGCTCTGGGGTACTGGTCATTGCTGCAGTGACTTTAGGCACCATGCTTGGATTTCTGTGCTGTAGAAGTCTCTGTAGATAGTTCCGATCTCTGCTGGCTTCATCCCTCCTATTTATACTACAGCATCTCCATATGAATGTGTGGGTCTTACTCTGATTCAGGTTTCCCACAGTCTAAACCAATCAGCGGGCTCTGTCAAACAATAAGGCATGTCGAGCCAGCAACATGCTCCAGTATGCCCAGGGGATTTCAGGGAAACAGCTGGAGGACTGGAGGGAGAGGGAGAGATACGTTCAGAGTTCTATGTGAATCAGGGAAAGTGGTGACCTCCCAGGGAGGCCTGATGCTGGGATCGATAACTTTGACTAGGCGCACGCTTATCATCTTGTTGCACCTATGGGGGAATTATATATTTATATATATATATACAACCTTTTTTTCACTTTGTCCTTGTATATATATATATATATATATATATATATATATATATATATATATATATATATATATATATATATATATATATATATATATATATATATATAGTTAGATAGATAGATAGATAGATAGATAGATAGATAGATAGATAGATAGATAGATAGATAGATAGATATAGAATGAAATGAAATGAATGAAATTGAATTGGTGTAATTTTAATGGAAAATTTAATCAAATATTTAATTTATTACAAACTAATCTTTTAATAAATCATTATAAGTGTTGTGCCTATTAATTTTATTAAAATTACTGCTGAACCATTCTGCTGTCCTTTTGACACATGCTGTAAAGTCAGTGTGAGTAGCAAGTTGATTTCAGTATCCCACACTGACTCTCTGTGCTGTGTTAAATGAGCTACAAAGGGACGTCTGTGACAGATGCTGCCTGTGTGTTGTCAAAGAAAGACAGCATTACATCACCAACCATCTGGAGGGAAAAGATCCCATTGGATGGCTGTGACAGATAGTTAAACTTACAATTACACTGTAAAATCCATCAAGAGTAAGATCAAAATATTTTGGCCTGTCCTACTTAAATTTACAATCACGACTGATAATTGACTGTAGTTTCAGCTGTGAGGGTGGGAAGTTTTCCGGGAGGGAGCAATTTCCCGAAGTGTGCCAAATCCCTCTAGAGAATTATCAAGCTGCTAGTGGAGTGATTTACAGTCAACACTATTCTCCAAAATTTTCCCACGCTTCCTCCTTTAGCAGAAAATGGACATGTACACATCTGCAGGTGGATTCTTTTTTTGTACAATCAGTGGTAAATCTCTTAAAATATACAAATATTCTTGAATTGTCCATTCTGTCAAAAATTGCATACACTTTAAAGATGTTTTGTCTTCAAATTTTGTTTTACATCATATCATTGTTCCTACTTTAAATATGAAATATGTTTTACACCTTATTATAAAAATTGTAGTTGTAGTGCAAGACAGTGATATGGTGATCCTACTTTGGGTAAAAGAGGAACAGCCAATATAACAGTTAAAAACATCAGTTTTTGAAGTCATGCTCCCATTTATCCTCTGTCCCTTCAGGGCAATGGTCTTGATCTATTGTTGCCCTGGGGGTCTGTGAGTCAGCTTCTTCTGGTTTCCCACACTCTGTCCTTTGACTGCTTTCCATGGAAGAACAATAGAAGTGTGCCTTATTGAGTGTCACATCAGAGTGTCACGTGAATCCAGACTCCAAAAACGTTAAACTTCTTATTCACCTAAAGGTGATATAAATAGATATGCACAACATGTGTTTGGATTTTATTTGGTTTGATGACATGACTTACTATAATCCAACAGAGTAAAATTATATTAATAACACTCCTAATAATCACATAAAAGTGCTTTGTTTTGCACTAAACATGTATGTTTACAGGCATTTACAGTCAACTTAACAGTTAAGAAATAGAAGAATATTTGTCTTTGATCTTTATAAAGATGTTAGTGATGACATAAATAATGAGTAGACATTGTTTTCAGCAGGCAGTCCGTTTATTCAACAATGATAAAAGCTCCAACAGGAAGTGATGATACATCACAACAGCAACTTGTGGATTTCGACAAGAAAAACTGTAATCAGAAAGAGCTGTCTTTATGAAAGACAAAGTTTACAGTACTCAGTGTCTTTGACAAATTAATTTGAAATAACACAAAAATATTAATTAAAAACTCACTAAACAAAAACTGACCTTACAGGTCAATATTGATCAAGAGGTGCAAATATCACAATCACATTTTTAACCCACAATAAGGATCAAGAAAACTGTGACAGTAAGAAAACCTTTTAGAAAAAAACCTCGTAAACATTTGGATCCTATAACAGATCAGCTTTGAATCATTATTACATTTTTGTTAAGTCACATATTACAATCTGTCCTTAAAGAGGACACTTAAGTCACAAATATCATAACCAAAAGGTAATGAAAGCTACTATAACATGTACAGTAAGGATAAAGAATATTTCAGATTTCATTCATGTTACAAACATGACAAGATGTTTTCTTCCTTAACACGAAAGGTACTGTTGCTGTCATTTCCCCAGGAAATGTCGTCTTCCACACACACACAGAAGAACACACAAAGTAAAGCCTTCTGAGCATACAGAAGAAGAAGTTCATTGAATTTCAAAGAATTCAGTCCTATTATGTTTGATCAATGTGGCCTTTTTAGCTCATCTATTAACTCCAGTCTGTAGGTGTCTACCACACCCCCAGAGGGCGCTGTTGACTGGACACTTGTCTGGACGGTGGTGTTCAGATGAGGGAACTCAACCTCTTGAGAGTTCTTCTCAGAGGAAAACTGCATCTTCTTGAAGTCAGTCAGTAGGTTTCTCTGCTGCTATAGCTGCATCAGGAAACAAACTCTCATTTCCAGGATGTTTGTCTTCTCATATTGCTGTTTGAGGAACTCTGGACCAAAGAAAGACTTGGACTCAGTGCAGCTATTGATTTGCTCTATGCGTAATCATCTGAGGTTTTCTGAGCTGCAGAATGAAGAACAAAGTCGTTAATAAACTTGTTAAACTTTAAAAAATGCAAGTGCCTATAATCAATATCAAAACTGGTTCAAATAAAATCTTCAGTTTACCTTGTGAGCCAGAGTCAGATGTTCCTGGGGCTTGGTCATTGCTGCAGAGATTCTAGGCACCATTCCTGGTTTTATGTCCTGCAGAGATCTCTGTGGAGATCTGTGTTCTGATCTCTGCTGGCTTCATCCCTCTTATTTATACTTCACCATCTCCATATGAATGTGTGGGTTTAAGTCTGGCTGAGATTTCCCACAGTCTAAACCAATCAGCGGGCTCTCTGACACAATAAGGCATGTGGAGCCAGCATCTTACTCCTGTGTGCCTGGGTGATATTAAGTCCCAGAGGAACAGCTGGAGACCTGGAGGGAGATGGAGAGGTACTTACAGAGTTCTATGTGAATCAGGGAAAGTGGTGACCTTATAGTGAGCAGATCTGCTGCCTGATGCTCGGATCAATAACTTTGACTAAGCTAACACTCATGATCCCATTGCATGAGTGGGGAATGACAAACTTTTAATGTATGAGTTGGTGGCACTTTTTAACATGTCCCACAACTAAGGGTGTACTTCCCCTGTAATTAAGTGAAATTTTAGCCAAATTACATGTCAAATTACAAAGTAATTATATTTACCTGCAAATAGGTAGGGGACGTACACTAGAATAAGGGGGTAACGAGCCACGTTTTTACAGGAAATAAGGAATTAATTATGCTTTAAGTAAATTTAAGTAGTCTGTATGTAATTTGAAATGTGTAGAAGTAATTTTAGGTAGTGCATAAGTAATTTTGTTTTAGAGGAAAGAAGAAGTAATTATATTTCAAGCCAATTTAAATAGTGCCTAAATTCTGTGTGTTTTGCAGGCAAGGTAACTCAGATTATGCTGTAAAATGTTTATTACAGAATTAGTAATTTTAAGTACAAAATTTCTTTCTCTAATCTTTTTGGAAAACAAACAATATTTCCTCTTCTTACCCTGCAAGTACAGAAAAATGGCACACTCCTTTCCCATAAACTCCTAAGCTTCCAAGTGTAGAACATCTATCGTGCACATTTATGTAATGAATATTAAAGGAAGCTGTAAAGAAGGCAAAGGTGCTTAGACCTGGGCTGGTTTATAGTATTACTAAACATATTTTTTGCAACTGCCCCATTAGTAAGCTGAGTGTTGTTCCCATTGTTTTAATTTACTCAGTTTAAATTACTCAGTGCAATAAAGTTACTGCTGTCCTTTGTGTCTTTTCACACATGCCATATATCCAGTGTGAGTAGCAAGTTGATCTAAGTTTCCCACACGTACTCTCTGTGTTGTGTTCAATGAACCACAAAGGGATTTCAGTGACAGATGCTGCCTGTGTGTTGTTGAAGAAAGACAGCATTACATCACCAGCCATCTGGAGGGAAAAGATCCCATTGGATCGCTCTGACAGCTTGAAATTTTTAAAATTAGTTTGAAAACTCTATAAGAAGCAAAGTAAAAATGTTTTGCAGCTCCTACTTTCAGTTTTCCGCCACTACATTTTCTACTTTAAGGCATAAATATGACTGATAATTACCAGCCACCAAATGGATGGGAGGGTAGGAGGTTTCCTGTGAGCAAGCAGTTTCCTCAAATGTGCCATTTCCCTCTGGAGAAACAGCAAACTGCTGGTGGAAAGATAACTAGATATTCTGGATTTTTCCCACACTTCCTCCTTTAACAGAAAATTGGCATGTGCCCATTTCCAAATCAGTTTGAGGATTTTTTTTTCTTTGAGCCAAAGTGTGACAAACCTCTTAAAATATCAGTTTCAGTTTCAGTTTTCAGTTTTCAGTTTTATTTGTCATATGCAAGTTAGCACAGGGTCAACATTGCAATGAAATGTGTTTGACGAGCAGCAGTCACTCAGCAGCATGATACAGTAGGATATATGTATCTGACCCAGGACAGTATCCCTTCTGTTAAACAGCTGTATATGTGCTCTTTATACAGGAAAATATAGTATGACAAGTCTCTGTGTTTGCTCTCTAAATCTGGGTCACAACATTTAAGTGAACACTTTATTACACAGCATGAAGTTACACAGCACGTTTTTACGTCTATGTTGACTAAAGCTTTTTGTTTTACCACAAGCAGAAGTAAGCTTTGCAACATTTGACTGTATGCAGTTGTAAGAATGTCACTAATGAATTCAGTTGTGTAGCTAGCTGGCTAACAAGCTAGGACTGTGTTTCTAACACCATGGAGTTTGTATTTTTTTTTTCCAAAGTATGCTTGTACAGGGTTTCTTAAGTAAGTCACCAATACTACAAGAATTCTTTCACTAATCTTTGGCCTGGTGGTTTTTATACTGCGGTATTTCTGTTTTAAATAACTTCTTTGCGCCTGAGTCCTGTGTGGTAGGTTTCTGTCTACTCCTGAAGGCTTGAGTTGAAATGAGCTTTTCATTCTGTGAATTAGACTATACACAGCTACAGCTAAATCCTTAATTTTCAGTGTGTCGCTGTGAAACACATTTGGGGTAGTGAGGTTTATAGTGGCACTTGACTTTGTAGTGAATCATATAAAACAGCATTGATCACCGTCTTTAAAAATACTTTCAGACCATGTGTTACAAGATCAATATGTGTTCTTAGTGCTTATTTTCTGATTATATTGTTTTATGTATTTTAATAATAAAGGCTTGTAAAGCAAGGCCACTTTTGACTCCTAAACCAAGTGCTCAGCCAGACTGAAAAACAGGAAGTTAGTGTAGAGCTGTACAACCATATAAATAAATACAGGAAACCAGACAGAAAAAGAGGAACTAGTAACATATAAGGAGTTGTTTGTATCGAAACGATGTGTGACGTGTAAAGTACCAAAATAACACCTATATGTGGTGTTGGGAAGGTTACTTTTAAAATGTATTCCATTACAGAATACAGAATACATGCCCCAAAATGTATTCTGTAACGTATTCCGTTATGTTACTCAATGAGAGTAACGTATTCTGAATACTTTGGATTACTTAATATATTATCATGCTGTTTACAACTACATGAATGTACTATTGTTGTGATTTATTACTGTTACTGAAGGTCCGTGGCTCCGAACCGTAGTAAAGGGACCTCTGGCTAATACAGTGGGTTCTGTGTCAGCTCGTAGCCGAAAACTAGCTTTACTTTGTTGTCTAGGTCAACTTTGCTAGCAAGAGACAGAGAGAGGCTCTTCTTGTCTGCAGTGGTTATTATTATATTTACATGCTTCCAGCTCCCGTTTTTGCTCAATGACAGCTCGTACTTTTCCTTTTTCTCCCTCCCTCGCTCACAGACACATAACGTGTATGGCAGTCCATTCTCCCTGCAGCACGGACTACACTGCCTATGATGCTACATTCTTTAGAGCTATACCGGTAGCATTCTGCCTATTAGCTTAGCACAACAACAACAAAAAGGCCTCTCTCACTCAGGAAACACGCACAGAGAGAGCGTCACCCTGTAACCATGGCAACCGTAATGCTGCCACCTGGAACAACAGAACGTAGCTGTCAAACAAAACCCAAACAGTCCTGACCCGCCACAATATGAAACAGGGAAGTACCGCTGTGTAATCCATTTATTTCAACAAAGTAAGTGTATTCTAAATACCACCTTTTTAAACGGTAACTTTAACGGAATACAGTTACTCATATTTTGTATTTTAAATACGTAACGGCGGTACATGTATTCCGTTACTCCCCAACACTGCCTATATGAGACACATTTTTAGCTTCTAATGTTAGAGATTCTGCAACTGGCTTTGGGCTGTGCAGGGCTCTCTCTACCGGAAGTTTTGACCACTCCTGAGTCAGGTTTTCTCTGTTCTATCATGGGGATCAAAGAACCGGGTTTAATACAAGTTTTCAACTCTGGTCCTCCTAAAAAAAAGTTCTCCAGAAGCTAATGCTTGAAATGGTTGTTTTGTTTAACAATATTAAATGATAATGTTTTAAAAGTACTGTTGACACTGCTTTTTTTTTTTTAAAAAAATAGAGGAAGAGCCAAAAAACACAATTTATAAGAAACAAGTTTCACTTTGAGCCACGCTCCCATTTATAATCTGATCGTTCTGGATCTATTGTTTCACTGGGGCTCTGTAAGTGATTTTATTTTGGTTTCCCACAGTTCCCCAGTTGTTATTCGGTTCAATATGACCAACACCTAAACTAAATTAAATAACACTCTTCATCACAGATTTTAGTGCTTTATTTTCCTGTGAACATGTAATTTTTAAGAAACAATTATAATGAGTGCTGGACCGTCTAGGTATTTATAAAAAGTGGAGACTTAAAATGAAGGAAAATGAAGAATGCATATCTTTCAGCAGATAGGTCAGTTATGCCATAAAATAATATTAGAGCACAGTGTTTTCATCTTACGGTATTTGTTTATTTAGCATGAACGAAAGCTCAAACAGGAGGTGATGATCCATCACAACAACAACTTGTAGTTTACAAGTCTACAAGAGACACTGTACTCAGAAAGAGTAGAGGGAAAGCTGTCTTTATGAAAGACAATGGATTTGCAGTATTTAGGAAGCCACGGCAATGTTTTCCTCAAACAAAGCAAAAATTTACAAAAATTGACCTTAAAACAGGTCAGGTAAAATCATTAAAATAAACTGCATTGTCTCTTAAAATCTGAGAATGACTTAAATGTAATGTTTTCTGCAAAACATTTAATTTGATCTTAAAACAGATCCCTTTTCATTAATCACTTACATTAAAGTAAACTTGATGAAAAAAAAAGTTTCATCCACAAAGGATAAAAATAAAAACTCTCACTGATGATAAAAAGCTATAAATAACCCAATTACACAACTCAACCCATAATGGGTTCTAGTGAGTCCAGTTCAGGTAAAGTTCATTATTACTTTCTGGTCAGAAAGAGGACATTTTAATTTTAGATAAAAAAAAAAAATCAATAATGGTAAAAAGTATTACTATAACATAATCAGTACAAGAAGTACCTCTCAGATATAATAATGATTGCAGATTCAATCAAATTTCATTCATGCAATATGCATCTTGTTTTTCTTTCCTAACATGTAGGATACTGTCAATGTCATTTCCTTAGGAAACGTCATCTTGCACATACACAAGAACACACAAAGTAAAGCCTTCTGTACATACAGAAGAAAAAATCCATAGAATTTCAAACAATTCAGTCCAGTCATGTTTGACCGATATGGTCTGTTTAGCTTGTCTGGTATGGACTCCAGTGTGAGTGGTCTACCACGGCCTCCAGAGGTCGCTGTTGTCTTTTCTCTCCAGAGAGCATTGGGTAATGCTTGTGTGGTCTTTCGAGCTCAGAATAGAGAAGTCAGCCTCTTTCAGCTTCTCATCAGAGGCAGTCTGCAGCTTTTTGGAGTGCGTTAGCAGGTTTCTCTGCAGCTGTAGCTGTGTCAGAAAGCAAACGGTCATCTCCAGGATGTCTGCCTTCTCCAGGTTGGAGTCTGGCTGCTGTTTGAGGAACTCTGGAACCAGGAGAGACTTGAGCTGCTCAATGCAGGTGTTGATTCGCTCTCTGCGTAACTTCTCCACCAGAGGCTTTCTGAGCTGCAGAAAAAAGAACAAAGTCATTAATAAACTTGTTCAGGAGTTTTGTTTTTGTTAGCAACAAAATATATTTTCTACAATTTGACAGTTTACATGAACAAAACCATTAGTTTACCTTGTGGTTCAGAGTCCGATCCCGAGAACTGGTCATGGCTGGATCGCTATGCTGTAGAGGTCTCTGTAGAGAGAATCTGATCCCTTCTGATTTCATCCCTCCTATTTATACTCCATCATCTCCATATGAATGTGTGAGTCCTGGTCTTGTTGAGGTTTCCCACAGTCTGAGCCAAACAGAGAGCTCCTTGAGACAATAAGGCATGTGAGGCAGCGACATTCTGTCATTACCACCGGGAGTATAATAGTTAGCTCCCAGGGGAGCAGGTGGAGGAGATAAAGAGAGTGCAAGAGGGCGCTTTGTGAATCTGTGAAAGGGAGCAGATCTGATATCTCAGCACACCCTTAACAACCTATCAAATACGTGCAAGTTTACTTGATCGAATTAATGAATTATAGCACTAACTGATAGGTAGATGACATTAGCTCTTTGTTTGTTTCTGCCCAAAAAACTGAAGAGTGAATTGTGTATTGAATGTAGTGTTATATTTAATTTGTAATTTATCAAGATCTTTCATTTGATACTTTATTTAAACTTTTATCAAACCTTTTTTCAATAAAAAAATCCAATTTTTCCTGTAATAACATGGTTGAGTGCAATAGCCTGTGATTTTCTCACTGAAATTACTCAACACGATTATCATGCTGCTGACCACATGCAGTCATCCTTTGACACGTGCCGTATATCCAGTGTGAGTAGCAAGTTGATCTCAGTTTCCCACACTGACTCCCCGCGCTGTGTTCAATTAACCACAAAGGGACTACTGTGACAGATGCTGCCCGTGTGTTGTTATACAAAGAAAGAATTACATCACCAACCATCTGGAGGGAAATGTTCCCATTGGTTGGCTCTGACAGACAGTTTAAATTTAAAACTGCTGTTAAAAAGTTTATCAAAACTAAACTCAGAATGTTTAAACCTGTCACATTTTAAGTTTTCTAACATTATAATACATTTTGAACTTTGGTGATAATCACTCACTCACTACTGAGTATCAAAGTAATCAACATTTTAACTGTGAGAGTGGGAGGTTTCCTGAAGTGTGCCAAATCCCTCAGGAGAATTAGCCGGCTGCTGGTCGGCTGATTGTTATTCACTCTCAGCTCTGTTCTCCAGAGTTTTCCCACACTTTAGTAAAAAAAATTGACATGTGCCAGTATGTAAGTCAACATATTTTTTTTATTGCAAAGGTGTGTGAAATCTTCTGAAAAATCTTGCCAGTTTATTTATTTATTTATTTTTTTTAAAAAACCTGGTTGTTCAAACCTTTTAAGAAAAATTAAAATTCAGTAATCTTACAACAAAAAACAAAAAAACAAAACAGATTTCTGATAATTAGTTTTAAATAAGAGTTGCATGTCTGCTACTTGAGCTAAACTGGAACACATGGCATATAGCATCCTCTGATGTTTGCTTTATTTTATTGTTATAGCAAAACTTTTTCACTGAATCCCCAACCTGCAAAAGACAGGTTTCAGGTGGTGGATGCTTAAAAAATATAAAATAAGAAGAGAGATTAAAAAATTACTGTGACCTGTAGTTCCTGTAGACTTCCTGTTATTCAAAAAACTTTAGCTTTTTCTGAATGATTCTTTTTCAAGGTTTGTACAATGATTTTCCACATCACCTCTTTGATTCTAGTCCACAGCTGACTCGTTCTCAAACACCTTGTGTTTAAACAGTTCTTCTAGTTTAAGAAGAGTTTTCTGATGGAAATGGTACCGCTGCTTTATTCAAAGGAAGCACAGCCATCATGATGATTTAAAACATCTTTCCACTTGTGGAGTCTCGCTCCCTTTTATCCTCTGTCCCTTCAGGGCAAAGGTCTGGATCTATTGTTCCACTGGGGCTCTGTGAATGCGTTTCTTCTGCTCTCAAACACTTGGTCCTTTCAGTGCTGTCACTTGAGAAACAATAGAAGTGTGCCTTATGGAGCATCACATAAGCTAAAATATATATCATCTTTTAAGATTTAAATTATTAACTTTGAAACAATTATTAAAACGTATGAATCTGATGATTTTACCAGAAAAGTTAAGACACTGCATATTTGACCTTTAAGTTTAAAGATTTGACTTCCAACTGAACAAATTGAAATAACATTGATGACCCTTCTCATTACAAATGTTGGCTTTTCACTGAATGTGCATTTTTTGGATAAACAATTATAATAGGGTTCTAAAGGTTTGAAGTATTTGTCTACAACAAATGGAGACAAAGATAGAGACATATGACAGAAAATAAAGAACATACAGTGCTCAACAAATTTATTGAACAGCCTGTTATAAAACAATAAAACAGACATCTTTGAAATCTGTCAAAAACTAGAAATTACATTACAAATTTGAGCCGGTGCACTGGATGCCTCTGAGAAGTCAGAAGTTAATTGAGCATTACAATCAATCGCTAAAACATTTTTTTCTGTTCTGGAATCCAAGTAAGTAATTGTAATTTAGTATCATAAGCAAAAATAATAATGTGCTTTACTTTTTTTAAAACTTTTTTTTGTAAAAAAACAAAAAATGTATTGATAACAATTATATTTTAGCATTAAAAATATAATTTTAAATAATGAGCTTGAGCGTATACTGGTGGATTAACAATTACACAATTACCAATTCTGTTAATTTATAGCAGCTGTTCCACCAAATGTAAACCTTGGGTGCCCCAAAAAGACGTTACATGGACTTCTTCATTCTGAAAACGCTACGTCCAGATAAACAGAATCGGCTTTTTGGGATTTCATTAGCTTGATGATTGAGCATGCGTCAATGCACTTACACTGGGTGGTGTTCTTATAAATTTGTTACTCACTGTCTGACTAGCATCAATGTAAAAAGATAACAGATCAACTGCATAAAAATGATATGCAAGCACAATGTTTTACACTGGCAGTGTTTATTTATTCAACAAGGACGAAAGCTCAAACAGGTGGTGATGACACATCACAACAACAACTTGTAGATTTCTACAAGACACACTGTACTCAGAAAGAGTAGAGGAAAAGCTGTCTTTATGAAAGACAATCAATTTACAATGTTCAAAAACCCAGTACTCAGTGACATTTGATTTCTTTTTCCACTTTCACTAAACAGCAAATGACCTTAAAATACATAGCTATTAACTGCTGAATTCAATTTTTTTCTCACAAAGTAAATATTACTTTGTCTTCTCAAACCTGACATTAACAAAAACAGTAATGTTTTCAGTAAAACAATAAACATATTGATCTTAAAACAGATCAGTTTTAGTAATGACATACATTAAGATACACGTCATCTAAATGTCCGCATAGAACAATTAAGATATTAAACTCAGTAATGATCATGAAGTACCAATATCACTGTCAAGTTTTTACCGACTAAGAAAACTGTGAAAACCCTTTAGAAAGAAGCTGTAAACACTTAGATCTTATAACAAATTCAACCTTGAATTTAGATTAATGTTAAACTGATCAGTAACAGTCAAGAGGTACAAACATCACAATTACACGACTTGCCCACATTGAGTCGTATAGTTAGAAAATCTTCATGAAAGAAATACTAAACATTTGGATCTTATAACAGATCAATTTTGTGTGATTAATATCTACAATCACAATAAATCCTTAAAATGGACATTTAAAATTTAGATCCAAAAAATCGAAAACCAATAAAAGGTAACGTCAATGTCAATTGAAAAAAATCAATAATAGTAAAAAGCATTACTATAACATCATCAGTACATGAAGTACAGTAAATTGCTGATGCAATCAGATTCAATTCATGCAATATGCATGACATGAAATTTTCTTTCTCAACATGAAAGATATTGTTACTACACTTTCCTTAGGAAATATCATCTGACACACACACACACACACACATGCACACAAAGTAAAGCCTTCTGTACATACAGAAGAAAAAGTCCACAGAATTTTAAACAATTCAGTCCTGTCATGTCTGACCGATATGGTCTGTTTAGCTTGTCTGGTATGGACTCCAGTGTGAGGGTTCTACCACGGTCTCCAGAGGTCGCTGTTGTCTTTTCTCTCCAGAGAGCATTGGGTGATGCTGGTCTGAACTGTGGAGCTCAGAAGACAAAGGTCAACTTCCCTCAGCTTCTCATCAGAGGCAGTCTGCAGCTTGTTGGAGTGGGTCACCAGGTTTTTCTGCTGCTGTAGCTGCGTCAGTAAGCAAACGGTCATCTCCAGGATGTCTGCCTTCTCCAGTTTGGAGTCTGGCTGCTGTTTGAGGAACTCTGGACCCAGGAGAGACTTGAGCTTCTCAATGCAGGTGTTGATTCGCTCTCTGCGTAACTTCTCCACCAGAGGCTTTCTGAGCTGCAGAAAGAAGAGCAGAGTCATAAATAAACTTGTTTGTTTGTTTTTTGTTAGAAAAAGAAAAGAAACTGTCAACTTAATAATAATTGAAATCCAGGCAGTGTTCAATTTACCTTGTGGGTCAGAGTCAAATGATCCGTTGAAGTGGTCATTGGTGCAGCAATTGTAGGTGCCATGGTTGGATCTCTGTGTTGCAGAAGTCTCTGTAGCAAGAATCTGATCTCTGCTGGCTTCCTGGCTCCTACTTATAGTCCCACATTTCCATATCAATGTGTGGGTCTTACTTTGGTTGAGGTTTCCCACAGTCTGAACCAATCAGAGAGCTCTGTGAGACAATAAGGCATGTGGAGCAGCAACATGCTCCTGTATGCCTGGGGGATAATGGTTAGGTCTCAGGGGAACAGTTGGAGGACTGGGGGGAGACTGAGACATGCCCACAGATCTCTGTATGAAGCTGGGAAAGTGGTGACCCTGTAGAAGATCTGCTGCCAGATGCTGAGATCAATGATTCTGACTGAGCACCCAGTGCACGTGTGCGGGAATAACAAAGCTATAATGTATGAATTTCATATAAGCAAAAAAAGTGATAGACTAGGTGAATTTCTCTGCATTTTCTGCTTCTGTTGATTTTAATGGACAATTTAGTAATTTCTATTTTCTATCATAGAGCTTAAATGTCTTTTTTTTTAAATTTATCCAAAAACACACGTTTTGAAAACTCCATAAGATCTTTGAATGCTGTATCTACACATTTAATTTGAATCACTCAATATAATACATTAAAATACTCAAAACAAACTCAATCCATCCAGATGCCACTGCGTCTTGTGACACGTGCCTTGTAACCACTGTGAGTAGCAGGTCGATCTCAGTTTCCCACACTTACCCCCGTGCTGTGGCCATTGAGCCACAAAGGGATTTTTGTCACAGATGCTGGTTGTGTGTTGTTATAGAGACAGTGAATTACATCACAAACCATCTGGTGGGAATGGATCCCATTGGTTGGCTAGGATAATAACATTTGAAAAGATTATATCAAAATAATTTCTACTTTTTTAATCTTTGACAAATTTAATCCTCGGTTCATATTTGTGACTGATAACTGACTGAGAGCTGGATTGAAATTTTGGGATTGTGATGGTGGGAGCCTTCCTGGGTGACACAATTTTCATGAAGTGTGTCAAATCCCTTTGGAGAATTCACACGCTGCTGGTGGAGTGATTGCCACTGAACTCTTGTCTCATGGGGTTTCCCACACTTCTATCATTTGCCTAAATAAGCATGCCCCAATTTACAAGTTAATTTTCATCTTGAAGATTATTTACCCATAGCCATCACCCAATTTGTGAAAGTTTAAATTATTATCACTCCAACAAATTGGAAAGGGACTTAGAATGCTTTACATCAGGAATGGGGAGGCCAGATACTGCAGCATACGAAGAAGCATAAAGAGGTTCAAGATCTGTAATAAGTGAATTCAACTACAGTAGGTTAACCTCAGCTAATAATGGGTAATGTTTGAGTATTTCTCCATCCTCTGGCCTTTTGCTGAGATGCTAAATCTTTTGTAAACCTTATGCTGTATATGTTAAGACTGCAGGGAAGCTCACTGGTGTTGTGGTCAGCACTGATACTTGATATTAACAAGGTCAGTGGTTTGAATCCAACATGAGACCATTGCATGTAGTCCCCTCTATTAGGATGTTATGAATGGATGCCATCACTACCCCTATTAATTTAACTTTTCTGTATCCTCTAGCTTTATTTTCTCCTGTGCAGACTGAGACAACATCAGTGTTTTGCAATAAATTTCCAGCTAGCTATCTAATTAGATAGCTGTTTTCTAGAAATCCCCAGTGACTTTCATTGTTTTTTAAAGTGGCAATTTGTGAGTTTTAAATATTAGCTTATGTTTTCTCTCAGAAAAGTGTTGTATTAATAAAATCGACTATATTAACCGGATAACTTGCAGAACCTAAGAATGAGTGATATCCATCCAATGTAATGCTGTATCTATAGCATGTTTCTAGAAACAGTATCTCCTGTTGAGCAAGATTCCCTTCTGTCAGGGGCATGGAGGCAAGCTGTTACATGTTCGCCTGGTTTCTCTGTTTCATATTATCTTGGAAAATATATTCCTGAGAAAGAAACGGCTTTGATTTGAGCACCAACGAGACATAAACATGACAAGAGAGAGAAAGACTTTCTACAGACTTGGCAAAGGGTCAAGTGAATGAATGAGAAGAAATGCTGAAGTAAACTTCAGGCTTCTTGCAGTTCATTTTGAATAACCTTTATATGCCTACTTAAAGAGTTTGCATGTGCACGTTTAATTAAAGACCTCTAGTTTGTTCAGTTTAACTTGGATCCACAAATACTTATGAAATCATCTCTGTGACAGGAAGCTTCTTCATTTAGGCTTGAACTTACAATAGGCGTTATGACAAATAGATTTTAGACCCCAAAAAATTAACAACGATTGAATGTGTGACACGTTGAGCAGTTTGCACTGTCAATAACAAAATTATTCTTTCATTCGTGTCTTTAATTTAAATCCACACAAGACACTTTCGAAGATCTCTTGTTACAATAGAGATTAACAATAAGAAATGACAATTTTAAAAAAAAAATGGTGTTACTGTTTTATGTAAAAAAGGAATGGACAAAATCATGGCCAAAAAGACAACAACAAAAAGATTAGAAATAGGGAGTCAGGCTCCCTTTTATCCCCTGTCACTTCAGGGCAAAGGTCTGGATCTATTGTTCCTCTGAGGCTCTGTGAGTGAGTTTCTTCTGGTTTCCCACAGTCCGTCCTTTCAGTGCTTTCACTACAAGAACAATAGAAGTGTGTCTTAGTCTGCATGTCATTAGATTTCATTTGTGACAGTTTCATGGAAGTGAGAGCTTTTACTTTAAACACACCAGAAACACTTAATTTTATCAAAGTAGCAGTGTCTAAAAAGTGTCTTTTATTTTTGTTTAAAAAACCCAAATATCCAGAAAGTTCCCCTCATTAAAAAAAGAACCTTGTTTTTCTTTTGTGTGCTCTAACCTAAATAGTTTTTAGACTGCAGCATTTTTAATTGGATATGTAAATTAAACAAAGATCTGTGATAAACAGCCCTTAAATTGACCTAAATTGGAAGTGAATGGAGTACATATTTGCCATTACTTATGAAAACCACAACAAACAACAACATGGAAATAAAGTTTTCACTTGGCAGTGTTTGTTTATTTAGCAAGAGCCACATAAAACATAAATGCTTTAAACAGGAAGTGATGACACATCACAACGACAACTTGTAGATTTCTACAAGGCACATGTACTCAGAGAGAGTGAAGGGACACCGTCTTTGTGAAAGACAAAACATTTACAGCATTTAAGAACACATTAATCAATATGAAAACTATTAATATTGACCTTCAAACAGATCACATTTACGTTCCCAAAAGAGAAAAAAAACACCTATCACAAAAAAGCTGACAGTGTGAAACATTTTTCAATAAAATGCTAAAATGTTAATCTTAAAACAGATTGTTTTTCAGTAATCACGAAGTGATCAGTGTTTATCAAAAGGTACAAATAATATACTGTTTAATCCTCAGTGAAGAAAGGGTTAAAATTGTCATATCAAGCCTTTTATAATTAAAAGGATAAATAACTGGATCTTAGAACAGATCTGTTTTGATATTAAATGGGGGTCTAGTCAAATTTTACAATCAGTCCAGAAAAAGGACATTTAAATCTTAGATCACAAGGGTCAAAAACCAACAAACAAAATACTACATTTGGTTCATGCAACATGCATGACACGAGGTTTTCTTTCTTAATGTGCAAGATGTCATTTCCTCAGGAAATGACATCTTGCACAGAAAAAAAACCAGACAAAAACTATAGTACTATATATACAACTATGTTACCATAACACGTACATTAGGCATTGATAATAATTGCTGATGCAATCAGATTGCATTCATGCTACATGCATGACAAGATATTTTCTTCCTTAACACGAAAGGCTCTATTGCTGTCATTTCCTCAGGAAATGTCGTCTTGCACACACAGAAGAACACAGAAAGTTCAAATAATTCAGTCCTGTCACGTTTGACCAATATGGTCTCTTTTTTTCTTGGTATTAACTCCAGTTTGTCGTGTCTACCATGGCCTCCAGAGAGCGCTGTTGATCGGACATTTGTTTTTGGTGATCATGTTCTGGACTGTGGAGCTCAGAGGAGAGAAGTCAGCCTCTTTCAGCTTCTTATCAGAGGCAGTCTGCAGCTTGTTGCAGTGCGTCAGCAGGTTCCTCTGCTGCTGTAGCTGTGTCAGGAAGCAAACGGTCATCTCCAGGATGTCTGCTTTCTCCAGTTTGGAGTCTGGCTGCTGTTTGAGGAACTCTGGACTCAGGAGAGACTTGAGCTGCTCAATGCAGGTGTTGATTCGCTCTCTGCGTAACTTCTCCACCAGAGGCTTTCTGAGCTGCAAAGAAGAATAATGCAATTAATAAATTTGTTCGGGAGTTTTGTGTTAGCAAGAAAATATAATTTATAAAATTTTATAGAAAACAAATTCCACTAATTTTTGATTTACCTTGTGAGTCAGAGTCAGATGCTCCTCAGAACTGTTAATTGCTGCGGGGATTTTAGGTGCCATGCCTGGATCTCTGTGCTCTGGAGATCTCTGTAGAGAGAATCTGATCTCTACTAGTTTCATCCCTCCCATTTATACTCCAGCATCTCCATATGAATGTGTGGGTCTTAGTCTGGTTGAGGTTTCCCACAGTCTGAGCCAATCAGAGTGCTCTGCGAGACAATAAGGCATGTGGAGCCAGCAGCATGCTGCCGTTAATGCCTGGGGGATAATAGTGAGGTCTCAGGGGAACAGGTGGAAGACTGTGGGTAAACGAAGCGAGTGTAACAGATCTCTGTGTGATTATGGGAAAGGGGTGACCCTGTAGGGAAAGGAGATCTGCTGCCTGATACTGGGATCAATGGTTTTGACCGAGCACACGATGATTATCCCATCACATGTCAGGGAAAAACATTCATGTTTTAATGTAAAAATTATGGGTAAAAATAAAATAATGGGATTAATGGTTTATTTCGCATGTGTTGTTTATAATGAGATTAATTTTAAGGGAAACTGTAAACATCAATTTGATTTTAACTGATAATTTCATTTATACTATTGTATAAAGAGTTACAAATTTTGTTTATATATATATATATATATATATATATATATATATATATATATATATATATATATATATATATATTTTATTTTTTTTTACAAATGCTAGAATATATTTTGGTGTTGTACCAATTAATTAAATCATAATGTCTCTAGAAAATAATCATTTAGCCAATCAGATGCAGTCATGTCTTTTGACACGTGCCGTATAGTCAGCATGAGTAGCAATTTAATTTCAGTTTCCCACACCCGTGTTATTGTCAATGAACCACAAAAGAACTTCTGTTGCAGATGCTGTGGGTTGTTATAGAAACGTGAGGTTACATCACCAACCACCTGGAGGGAAAGAATCCAATTGGCTGCCTTGGACAGTTGTTACAATTCAAATTTATAATAAAAAAAACATTCTAAAAGTAATCAAATTAGGGTACAACTATTTGGAAAGTATTATTTTCAGTTTGCAATCAGCTACACATTTTACAACTCTAATGCTAATCATGATTACTGATTACTGACCATCAACTACATCAAAATTTCTCCTCTTAGGGTCCTGGGGGTGAGGGATGGTGGTGGCAGTTTCATGAAGTGTGTCCAGTGCTTCTGGTGGATTAATTCACAACTGGTGGGGTGAATGTGTTCTACTCTTTTCTCCAGAGTATTCACTTAACCATAAATAAATAAATAATAATAAAAATAACTCTTGTGCCCTGTTGCAGGTTGAAAATTCTCCCATAGAATCATCTTTAAAAATATTTACCTATTAATCAATATGTAAAAATAAAACTGAATGTCATGCCCTGTCAAAATTGAGATAAATAACTTAAGCAAAAATATTAACAGTATTAGATGGCCTTCAACTTTTAGTCACTCAGAGTTTACATGAGCAACAAGAAGGTCAGATTTTGATGCAGCTGAAAAAATATGTACAGCTACAGCCTGTGGGTGGAATTAGATTATTTAGAAATTGAAGTTGTTTCCCCTTAACTTAAACCTCACATAGTCTTAAATGTAACAGGATACAGCTTCATCTTGTAATGCTTAACCTCACTTCAACTTTGCTCTAACCCGCTGTGCTTACTATGAGCTCTGGAACCTTTGTAGTTAATACAAATTTAACAACAACGGGTCCACTACAGCTGTGCCATTAAAAAAAAAATGTTGTAACTGAATTTTTAAATTACTGTAATGTATTGCTAAATTATTTTAGTTAATTTTACCCCAAAAATAAAGATCTATCTCAAACTCTGCAAATGAAACAGTTTACTGAACAAAATAGTGGTGATATATATAAAAAAAAACCTAGAGTAACAGTTTTAATCAAAGGCTTGATGTTAAACTGATTGTCGTAAAAGAACAGACGTTTTATGCTCTGTTCTTTCAGGGCAAAGGTCTGTATCTGATGGTCCGGAAGGGCTCTGCAGACAAGTTTATTCTGGTTGTTGACTATTCGCTGCTTTTATTGTTGACCGCCAGAGGGCGCTGTTGTTTGAACATTAGTTTTTGGTGATGCTGGTCTGGACGGTGGAGCTCAGAGGAGAGAGTCAGCCTCTCTCAGGCTCTTGTCAGAGCACCAGAGCAGCTTGTTGAAGTGGGTCAGCAGGCTTCTCTGCTTTCTCCAGTTTTGAGTCCGACTGATGTTTGTGGAACGCTGGACCCAGGATAAACTTCAGCTGCTCAACGCAGGACTTAATTCTGTCTTTGCACAACTTCTCCACAAGAGGCTTTCCCAGCTGCAGAAAGTAGAAAATAAATTTTAAAAAAAATTCAAGACTTTTGTTTTAGTAAAAAAGTATCTAATTTATTACAAGTTTTTGACAATTGCGTCAATTTTTGATTTACCTAATGAGTTGGAGTCACTTTCTCCTGATAACTGATCTTTTTTTTTTTTTTTTCTGATAAGTGATCATTGCAGTAGGGACTGTAGGTGGATCTCTGTGCTGTAAAGGTCTCAGTGGACAGAACCTGATATCCCTCCCATTTATACTTCACCATCTCTATATGAATGTTTGGGTCTTTCCCTGCTTGAGTTTTCCCAGTCTGAGCCAATCAGTGGCATCATGCTCCTGTTATAGCCCAGGAAACAGTGGATAGAGATCAGGGGAACAGGTGATGCACTCTAGGAGAGAGGTACTCTCAGAGCTCTAATTGAATCTTAGAAAATAGAAACCCTGTAAAGAAAACTAATATGAGTAGACACGCATCATCCCATCTTAATGATCTATTAACGATCTAATTAATGAACCACATATAAATTAAAACTTACTTAGATTTTTTGGTCTCAATTTGTTTGATAATTTCTAAACCCAAACCTTTAATGCATCTTTTTTTTTTTTTAAATAGATAGTCAACTGAACATCATTCAGTTTTAATGAAATGCTTAATTTTTATGCAGGATAACAAGTTATGTTTACTAACATGTTGACAGTTTATCAGATTGGTATTGTGGGATGTTTTAGTTAGCTGATTGGTTTGCTGTAGTTTATTGCTTTACTCAAGTACTCAAGGCAATAATTGTGCTGTTGCTCTTGTGTCAGTGACTTTTAGTCAATGGGAGCAAGACGTTGATCTGGGTTTCCCACACTGACTCCCTGTGCTGTTGTCAGTGAGCCACAAAGAGACTTTAGTGGCAGATGCTGGCCGTGTGTTGCTGTAGAAAGAAAGCATTGCATCACCAACCATCTGAAGGGAAAGGATCCCATTGGCTGGCTCTGAGTGGTAGTAAAATTTGAAATTGTGGTGAAAATTTGCTGTAATCAGAACAGTTTCACATCATATTTTCAGGTTGCAATCACTGTGATGGGGTGTTCATGGGGATTTCTGAAGTGTGCCAAATCCCTTTGCAGTAATAAAAAGCTGTTGGTGCTTTTGCCACAGTCCTCCAAAATTAGCAGGTGCCTGCCTACAAATAGACTTTCATTAATGGACTGCACACGTGCAGGTGCTACACAGTGGATGGGCTTCTCAGCAAATAATTGCCCATTAAGCCTTGAATGCATTTCTTGAACCCCAGGATATACATCTATAACACATTTTGAGTTTGATCAAGCATTGTTTATTTAAACTATTGTTTGTAATGATAAAGGAATTGTTTCCTTTTGGAGAGCCAACAGATATCATAAGCAATATACTGTAACTTGGACTTCAGCTGTTATTCTCTTAGTTAGAAAAAGAAAAGGTATGATGGCCCATGTGATTTTGTAATTTGAGGGGGGTTTAGACTCCTGATTCCTTGTTAATCTGTCAGGGCAAAGGTCTGGATCTATTGTCCCGCAGCAGCTATGTGAGTGAGTTTTGCCTGGTTTCCCACACAATTCCCTTTCACTGCTTTCACTGGAAGAACAATAGAAGTGTGCCTCATTATACAACACATTAGATACATTGTCTGACGTCCTTAAAAAGGGACATGTTTAAAGTTACATTATTAAAAAAAAAATTAAAGCATGCACGAATGCACAAAAACATGAATTGGTTTGATGGTTTAATGTTGTTCAATTCAATACAGTGACACAAAACGAATAATTCAGCTTCCTTAAATGAGTTTTGATTATATTGCTCCAGACTTTGATAATTTAGTTAAATGAAACATGTGTAGTTCGATTGTCTGTTAAATTTCTTGAAAATTGATAGCTTGGTTTAAAGATGAATTTATATAAATTTACACATTTATATAAATTGGCATGTTTTTAAAAAAATATTTATGTTAAATGTCAACAAAAAATCATGTCTACTCACTGTACTGAACAGCTTATAAAAGACACAAACAGATTGTGTTTCACATAAAGCAAGATAGATGTTTACAAAGTTATGAGCACCAATTCACAACTTTGTAGCGACAAGTTCACACCGTAAATATTCTGCCAAACTATGATAATACTATGTGATCATGAAGTGTTTTTTGGAATTGGACTTCTCTGTATGTTATTTTTTAACTTTTTCTCTCTCTTTGAATTGACTGTAAGTGCTGAAAATTGCTAGTAGGAAAAATACACAGTTTTTGTGCTGGACAAAGTCATCTCGTCCATGTCACATGTGTGTCCTCTGTCTCTGGTTTGTACTCTGGTTTGTAGCTGCTCTCAGTTTCCCTCACTCAGTATTGAATAATGTGGTCAGTGCACGACAAAAGGACCCTGAAAAGAAATTATATAAAGGTTTGGCTGTGCTTTGACTGAAACTGTGTGACGTCACTAACCATCTGGAGGGAAAGTACATGATTGGTTGGCATGACCAGGCCTGATAAAAATCCCAAACTACTGTCAAAACCAAATCAGTTGTTTATAACTAAAATAATCTGCACCTAACTATTACACTTAATGGAGAAAATTTGGATTGCACATAACCAACTAGTGATTGATAGTTAAGGACTCACAGCCTAATTTGGTTCTAAAGTGTGCCAACAATCCACCGCTGAAACAATGTTAGTGACATATTTTATGTACATTCATTTTGGACACTTATTAATAAGAATAAATATTTGCATGTTAAGTATCTTAACACCTGTATGTTTAACATGATCGGTTTTCAGCATTATGCCACCATATTCCATTTCACTCTCTGTCTACCGAGGACAAAGATCAACATTCATTGTCCCCACTGGGGCTCTGTGAGTGAGTCTCTTCTGGTTTCCCACACTGCATCCTTTCACTGCTTTCACAGGAAGACAATGGAAGCGTGTCTCCTTACCCATAACATTAAAAGACAATAGTTATCGTTGAAGTTTTGGCCCTCCCATGGCCTGGGGACTGCTCCAAAGTGGTGGCCAATAATTTGTTGATATTTGAAGCTCAAGAAAAAAAAAACATAAACTATTTATATTTTAATTTTTATATTTAAAAGAAGTCCTCTTCTAGTTGTGAATTTCCACTTTTTGATTGAATTATGAATTGACAAATGAACAAAACCTTGTATGATCACAATATTTCTTTATTAAGACAAACTCAGTATTAACATTTTATAAAGTCTATAAAGTCTAAAGGTAGATAGAGGTGATGATACATCACAACAGCCTGGTAACAACAGACACCGTACTCAAAATGAGTGGAGGATCAGTCATCTTTACAAAAGACACCATCAGTATGATATGAATCTTCATATCAGACTTTCATAAAACATGCTCCAAAAGGCATTCTCTTAAAACAATCACAAAGTGATCCAAATAAGTCAATCCACTGTCTATACGGTGTATTTATCAACTTAACTGCATTTAATTGATACACCAATGATTCTAATAATGAAAAATAATCTGCCACTGTGTCATTCCCATAGGAATTATTTTTTCTATTTTTTTTCATGAAAAAGCAGAATAATGGGTTAAGAAAACATCTGTACATACAGAAGAAAGTTTTCTGAAGCAGAATTCTGTAATCTTTAACCAACGCGGTCTTTCATGTTGACATGATGCTTTCTGTCTTTAGTCAAAAGTTGTTGTTTCGGTCAATAACAAACTAATGATAACAAATGTTAATATAACATCATGAGTACCTGAAGAGTAGGTAATATTAATAATTGCAGATGCAATCAGATTTCATTCATGCAATGTGCATGACAAGATATGTTGTTTCAAAAAACAAAATATATTGTTTCTTTGATTTCCTCAGGAAAAAAAATCTTCCACTAAAAACAAAACAAAGTAAACTGTTCTGTATGAACAAGAGGAAAAATCTTAAAAATCTCTGAATTACAGAAGAATGCAGCTCTGAATTCTTTGACCAATGTGATCATTGAAGTTAGTAAGACTGATTGAAGTCTGTAGGTTTCTACCACGGCCTCCAGAGGGAGCTGGTGAGTGTGTTGTCTTTGGTGATGCTGGTCTGGACTGTGTAGCTCAGAGGAGAGAAGTCAGCCTCACTCAGGGTTTAACAGAGGAAGTGTGCAGCTGCTTGATGTGGTTCAGCAGGTTTCTCTGGGTCTGAGTCTTCACTTCCACTTTTGAGAGGAAGTTGACCATCTCTTGGGCACACCTGGAATAGCCCTGTTCAAGAACTCCTGATTCTGCGGTTTGACGCTGCTGCTGCAGTCTTCTCAGGTAGCAAACGGTCATCTCCAGGACGTCTGCCTTCTCCAGTTTGGAGTCTGGCTGCTGTTTGAGGGGCTCAGGACCCAGAAGAGACTTGAGCTGTTCAATACTGCTGTTGATTCTCTCTCTGCGGATCTTCTCCACCAGAGGCTTTCTGAGCTGCAAGAAGAAGAACAAAGTCATTAATAAAACAGTTCTGGTGCATAGTTTTAGTGTTATCAAACAGAATCTGTAAAGAATAATGGATGACATTCAGATGATCTCCAATTTACCTTATGAGTCAAAGCGAGATGATCCTGAGAATTAGTCATTACTGGAGAGACTGTAGCTGCCATGGCTGGATCTCTGTGCTGTAGAGGTCTCTGTAGAGAGACTCTGATCACTGCCGCCTTCAACCCTCCTATTTATACTCCCACATCTCCATATGAATGTGTGGGTCTTGGTCTGACTGGAGTTTCTCACAGTTTTGACCAATCACACAGCTGTCCATTAGAGAAAAGAAATCTTGCCCGCCACATTGATACATCCCAGGGGAACGAGTGGAGCACTTTTGGGTGGGTGGGTGTGTCAGCGTAAAAGAAAAGCTGTGTGTGAATCTGAGAAAGTGGGGACCCTGTAGAGCACAGGTGTCGAACTCCAGGCCCCGAGGGCCGGTGTCCTGCAGGTTTTATGTGTGTCCTTGCGGATTTAAATAGCTAAATGACCTCCTCAACATGTCTTGAAGTTCTCCAGAGACCTGGTAATGAGCTCATCATGTGATTCAGGTGTGTTGACCCAGGGTGAGATCTGAAACCTGCATGACACCGGCCCTCGAGGCCTGGAGTTCGACACCCCTGCTGTAGAGGATACATCTGCTGCCTGGTGCTGAGATCAGTGACTTTGACTCGGCACACGCTTTTTAAATCAAACTGTTTCTCTGATTAAGATACTTCACATTTCTCACCTGACACCCACTTAGTGTCATTGATTATCCTGAAAGTAACATTTTTGGTTCTCACACGAACTCAATCAGACATCAGCTGATCTGTGTGTTTTTCTATGAAAAAATGTCTGTGAAGGTTCTCAGTCATCCAGGTCATCGTAGTCTATGAAAAAATCATTTAATGTCAGATCTGATCTCTTCCTTCTGACATGAAGTTCAACTCATGTGGCAAAGTGACCAAATTTCTAAAGTGTTGTAGAGAATGTTTAAAGATTAAATAAAAAAATCACTGAGATAGTTCTGCGAGGAAACTACAAAATAATAGCAGTGATAATAACAAAAAATATTGTTTCATTAAAACATATAAAATTGATTTATCTTTTTTTTTTCTGATGTCCAGATGTAGCAGGTGTGTTTTTTGCTTTTCAGTTTGTGGTTGGTGTGAGCAGATAGATGTCCTCACTTTCCCACACTCAGTGCTGAATGATGTGGTCAGTGCACTACAAAGGTCTTTGAAAGGAGCTTTTGTGGTGGTCGGTGGTCATGTGCTCCAACAAAGACAGAGCCTGACGTCAACAACCATCTGGAGGGAAACAACATAATTGGTTGACTCAAAATTTACTCAAATTTCAAAAGCTGAATATTTTTGCTTTCTGTAATAATATACAATCCATGATCCACCATTTCAGTTTACAGTTGGAGAAAGTTTGAAAATTGCCCATCATGAAACTTTCATGTTTTCACAAGCTCCAAATCTCATGTTCTGAAATGCAGGAGAAGGTCAAGGCAGCTGTTTCCTGAAGTGTGCCAAATCCCTCTGGACAATAGTCAGAAACCCGTGTGGTGAAGAATGCAAATCAACGTGAACTGTGACCCTCCTTCTCTTTGGTCCTGGAGAAGAAAAAGGCTTCTCAAGATGTAATTTTATTCTACATGTACAATATGTATGGATCTGTGTGAATTCTGGCAAATATATGTATTATAGATTAAAACAGCAGGTCACAGTTTGGGGGTGAAAAAAAATCACAAACACTTTAAAGTTACTATCATGAAAATGCTTATAGATATTGTAATTTCATAAATTCCTCCATTAAATTACAACTACATTATTTCTCAAGTGCTACAAAACTTTGGAGATCAGAAAATATTTTCATGTTATTTTAATTCTTGGTGTGCTCAAAAGTAAGTCATCTCATGCAAATGTGTTGTTGTTTTCCATCATCAGTTTTCATTCCATCATATTACCTTTTGACATGTTTCTCCTCAGGACAGAGGTCAGCATCTGTTGTCCCGCTGGGGCTCTGCGAGTGAGTTTCTTCTGGTTTCCCACACTCTGTCCTTTCACTGTTTCACTGGAACAACAATAGGAGTGTGTCCCCTTACCCATCACGTGAACAGACAATAGTTATCGTGAAAGTGTTAGCCTCCAAGTAACGACTGCTCCAAAAATGGTGACTGCTTAAGGAAAATATGACAAACATATCATTACTTATTGGACTATTTCAATCAATCTATTGCATATACAAAAAGTCCCATAAGAATTATAACTCATCAGATATTTTAATTTGATTTGAATATTATTGTCATTTTAATTTCTGTGACATTTGGATTAGAATAAGGCTCCAGATATGATCATGAAGCCCTCACCTGTCACCCTACTACACCACAGTCCTGGTGTGAGCTTTGCTCTTTTTAAAATATACAGTGATATTGCCCCCAAAAATGTATCCGGTTGTTAAGTCTGACGTCACTAGCCGTGTCTAGGCCTAAACTCCGCAGCAGGTCCATATATCAAACAATCACTATGGGATCACTGAGAGTTGAAAAACTGTCTAAAGTCTTTCATCTTTAATAAAATGATCAGCGTTCTGCTCTACCAGGTGTAACAATTGAGTTTAACATCCAGGCATCCATGAAAACTGAATTTATGACATTTAACGGAGTTAGAAGTTAACAGGAAGTTAGCTCGCTAGCTTCTATCTAAATACAATATAGCATGTCCTTACTGCGGGGTTTTGGAAACAAATTAAAACGTACAGCTCTGTTATCACTTCCAACATAAATGAAGACAGAAAACTAAACAGCAGTGACGTTTGTAGGGTTACTGAAGTTTGGCTAGCTGGTATATAATGATGTGCTACGTGACCGCTAGCGACACAGCTATTTTAGCATAATATAAACAAGCGAACTTTTTTTCCACTCGATAGAAGTTAACGTGAGTGTTCTCGGTGGTCAGGAACAAATGTAATCGCATGGCAGGATGCTGTAAAGGGACCAAACTTCAGCCAGGAGAACAATTGAGATAATCCATCCACAATACGAGGTTAGTCATTCATATACTGCTGCATGGGCTGGGCTGTAGTTACATCCTAAGGTTTTAAAAACTGAGCTTAAATAAATGATTAGTGGTAATAAAAGCCAAGGGAGGTCAACAGTGATCACTGACTGTTTTAGGAGCGTTTTGAGATTAAATAGAAGAAAATACATAACATTAAACATGTTAACAACACAAAAGCCATATTAAACGCAGACTACTTTATGCCCAGAAGTAGGATTCGTCACGTCATCACTTAACAACCGAATAGGAGGCCTAGATGAGTGATCCACTATAACTACAAGACATATATGCGTAACATAGAATGAAACGATAACAGAAACACTTTGATGTCATTTCAGTGGTTGTTTATTAAGATAAACAGAGTGTCAAGTTTATATATGAGAGTAAGATAAATGATGATGCATCACAACAATAACTTGGTAACATCACCAAGACACTGCACTCAAAATGAGTGGGGGACCAATCATCTTTACAAAAGACACAAACATTTTTGACATGAATCTTCATGTCACATTTTCATAAAATACACTTTGGAATAAGCACAAACTACACTTTATAACAAAGGCAAAGAACAAAGGGATTCCACAACGAATCACATTAAAACAATCACAAAGTGATATGAATAGCTGAACCAAATCCACTGACTTTACAGTGTCAGGTATATAATCCTTATAGACAAAGGACAAAAAAAATCTGGCTCTGATAACAGAACAATGCAGAATAATCACAAAGATTAAAATTAGTTTAGAAGAAACATCTCAGCAAAATTTGAGCAATCATGTGTTATCAACATGATAAAATTCAAGAAGTAATTAACTTCATTTCACCATAAGTCACCACAATGTGATGCACATTTTTACATACACTGCTAGTAAATATCAGCAGTAAATGGAAATTGGAACAAGAATGTCAAATGTTCTTTCTTAACATGAAAGAGGAGCTTGTTTCATTCTTTCCATAGGAAATATTTGTTACATGGACATGTGAATTATGCCTGGTTTTACAAACACCTTCTGTCCATACAGAAGAAAAAGTTCCTTTAATCTTTGACCAACGTGGTCTCCAAACATCTCTGTGGTATGACAAGAGGCTTTCTCTCTTGACTTGAAAGATGTTATTGGTGTCATTTCCTCAGGAAATATCATCTTGCATGAAGAACAAAACAAAGAAAAACCTTCTGTACATACAGAAGAACAAGTATTTTCTTTCCCTGCAATCGTTGACCAATATGATCAGTGTAGATGATTTAGTAGTGATTCCAGTCTGTAGGTTTCTACCACGGCCTCCAGAGGGAGCTGGTGAGTGTGTTGTCTTTGGTGATGCTGGTCTGGACTGTGTAGCTCAGAGGAGAGAAGTCAGCCTCACTCAGGTTTTTAACAGAGGAATTGTGCAGCTGGTTGATGTGGTTCAGCAGGTTTCTCTGGGTCTGAGTCTTCACCTCCACCTTTGAGAGGAAGTTGACCATCTCTTGGGCACACCTGGAATAGCCCTGTTCAAGAACTCCTGATTCTGCGGTTTGATGCTGCTGCTGCAGTCTTCTCAGGTAGCAAACGGTCATCTCCAGGACGTCTGCCTTCTCCAGTTTGGAGTCTGGCTGCTGTTTGAGGGGCTCAGGACCCAGAAGAGACTTGAGCTGTTCAGTACTGCTGTTGATTCTCTCTCTGCGGATCTTCTCCACCAGAGGCTTTCTGAGCTGCAAGAAGAAGAACAAAGTCATTAATAAAACTGTTCAGGTGAACAGGTTTAGCTTTATCAAATGCAGTCTTTCATGAAGAATCAATGACATTCAGATGATCTCCAATTTACCTTATGAGTCAAAGTGAGATGATCCTGAGAATTAGTCATTACTGGAGAGACTGTAGCTGCCATGGCCTGATCTCTGTGCTGTAGAGGTCTCTGTAGAGAGACTCTGATCACTGCCGCCTTCAACCCTCCTATTTATACTCCCACTTCTCCATATGAATGTGTGGGTCTTGGTCTGACTGGAGTTTCTCACAGTTTTGACCAATCAGAGAGCTGTCCATTAGAGAAAAGAAATCTTGCCCGCCACATGCTCAGTGGTCATATTAGTAGGGGACAATTGATACATCCCAGGGGAACAGATGGAGCACTTTTGGGTGGGTGTGTCAGCGTAAAAGACTCCAAAAGCTCTGTGTGAATCTGAGAAAGTGGTGACCCTGTAGAGGATACATCTGCTGCCTGATGCTGAGATCAGTGACTTTGACTCGGCACACGCTTTTTAAATCAAACTGTTTCTCTGATTAAGATAACTTTTCATTTCTCACCTGACACCCACTTAGTGTCATTGATTATCCTGAAAGTAACATTTTTGGTTCTCACACAAACTCAATCAGACATCAGATGGTCTGTGTGTTTTTCTATGGAAAAATCATTTATTGTCAGATCTGATCTCTTCCTTCTGACATGAAGTTCAACTCATGTGGCAAAGTGACCACATTTCTAAAGTGTTGTAGAGAATGTTTAAAGATTAAATAAAAAAATCACTGAGATAGTTCTGCGAGGAAATTACAAAATAATAGCAGTGATAATAACAAAAGATATTGTTTCATTATAACATATAGAATGGATTTATCTTTATTTTTCTGATGTCCAGATGTAGCAGGTGTGTTTTTTGCTTTTCAGTTTGTGGTTGGTGTGAGCAGATAGATGTCCTCACTTTCCCACACTCAGTGCTGAATGATGTGGTCAGTGCACTACAAAGGTCTTTGAAAGGAGCTTTTGTGGTGGTCGGTGGTCGTGTGCTCCAACAGAGACAGAGCCTGACGTCAACAACCATCTGGAGGGAAACAACATGATTGGTTGACTCAAAATTTACTCAAATTTCAAAAGCTGAATATTTTTGCTTTCTGTAATAATATACAATCCATGATCCACCATTTCAGTTTACAGTTGGAGAAAGTTTGAAAATTGCCCATCATGAAACTTTCATGTTTTCACAAGCTCCAAATCTCATGTTCTGAAATGCAGGAGAAGGTCAAGGCAGCTGTTTCCTGAAGTGTGCCAAATCCCTCTGGACAATAGTCAGAAACCCGTGTGGCGAAGAATGCAAATCAACTTGAACTGTGACCCTCCTTCTCTTTGGTCCTGGAGAAGAAAAAGGCTTCTCAAGATGTAATTTTATTCTACATGTACAATATGTATGGATCTGTGTGAATTCTGGTAAATATATGTATTATAGATTAAAACAGCAGGTCACAGTTTGGACGTGAAAAAAATCCACAAATATTTATCAGTTACTATCATGAAAATGCTTATAGATATTGTAATTTCATATGTTCTTCCACTAAATTATGAATAAGTTGTTTCATAAGTGAAGCAGACGATTGGAAATCAGCAAATATTTTCATGTTATTTTAATTCTTGGTGTGCTCAAAAGTAAGTCATCTCATGCAAATGTGTTGTTGTTTTCCATCATCAGTTTTCATTCCATCATATTACCTTTTGACATGTTTCTCCTCAGGACAGAGGTCAGCATCTGTTGTCCCGCTGGGGCTCTGTGAGTGAGTTTCTTCTGGTTTCCCACACTCTGTCCTTTCACTGTTTCACTGGAACAACAATAGGAGTGTGTCCCCTTACCCATCACGTGAACAGACAATAGTTATCGTGAAAGTGTTAACCTCCAAGTAACGACTGCTCCAAAAACGTGACTGCTTAAGTAAAACATGACACACATATCATTACTTATCGGACTATTTCAATCAAGCTATTGAATAAACAAAAAGTCCCATAAGAATTATAACTCATCAGATATTTTAATTTGATTTGAATATTATTGTCATTTTAATTTCTGTGACATTTGGATTAGAATAAGGCTCCAGATATGATCATGAAGCCCTCACCTGTCACCCTACTACACCACAGCCCTTGGTGTGAGCTTTGCTCTTTTTAAAATATACAGTGATATTGCGCCCAAAAATGTATAGGATGCTTAGATGAGTGATCCACAATAACTACAAGTCATATGTGCGTAACATAGAATGAAACGATAACAGAAACACTTTGATGTCATTTCAGTGGTTGTTTATTAAGATAAACAGAGTGTCAAGTTTATATATGAGAGTAAGATAAATGATGATGCATCACAACAATAACTTGGTAACATCACCAAGACACTACACTCAAAATGAGTGGGGGACCAATCATCTTTACAAAAGACACAAACATTATGACATGACTCTTCATGTCACATTTTCATAAAATACACTTTGGAATAAGCACAAACTGCACTTTATAACAAAGGCAAAGAACAAAGGGATTCTACAACGAATTACATTAAAACAATCACAAAGTGATATGAATAGCTGAACCAAATCCACTGACTTTACAGTGTCAGGTATATAATCCTCTTAAACAAAGGACAAAAAAAAATCTGGCTCTAATAACAGAACAATGCAGAATAATCACAAAGATTAAAATTAGTTTAGAAGAAACATCTCAGCAAAATTTGAGCAATCGTGTGTTATCAACATGATAAAATTCAAGAAGTAATAAACTTCATTTCAACATAAGTCACCACAATGTGATGCACATTTTTACATACACTGCTAGTAAATATCAGCACTAAATGGAAATTGGAACAAGAATGTCAAATGTTCTTTCTTAACATGAAAGAGGAGCTTGTTTCATTCTTTCCATAGGAAATATTTGTTACATGAACATGTGAATTATGCCTGGTTTTACAAACACCTTCTGTCCATACAGAAGAAAAAGTTCCTTTAATCTTTGACCAACGTGGTCTCCAAACATCTCTGTGGTATGACAAGAGGCTTTCTCTCTTGACTTGAAAGATGTTGTTGGTGTCATTTCCTCAGGAAATATCATCTTGCATGAAGAACAAAACAAAGAAAAACCTTCTGTACATACAGAAGAACAAGTCTTTGAATTTTCTTTCCCTGCAATCGTTGACCAATATGATCAGTGTAGATGATTTAGTAGTGATTCCAGTCTGTAGGTTTCTACCACGGCCTCCAGAGGGAGCTGGTGAGTGTGTTGTCTTTGGTGATGCTGGTCTGGACTGTGCAGCTCAGAGGAGAGAAGTCAGCCTCACTCAGGTTTTTAACAGAGGAATTGTGCAGCTGGTTGATGTGGTTCAGCAGGTTTCTCTGGGTCTGAGTCTTCACCTCCACCTTTGACAGGAAGTTGACCATCTCTTGGGCACACCTGGAATAGCCCTGTTCAAGAACTCCTGATTCTGCAGTTTGACGCTGCTGCTGCAGTCTTCTCAGGTAGCAAACGGTCATCTCCAGGACGTCTGCCTTCTCCAGTTTGGAGTCTGGCTGCTGTTTGAGGGGCTCAGGAACCAGAAGAGACTTGAGCTGTTCAGTACTGCTGTTGATTCTCTCTCTGCGGATCTTCTCCACCAGAGGCTTTCTGAGCTGCAAGAAGAAGAACAAAGTCATTAATAAAACAGTTCTGGTGCATAGTTTTAGTGTTATCAAACAGAATCTGTAAAGAATAATGGATGACATTCAGATGATCTCCAATTTACCTTATGAGTCAAAGCGAGATGATCCTGAGAATTAGTCATTACTGGAGAGACTGTAGCTGCCATGGCTGGATCTCTGTGCTGTAGAGGTCTCTGTAGAGAGACTCTGATCACTGCCGCCTTCAACCCTCCTATTTATACTCCCACATCTCCATATGAATGTGTGGGTCTTGGTCTGACTGGAGTTTCTCACAGTTTTGACCAATCAGAGAGCTGTCCATTAGAGAAAAGAAATCTTGCCCGCCACATGCTCAGTGGTCATATTAGTAGGGGACAATTGATACATCCCAGGGGAACAGATGGAGCACTTTTGGGTGGGTGGGTGTGTCAGCGTAAAAGACTCCAAAAGCTCTGTGTGAATCTGAGAAAGTGGTGACCCTGTAGAGGATACATCTGCTGCCTGGTGCTGAGATCAGTGACTTTGACTCGGCACACGCTTTTTAAATCAAACTGTTTCTCTGATTAAGATACTTCACATTTCTCACCTGACACCCACTTAGTGTCATTGATTATCCTGAAAGTAACATTTTTGGTTCTCACACAAACTCAATCAGACATCAGATGGTCTGTGTGTTTTTCTATGGAAAAATCATTTAATGTCAGATCTGATCTCTTCCTTCTGACACGAAGTTCAACTCATGTGGCAAAGTGAAAAAATTTCTAGTGTTGTAGAGAATGTTTAAAGATTAAGTAAAAAAATCACTGAGATAGTTCTGCGAGGAAACTACAAAATAATAGCAGTGATAATAACAAAAAATATTGTTTCATTATAACATATAGAATGGATTTATCTTTTTTTTCCTGATGTCTAGATGTAGCAGGTGTGTTTTTTGCTTTTCAGTTTGTGGTTGGTGTGAACAGATAGTTGTCCTCACTTTCCCACACTCAGCGCTGAATGATGTGGTCAGTGCACTACAAAGGTCTTTGAAAGGAGCTTTTGTGGTGGTCGGTGGTCGTGTGCTCCACCAGAGACAGAGCCTGACGTCAACAACCATCTGGAGGGAAACAACATGATTGGTTGACTCAAAATTTACTCAAATTTCAAAAGCTGAATATTTTCGCTTTCTGTAATAATATACAATCCATGATCCACCATTTCAGTTTACAGTTGGAGAAAGTTTGAAAATTGCCCATCATGAAACTTTCATGTTTTCACAAGCTCCAAATCTCATGTTCTGAAATGCAGGAGAAGGTCAAGGCAGCTGTTTCCTGAAGTGTGCCAAATCCCTCTGGACAATAGTCAGAAACCCGTGTGGTGAAGAATGCAAATCAACGTGAACTGTGACCCTCCTTCTCTTTGGTCCTGGAGAAGAAAAAGGCTTCTCAAGATGTAATTTTATTCTACATGTACAATATGTATGGATCTGTGTGAATTCTGTTAAATATATGTATTATAGATTAAAACAGCAGGTCACAGTTTGGGGGTGAAAAAAAATCACAAACACTTTAAAGTTACTATCATGAAAATGCTTATAGATATTGTAATTTCATAAATTCCTCCATTAAATTACAATTACATTATTTCTCAAGTGCTACAAAACTTTGGAGATCAGCAAATATTTTCATGTTATTTTAATTCTTGGTGTGCTCAAAAGTAAGTCATCTCATGCAAATGTGTTGTTGTTTTCCATCATCAGTTTTCATTCCATCATATTACCTTTCGACATGTTTCTCCTCAGGACAGAGGTCAGCATCTGTTGTCCCTGTTACGATATTACTTCAGGGAGCAGACATGACACCGTCTTAGGTTTTAGCCATCACTTTTATTATTCCCCACACCACCCTCCGGTGGCTTCCACATGAACTGCACCTTAAACAACAACTGTTCACTCATATCATGACATCCCCCTTTTTTTTCTTTTTTTTTTTCAACAACAGGGGCAAACAACAAAGTAACTCACAACACCACTCAAGGCCCATGACCAGTGGGGGAAAAAAAGAAAGAGAAAAAAATTCTTCTTGGCATACTCACATTTCTCTCTAGTGAACTTTTTTTTTTTTTTTTTTTTTTTTTTTTTTTTTTTCAAAGCATATACTCGAAACATAATGTTCATTTTATTCCTCAATAAGCCTTCTGGGCTTGGAAACAATGCGTCCACTCGCAGTTTTGGGTGGGGAACTTGAAAACTCTGTGGGAGTGACATTTCTACTTTGCATGTCCATCTCACTTTGTCCCTGTGTTTTATCACACACATTTTGCCGTGTCACGTTTTGATTGTCCCTTGACTGCCTTAGAAATTTTCTGTTCCTTCTATATGTCTGTCCATCAGGCATCTGAACAACATAAGATCTTGGATGTTCAGATAAACCTGTCACCTGAGCTGGATTCCATACACCCTGTTGCCACATTCTGACAGTGTCACCAACCTGCAGTTGCTGAAGTGCTTTGGTTCCTTGGTTAAAGTATTCTCTCTGTTTCTGTTGTCTTGTTTCTAACAACTGCTGCACTGTCTTAGTGACCATGTGGGGTTTCAATCTTTGCGATGTTGTTGGAAGTCTTGTTCTTATGCGTCGACCCATTAGCAGCTGGGCTGGTGACGCTCCAATGTCCTCCAACGGTGTACTCCTCAGATTCATTAATGACAGATACGGGTCATTCCCCTCGGCTTTTGCCTTTTTTAACAAGAGTTTCACTGTTTGTACTCCTCTCTCTGCCATTCCGTTTGACTGTGCATGGTGGGGGCTCGTAGTGTTGTGACAAAACTCCCACTCTTTTGCAAAGTCTTGGAATTCACGGGAGCTGAACTGTGGTCCGTTGTCTGAAATCACCGTTTCAGGAATCCCGTGTCTGGCAAATTGTGACTTAAGATGAGTGATAACTGTTGCACTTCTTGTGTCCGACTTCAGCCACTCAACCTCAATGAACTTGGAATAGTAATCCACTAAGAGGAGATATTCCTGCTGGTCAAAGGTAAATAGGTCCACACCTATCTTTTGCCAGGGTCTTTCTGGAACACTATGTGGATGTAGTGGCTCTTTGTTCTGTCGTTTCTGGTGAGTACTGCACACATCACAGCAGTTCACCATCTCTGTGATACTCTGTGACATTCCAGGCCAAAAGAGTACTTCTCTCGCTCTGCGTCTGCAGCTTTCAATACCCAAGTGACCTTCATGAATGCGCTTTAGCATTTCTGCTCTCAGTGCTGCAGGAACAATAAGCTGCTCTCCTTTGAACAGAACTCCATCCACTACTGAAATTTGTTCCCTGTAATTCCAATACGCTTGGATTTCTGTTGCAGCTTGGTTTCTTGTTTCTGGCCATCCATCCAGAACTGTCTCTGTAAGTTTAGTCAGTGTCATATCATTCCTTGTTTCCTTTCTGAATTCCTCTAGTTTTGCACTTGTCACAGGTAAGTTGGAAATTACCATGTGCACCTGGTCTTCTATCTCATTATCAGATGAGCTGGTCACTGGCAAATATGCTCGGGATAATGTGTCTGCGATGTACATTTCCTTTCCTGGCTTGTACTGTACTTGTACCTGATATTTTTGCAGTCTCATTAGGAGTCTCTGTATTCTTGCTGGAGCACTGCTCAACGGCTTTTTCATTATCACTTCTAGTGGTTTGTGATCTGACTCCACGTTCACTTTTCTTCCATACACATACTGATGGAAACGCTCTGCACCAAACACAATTGCCAACATCTCCTTTTCTATTTGTGCATAACGCTGTTCAGTCTCTGTTAATGAGCGTGATGCATAAGCAACTGGCTTGCCATCTTGTAGTAAGACAGCACCGAGTCCACTTTTAGAAGCATCGACAGATAGTGTTACTGGAAGCTGTACATCATAGTATCTGAGCACAGGAGCTTCAGTAAGAATTGTTTTCAATTTGTTGAACGCGTGCTGATGCTCACCTTCCCACTGCCATGCAACATCATCTCTGGTAAGGCCGCGTAATGGCTCTGTGTGTTGTGACATGTTTGGAATGAACTTTGCTAGGTATGTCACCATACCCAGAAATCGCTCCACATCTTTTTTGCACTCTGGTGTAGGCATTTTCTTTACGGCCTCTATCTTGCTCTGATCTGGTTTCAAACCATCTGCCGAGAAGATGTGGCCAAGGTATTTAATTTCCTCCAGGCCTACCTTGCATTTGTCCTTGTTCAGCTTAAAATTTTTTGCTCTTGCTCTCTCAAGCACTTGCCTCAGTCTGTCGTCATGCTGTACTTTAGTCTCTCCCCAGATCAAGAGGTCGTCTATGTATGTCTCGACGCCATCAATCCCCTCAAACAGCTGCCTCACTGTCCTGTGGAATACTTCTGGAGCTGAATTAATTCCAAAAGGCAGGCGAAGAAATCTGTAACGACCAAAAGGTGTGTTGAATGTACAGAGACGAGAGCTGGCTTCATCCAATTTAAGTTGCCAAAATCCTGAGCTTGCGTCCAGCACAGTGAAATATTTGGCCTTTGCCAGTCGGCTCGTTATCTCTTCAACTGTTGGCAACTGGTAGTGCTCTCTCATGACTGCTGTATTGAGATCACGTGGATCTAGGCAGACTCTCAGTCGTCCAGTAGCCTTTTCCACAATGACGATTGGATTCACCCACTGGGTAGGCTCTTCAATTTTTGTAATCACTTCCAGTTTTTCCATTCTGTCCAGTTCTACTTTGAGTTTTTCTCTCAAAGTGACAGGGATTTTTCTTGGTGGATGAACTTTTGGTGCCACACTATCATTAATTTGAATGGTGTGTTCTCCCTCAAGGCAACCTATGCCCTCAAACACATCAGCAAATTCTTTGAAGATGTCCATTTCATCACTTTTATTCAGTGCCATCACTCTCTTGATGAGTCCCATTTCTTCACATGTTTGAATTCCCAGAATTGGCTTGGTTTCTGATTTTACGACAATGAACTCCAAAACAAAACTTTTCTTTTTGTATTTCACTGCCCAAGTGCACTTTCCTTTAACTGCTATTTTGTCTCCGGTGTATGTTGACAACCTGACATTTGTGGGTCTAAGCATTTGCTTATTTCCTATTCTTCGTAGTAGACTGTAGGGAACCACATTGGCTTGTGCACCAGTATCTAGTTTGAATTTCACAGGTTTGTGGCCAACTTTTATTTCTACAGTCCATTCATCTGTTCGTGTCTGTGTTTTTGCATTTACAGCCCCAATGAACAGACTTGCCTGCTGATCCGTGGCTTCATCGGCGACAGTGTGCACTTTTCTCGATCTACACATTCTGGCAAAGTGATTCATTTTCCCACAGTTCTTGCACTGTTTGCCATAAGCAGGGCATTGGCGTGATGCATGCTTAGTTCCACATCGTTTGCAATTAAATGTGCTTGCTTGGTCTTTGTCGTTCGGTTTCATCTTACTTTGTCTGTCTTTTTTGCATGTCTGCTTATGTCTCACTGCATCTACGTCTTTACTTTCATGTGCAGAGACTTGAGCATTGTGATCCTCCTCATGCATTTGCTTGATTTGAGCTTTTGTGGTCTCAGCCGCAATGCAAAGCTGAACTACTTTTTCGAGAGTAATATCATCTTCTCTTAACAGCCTTTCTCTCATTGCGTCAGATGTAATTCCACACACTACGCGATCTCTGATGAGGGATTCTTGCAGTTGTCCAAATTCACATGACTTGGCCCTTAGCTTTAGCTCCGTGATATACTGGCTAATTAGCATATCCCCTTGCACACACGTGAAAAACTTGTACCTTTCATAGGTTATGTTCTTCTTTGGGTTACAGTATTCCTCAAATTTCTCCATTATTTTCGTCAGCTTATGCTCATCACCATTTTCCGTAAACGTGAAGGTATTGTACACTTCAACCGCTTCCTCTCCAGCAACGTGAAGAAATAGTGAAGACTGTACCTTGGGTGGCTTGCTAGCACCTCCTGTAGCCGCGAGATACAGCTCGAACCGTTGCCGAAACCGTCTCCAATTTTCCGAGAGGTTCCCTTGCAGCAAATCAAGTCCAGCTGGCGGCTTAAGCCCTTCCATGTGTGCGACACTCTTGTATAGCCTTATCAGTTCACTTCTGACACCATGTTACGATATTACTTCAGGGAGCAGACATGACACCGTCTTAGGTTTTAGCCATCACTTTTATTATTCCCCACACCACCCTCCGGTGGCTTCCACATGAACTGCACCTTAAACAACAACTGTTCACTCATATCATGACAGTCCCGCTGGGGCTCTGTGAGTGAGTTTCTTCTGGTTTCCCACATTCTGTCCTTTCACTGTTTCACTGGAACAACAATAGGAGTGTGTCCCCTTACCCATCACGTGAACAGACAATAGTTATCGTGAAAGTGTTAGCCTCCAAGTAACGACTGCTCCAAAAATGGTGACTGCTTAAGGAAAATATGACAAACATATCATTATTTATCGGACTATTTCAATCAATCTATTGCATATACAAAAAGTCCCATAAGAATTATAACTCATCAGATATTTTAATTTGATTTGAATATTATTGTCATTTTAATTTCTGTGACATTTGGATCAGAATAAGGCTCCAGATATGATCATGAAGCCCTCACCTGTCACCCTACTACACCACAGTCCTGGTGTGAGCTTTGCTCTTTTTAAAATATACAGTGATATTGCCCCCAAAAATGTATCCGGTTGTTAAGTCTGACGTCACTAGCCGTGTCTAGGCCTAAACTCCGCAGCAGGTCCATATATCAAACAATCACTATGGGATCACTGAGAGTTGAAAAACTGTCTAAAGTCTTTCATCTTTAATAAAATGATCAGCGTTCTGCTCTACCAGGTGTAACAATTGAGTTTAACATCCAGGCATCCATGAAAACTGAATTTATGACATTTAACGGAGTTAGAAGTTAACAGGAAGTTAGCTCGCTAGCTTCTATCTAAATACAATATAGCATGTCCTTACTGCGGGGTTTTGGAAACAAATTAAAACGTACAGCTCTGTTATCACTTCCAACATAAATGAAGACAGAAAACTAAACAGCAGTGACGTTTGTAGGGTTACTGAAGTTTGGCTAGCTGGTATATAATGATGTGTTACGTGACCTCTAGTGACACAGCTATGTTAGCATAATATAAACAAGCTACCTTTTTTTCCACTCGATAGAAGTTAACGTGAGTGTTCTCGGTGGTCAGGAACAAATGTAATCGCATGGTAGGATGCTGTAAAAGGACTAAACTTCAGCCAGGAGAACAACTGAGATAATCCATCCACAATACGAGGTTAGTCATTCATATACTGCTGTATGGGCTGGGCTGTAGTTACATCCTAAGGTTTTAAAAACTGAGCTTAAATAAATGATTAGTGGTAATAAAAGCCAAGGGAGGTCAACAGTGATCACTGACTGTTTTAGGAGCGTTTTGAGATTAAATAGAAGAAAATACATAACATTAAACATGTTAACAACACAAAAGCCATATTAAACGCAGATTACTTTATGCCCAGAAGTAGGATTCGTCACGTCGTCACTTAACAACCGAATAGGATGCCTAGATGAGTGATCCACTATAACTACAAGACATATATGCGTAACATAGAATGAAACGATAACAGAAACACTTTGATGTCATTTCAGTGGTTGTTTATTAAGATAAACAGAGTGTCAAGTTTATATATGAGAGTAAGATAAATGATGATGCATCACAACAATAACTTGGTAACATCACCAAGACACTGCACTCAAAATGAGTGGGGGACCAATCATCTTTGAAAAAGACACAAACATTTTGACATGAATCTTCATGTCACATTTTCATAAAATACACTTTGGAATAAGCACAAACTGCATTTTATAACAAAGGCAAAGAACAAAGGGATTCCACAACGAATCACATTAAAACAATCACAAAGTGATATGAATAGCTGAACCAAATCCACTGACTTTACAGTGTCAGGTATATAATCCTCTTAAACAAAGGACAAAAAAAAATCTGGCTCTGATAACAGAACAATGCAGAATAATCACAAAGATTAAAATTTGTTTAGAAGAAACATCTCAGCAAAATTTGAGCAATCATGTGTTATCAACATGATAAAATTCAAGAAGTAATAAACTTCATTTCAACATAAGTCACCACAATGTGATGCACATTTTTACATACACTGCTAGTAAATATCAGCAGTAAATGGAAATTGGAACAAGAATGTCAAATGTTCTTTCTTAACATGAAAGAGGAGCTTGTTTCATTCTTTCCATAGGAAATATTTGTTACATGGACATGTGAATTATGCCTGGTTTTACAAACACCTTCTGTCCATACAGAAGAAAAAGTTCCTTTAATCTTTGACCAACGTGGTCTCCAAAACATCTCTGTGGTATGACAAGAGGCTTTCTCTCTTGACTTGAAAGATGTTATTGGTGTCATTTCCTCAGGAAATATCATCTTGCATGAAGAACAAAACAAAGAAAAACCTTCTGTACATACAGAAGAACAAGTCTTTGAATTTTCTTTCCCTGCAATCGTTGACCAATATGATCAGTGTAGATGATTTAGTAGTGATTCCAGTCTGTAGGTTTCTACCACGGCCTCCAGAGGGAGCTGGTGAGTGTGTTGTCTTTGGTGATGCTGGTCTGGACTGTGCAGCTCAGAGGAGAGAAGTCAGCCTCACTCAGGTTTTTAACAGAGGAATTGTGCAGCTGGTTGATGTGGTTCAGCAGGTTTCTCTGGGTCTGAGTCTTCACCTCCACCTTTGACAGGAAGTTGACCATCTCTTGGGCACACCTGGAATAACCCTGTTCAAGAACTCCTGATTCTGCAGTTTGACGCTGCTGCTGCAGTCTTCTCAGGTAGCAAACGGTCATCTCCAGGACGTCTGCCTTCTCCAGTTTGGAGTCTGGCTGCTGTTTGAGGGGCTCAGGAACCAGAAGAGACTTGAGCTGTTCAATACTGCTGTTGATTCTCTCTCTGCGGATCTTCTCCACCAGAGGCTTTCTGAGCTGCAAGAAGAAGAACAAAGTCATTAATAAAACTGTTCAGGTGAACAGGTTTAGCTTTATCAAATGCAATCTTTCATGAAGAATCAATGACATTCAGATGATCTCCAATTTACCTTATGAGTCAAAGTGAGATGATCCTGAGAATTAGTCATTACTGGAGAGACTGTAGCTGCCATGGCCTGATCTCTGTGCTGTAGAGGTCTCTGTAGAGAGACTCTGATCACTGCCGCCTTCAACCCTCCTATTTATACTCCCACATCTCCATATGAATGTGTGGGTCTTGGTCTGACTGGAGTTTCTCACAGTTTTGACCAATCAGAGAGCTGTCCATTAGAGAAAAGAAATCTTGCCCGCCACATGCTCAGTGGTCATATTAGTAGGGGACAATTGATACATCCCAGGGGAACAGATGGAGCACTTTTGGGTGGGTGTGTCAGCGTAAAAGACTCTGAAAGCTCTGTGTGAATCTGGGAAAGTGGTGACCCTGTAGAGGATATATTTGCTGCCTGATGCTGAGATCAGTGACTTTGACTCTGCACACGCTTTTCAAATCAAACTGTTTCTCTGATTAAGATACTTTTTATTTCTCATCTGACACCCACTGAGTGTCATTGATTATCCTGAAAGTAACATTTTTGGTTCTCACACAAACTCAATCAGACATCAGATGGTCTGTGGGTATTTCTACGGACAAAATCATTTAATGTCAGATCTGATCTCTTCCTTCTGACATAAAGTTCAACTCATGTGGCAAAGTGACCAAATTCATTCCCCAAGTGCTGAAGGACACTAGAAAACAATATAATTTATAATAATGAACAGTACTGTTTCATTATAACATATAGAATGGATTTTTCTCATTTTTTCTGATGTCCAGATGTAGCAGGTGTGTTTTTTGCTTTTCAGTTTGTGGTTGGTGTGAGCAGATAGCTGCTCTCACTTTCCCACACTCAGCACTCAATGATGTGGTCAGTGCACTACAAAGGTCTTTGAAAGGAGCTTTTGTGGTGGTCGGTGGTCGTGTGCTCAACCAGATACAGAGCCCGACATCACCAACCATCTGGAGGGACACAACATGATTGGTTTCCTCCAGATATGCTAAAATTTGAATATATGATGCAAATACATTTAGATTCTCTGATAATACAAAACTTGGTTTTCTGTTTTTCAGTTTGCAGTTTGGTTAAATTCACTTAACTCCAATTTTATCACAAACAGCTGCTGCAGACTATAAACAAGGCGGTCGACACAGCTGTTTCCTGAAGTGTGCCAAATTCCTCTGGACAATAGTCCGGCACTCGTGCATGGTTAGGATGCAAATCAACTTGAACTGTGACCATCTCTGTCTGAGGTTTCCCACCCTTTCTTCATTAAAGTTTTTCCCACTGGATCTCTGAGAGCGAGTCTTTTCTATTTTCCCTCTGTTTTCTATCTTTTTACTGCTTTTTCTGGTGGATCAATACAGTTTTGTCTGAATGCTTCATTTAGAAGGCATGTCGTTTAAAGGTTTTCAAATTCCAACAGATCAAACTGGCCACATTTTCCCACCTAAATAACTACACAAAGGAAACTTCCTTGTGGAGTTTAACTTAACTTATGACCCATTGCTTTTAAACAAAAAAAAAGTTACAACTCAGTCTGTCATAAATGTTTTTAACCAGGAATATTCTCATTGTTCCACCAGACCTGTTAAGCTACACAGTAAATCAAAACACTCATTCAAGATGTATATGGTGAAAACTATATGGAAACTGAGATCATATACAAAGTTTGTATCATTTCAAAAACTTTCAACATTGCATTTAACAATCAAATTGGTTAAAAGGAAAATGCTAAAAAAAAATTTAATGAAGTCATCCTATCCAGCTGTAACAGGTGTACCATCTGTCTTGTGGATTGTAGTTGGTGTGAGCAGACAGTTGCTCCACATTCCCACACTCAGTGTTGAATGAGGTGGTAAGTGCACCACAAAGGTCTTTGAAAACAGCTTTTGTCATGGTTTGTAGTTGTGTGCTCAGACAGAGACAGAGTCTGATGTCACCAACCTTTCTGGAGGGAAACAACATGATTGGTGTTTTCAACCACTAAACCACTCAACCACTAAAGTCAAAACCACATCAGCTGTTTCTCATAATAATATGCACTTGCCTATTTAAGTTATATCTGTTGAAAATGATACGTTTTTACACAAATTCATCTTGGTATTAATGGTACAGAAACTGAATAAATGTTATTTAAAGTGTGTATAAAAAAACACCCAGCACGCCCCTGCGGGCGGTTTATCCTTCAAGCTCGGGTCCTCTACCAGAGGCCTGGGAGCTTGAGGGTCCTGCGCAGTATCTTAGCTGTTCCCAGGACTGCGCTCTCCTGTACAGAGATCTCCGATGTTGTTCCCGGGATCTGCTGGAGCCACTCGCCTAGCTTGGGAGTCACCGCACCTAGTGCTCCGATTACCACGGGGACCACCGTTACCTTCACCCTCCACATCCTCTCGAGCTCTTCTCTGAGCCCTTGGTATTTCTCCAGCTTCTCGTGTTCCTTCTTCCTGATATTGCTGTCATTCGGAACCGCTACATCAATCACTACGGCCGTCTTCTTCTGTTCTCCAGTTCTCTTCTGGAGGGTGAAGGTAACGGTGGTCCCCGTGGTAATCGGAGCACTTTGGGGGCTGCAAAATATTGGTAGAAAATGATGTGCAAAGTCATCAAGCTGTTAAACATTACAGTTTCAGAAACAGGGCTGAGAGACTGAGAATCTGTTTCTGATGTGTGCCAAATAGACAACAGTTCACAAATGCTGAAATGGTTTAGATTACTATTTAAAAAAAAAATTACTTTGGGAACACAGAGATCAGTATTTTCATTTCATTTTTTGTGTGTATGTGTTTATGCCCTTTAAATATTTTAATTTGCATCCACCCTCACTCACCGGCATTTAAAAAACATGCAGTTTTATAACACTATAGTTCTAAGACCTTTGCAGTGTTTGTTCTATTGGTGTTGTCATGTACTATGACTAGCTATTCAGTATTTTAAACCTGTCTGTTATGTATGATCAGGTTCCACTTTTCATTCAACCATATCACCTTTCCTGCTTTGTCTCCTCAGAAAAAAGGTTAGCACACTCTGTCTTTTCACTGCAAGTTTTATCTTCTGGAACTGAGGATTGCTCCAAATTGGTCACTTGATAATTTACCTTGATCACATACACAGAGCTCCTGCGAGACATGTATTATATAACTTTGATATTTTGAAAGCTCTAAAAAATTTACAATTGTAATACATTAATAAGAACATAATGACACGGGAACAGAAAAAATATTTTGATTTCAATGTTTATTAAGATAAACTCATTATTATCTGTTTTATATATAAAAGCTCCTATTGGAGGACGATAGAGGTGATAATACATCACAAGAACAGCTTTATCAGCAGGACAATGAACCCAAAATGAGTTTAGGATCAGTCGTCTTTACAAAAGACTTAAACATTATGACACAAATCTTCATATAATGTGCTCCAAAATGAGCATAAACCACACTTTATAACAAGGGTGAAGAAAAAAATGACGCTAAAGTGCATCATATCACAATGATCACAGTTTGACATTAGTACGTAATACAAAGTAAAGTCGATATACATACATATATATAAAGTTCAGATGCTTTACAGTCTAGACATGCTTCTATCTACCCTCTTATACAAAAGGATAAAAATAATTTCTCAAGTCCATCCTGAGTAATTTAAACATATATACTTACATACATACATGCATTTAGTTTAAAATAAAACCTTCTGTAAACACAGAAGAAAAAGACTGAATGCAATCTTGCAATCATTGACCAACATGGTCTTTAAGCTTGTCTATTGCATGACAAAATGTTTTCTCTCTCTATTAGAAAGATGGTTGGTGTCATTTCCTCAGGAAATGTCATCTGTGACCAAGAACAAATACACACAAAGAAAAACCTTCTGTACACACAGAAGAACAAGTCAAAAAAGAAAGAAAAATCCTGTAATTTCTGACCAATATGATCATTGCGCTTAGTGAGTTTGACTCCAGTCTGTAGGTTTCTACCACGGCCTCCAGAGGAAGCTGGTGACTGTCTTGTCTTTGGTGATGCTGGTCTGGACTGTGTAGCTCAGAGGAGAGAAGTCAGCCTCACTCAGGGTTTAACAGAGGAAGTGTGCAGCTGCTTGATGTGGTTCAGCAGGTTTCTTTGGGACTGAGTCTTCACCTCCACCTTTGACAGGAAGTTGATCATCTCTTGGGCACACCTGAAATAGCTCTTATCAACAGCTGCCGAGTCCACTGGATGGCACTATTGCTGTGGTCTTGTCAGGTAGCAAACTGTCATCTCCAGGATGTCTGGCTTCTTCAGTTTGGAGTCTGGCTGCTGTTTGAGGAACTCTGGACCCAGGAGAGACTTGAGCTGTTCAGTACTGCTGTTGATTCTCTCTGTGGATCTTCTCCACCAGAGGCGTTCTGGGCTGCAAGAAGAAGAACAAAGTCATTACTAAAACAGTTCTGGTGCATTGGTTTAGCCTTATCAAATGCAATATTTCATGAAAAATGAATGACATTCTGATCATCTTTAATTTACCTTGTGATTCAGAGTCACATTGTCCTGAGAATTAGTCATTACTGGAGAGACTGTAGCTGCCATGGCTGGATCTCTGTGCTGTAGAGGTCTCTGTAGAGAGACTCTGATCTCTGCTGCCTTCATCCCTCCTATTTATACTCCCACATTTCCATATGAATATGTGGGTCTTGGTCTGACTGGAGCTTCTCACGGTGTTGACCAATCAGAGTGCCTGACATAAGAGAAAAGAAATCTGGCCTGCCAGATGCTCTGTGGTCATATTAGTAGGGCACAATTGTTACATCCCAGGGGAACAGGTGGTGGACTGAAGTGGAGATGGAGTAAAAGACTGAGAAAGCTCTGTGTGGATCTGGGAAAGTGGTGACCCTGTAGAGAATATTGATCTGATGCCTGGTGCCAGTGACTTTGACTGGGCACACGCTTATCAACCAGTTACAGCTGTACAAGTTCATATACAGACCATGTATCAGTGAAAAATTAAATTTCACTCCTACTGTTTCTCTGCTTCTGATGTCTTCACTCTTCTCACATTTGCTGTGAGCTCAACTGTGCTCAGGACACTGTGTAATGGCTCAGTCAGAAATCGCATGTTCTTTGTGCTAAGAAGCTGATCCAACTGATGAAGACTTTTCCATTATCACCTACAACTCTACCAGGAAAGGTCTGGATAAGTATGCAGTTTTTCTCTGACTCAGGTGTCAGATATCCATATCTAGTAAGTGTGTCCCCTGTCTTGTGGTCTGTAGTTAGTGTGAGCAGGAAGATTTCTCACTTTCCCACACTCAGTATTGAATGATGTGGTCGGTGCACTACAAAGGTCTTTGAAAGGAGCTTTTGTGATGGTTGCTCGCCGTGTTTCTAACAGAGACAGAGGCTGACGTCACCAACCATCTGGAGGGAAACAACATGATTGGTTGCCTTAAATGTTTAATTACATTTGAAAATATACTCTACAGTAACTGAAGTTATTTTCAACAAAATCACAGAATCTTAGTTCCACTTTTTAACTTTTGAGTGACATTTATTTTTAACATCTAGTGAACTCAACGGTCAGACTTTGCATGAAAAGGGTTTTTCCGGCAGCTGTTTCCCGAAGTGTGCCAACTCCCTCTGGACAATAGGCGCATGCTGGTGCAGTTTAGGAGTTTATGCAAATTATCTCGAAGTGTGACTCTTTGCCTCAGAGGTTTCCCACACTCTCTCCATTCATCAAAGTTTGCCATTTCATCTAAGAAGCTGGCACACATAGTCATCTTACTTTAATGAATTTCTTTTCCATTCTTTTTTAGATATAGATAAAAGATATAGATATGTAATGTTGCACTCCCAAAGAGCAATAACACATTTTTGGAATGCTTTTCACGCAAAATCCTTTTTATTTTTATAGCTGTACAGAAAATTATTACAAATGATCACTCATTTTAACATTTTAGTTTTCATAACCTTCATTTTAAACCTTTTAGTTCATATATCTATAGGTTAGGATTACGTTTAACACATCTAATAATTCCTCATCATCACCATTTACTATATTATTCCAGTACTGATCACTCACTGTAAATTCTTCCAGGTAACCATTAAATTTAAAAGATATGACACAGGTAGTTTTTGAATTCTAGCATGTCACCCTGAGCACACTGGCCAGCCTTATTTTTAATTAGTTTTAAGTTTGTTTCTTTAAATCTCCTTTATTTCAGCTTGGTTGAGTTTCAGTTACTTTACAGAGCTGAGTTGCTTGTTTCGCTTCAGTTTTAATTACCATGTTAACCTTGTCAGTCAGACACTAAAAGATAATGTCCCTAGTTGTGACAATACCTGCTAGCTCTTCATTAAGCCATATAGAAGTTACGCTGAAAATGTTCATGGATGATATAAAATTATTCCACTGATTTGAATCGCAGAGTGATGATAAAACATTATATCAAATCAGTACAAGACATGAATTCACACTTAAGGAGTCAGCAGTACATTAAACTTCCCGTTTAAACAATAAATGCACGTAGCTGATTAATTTTTTCTTTTATTACAACGTGTCTATATTTGTAGGTACATGTGAAGACACATCTCAATGCTGACTTGGTTATATCTACAACACTTTACTCATATATGGAAGTTTTGATAATCACAGAGTCAAGATTAGATTAATAATCAGCTAAACTAAGAAGTTAAAACAGTTGAGCTATCCATTGCTTTTCCACAGTAACAGATTAACAACCAAAACTCTTTGGTTATCCTCTAACAGATAAATGTTGAGTAATAAGAGAGATTATAAATACATATTCTATCTCTTCAGGGCAAGGGCCTAGTGTCCCACTGGAGCTCGTCAGTGAGTTTTCCTGGTTTCCCACTCTGTCCTTTCACTGCTTTGACTGTAACAACAATAGCAGTGTCCCTCATTATACATCGCATTAAATGCATTGTGTGACATCACTAATGGGTAAACTGTTAACGCTTCTTGATTGATAACACCCACAACTGACAGCTGCATCATTTTAAATGTTTTTTCCAATGGGTTTGGTGGCTTTATGTATTCAGGTATGAACTGAAACAGTTCATCAAACAACCTTGCTAAATGGCTTCAAAGCTTTATGGTAGTTATAGATAATGATGTCATTTGTAAGGAAGTCATTTGTATATAGTAAAAATACACAGACTCATGTGAGAACGCAAAATTGTCAGCTGGCAGTGTTTGTTTATTTAAGAAGGCACACGGCGCCACATGAAGTATAACAGCTACAAGAGGAGGTGATGAGACATCACGTCTGGAGCTTGTGTCTGCAAGTTACACTGTACTCAGAGAGTGTGAAGGAACAGCTGTCTTTATGAACCAAAAACAGTGCACAGTACAGGGTTCTGTAACATTATTTAGCAAATGGACAAAAGGTTTTAATGAACAAAACAAATAGAGTAAGTCTGACCTTTAAACAGATCAAATGATATTAAACCTTATTAATGGTTAGCAATCACATTGTCACTAAAAACAGTGATATTGTTACACAAAAAAAGCTTTTACAGTTAAAGGATAAATGTACTGATCCTAAAACGGATCATTTTTCTATAATCACACAAAATAATATTTTTAAAAAAGCATTAATATAGAGGTGATTTGTTGGATCTTACAACAAATCTGTTTGAATAAACGCAGTTTCAGTATCAGAATTTGTCCTTAAAAAAGGACACTGGAGGTTTTGACCAAAGTGATCAAAAAATTATGTTACTATAACATTATCAGATTTTTAAGTACAATATAGTACAATATAAAAGCAATAATTGCCAATGCAATCACACTTCATTCATGCAACATGCATGACATTTCTTTTTCTTCTTAACCAGAAAGATATTATTGCTTGCATTTCTTCAGGAAATGTCTTTTTAAAAATACAAAATACACACAGTGTATGGAGATATAAACACTTCTGTTAATCCAGAATAACAAGGTATTCAAATTTCAAGAATTCAGTCCAGTAATCTTTGACCAGTATGGTCAACTCATGAAGTTGCAACTCCAGTCTGTAGGAGTCTACCATGACCTCCAGAGGGCAGTGTTGACCCAGCTCATGTCCTTAGTCCTCCTTAGTGGAGGTAGTGAGGATTGTGCAGCTCAGAGGAGAGAAGTCAGCCTCTCTCATTTAAAGAACGTCTGTCTGCAAGGTGTTTGTATAGTTCAGCCATTTTTTCTGGGACTGAATCTTCAAGTCCTCCTGCAACAGGAGGTACAGATGGACACATCCGAAGTAGCTCTAATCAATAGCTGCTGAGTCCACAACTTGGTGCTACTGCTGAAGTCTTCTCAAGTTCCAGCCATAATGTCGTCTCTAGGATGTCTGCTTTCTCCAGTTTGGAGTCTGGCTGCTGTTTAATGATCTCTGGATCCAGGAGAGACACGAGTTGCTCAGGTCACCAATCGATCTGCAGTCTGCATTATTTCTCCACCAGAGGCTTTCTGATCTGCAAGAAGAAGAACAAAATCATTAAGAAATAAGTTCATGTGCATAGGTCTATCATTATGAAGCAGTAATTCATAAATTGCATTCTGAGAGTCTCCAATTTACCTTGTGATTCTTGAGATCTGATCCTGAGGATATCAAATCATTGCTGGAGTGACTGTAGGTGCCATGGGCCTCTGCAGCATGGCATATTGCAAGGGTCTCTGTAGAGAGACTGATCTCTGGTGGCTTCATCCCACATATTTATAGTCCTGCATTTCCATATGAATGTGTGGGTCTCGGTCTTACTCAAATTTCTCACAGTCTTGACCAGTCAGAGTGCCTGACATAAGAGAAAGGAAATGCCAGATGCTCAGTGGTTGGGAACAATAGTTACATCTCAAGAGAACAGGTGGTGGGCTGACGAGGAGATGGCATAAGAGAGTCAGAAAGCTCTGTGTGAATCTGGGAAAGTGGTTGTTAAAGAAAGTAGATCTGCTGCCTGATGCTGAGATCAAATGACCACTACATGCAAATACAGCCTACAAACCCATAGTATATATCTGTCAGTGATTCTGTTTGTTATGGGTATTGTTCAGGAAATTAATATGGATAAAGCACTAATTCAATGTGGGTGCAAAAATAGAACTTAAAAAATTCATAGCTTGTTTAAAACCTTTTTGAAGTTATTTAGAAAAAATGCATGTCAAGATGGGGCAGGTGTGACCTCTGTCTTGTGGTTTGTAGATGGTGTAAGCAGAAAGTTTCTCCCAGTTTCCCACACTTAGTATTGAGGGATGTGGTCAGTGCACTACAAAAGACTTTCAAAGGAGCTTTTGTGATCCTTTGTGGTCGTGTGCTCCAACAGAGACAGAGCCTGACGTCACCTACCATCTGGAGGGAAATGATCTGATTGGTTCTGTCTATGAGCTGGATCATTATTTTTTGTCATTTCTTAAAATGTAGAAAAGGTTAACATCATCATCTGTTCAAACCTTAACATTTTGCAAATGAGGGTGAGGGATTGAGACAACTACTTCTGAAGTGTGCCAAATCCCACTGGACAATAGTCTATGTTGGTTTCGAACTCAATTTAAACAAAGTTTTCACACATTCTGCCTACTGAAAGAATAAAACTGAAAAAAGATTATCTTTGGGAAATTTATCAGTAGCAAATATAGTGTCCGTTAAGAAATCCGGTTTCTTCCAAAAGAAATCCACAATACCACTGTACACTCAGGTGCGTTACCAGTTCTTGAAGTACAGTGTTTAATAAGGGATTCGTGCAACATCAATGAAATATCAACATCAACATACACTGAGATTAACAATAAATACATTGCTTAACAAATTTATTAGACCACCTCTCATAAAAAACAAGAAAACACAAGTATTTTAGAAATCCATCAAAACTAAAAATTCCATTATTTATTGTTCTAACAGTAACAAATCCACCAATTGCCTTTTTACACCCAAATTTCAGTCATCACACTTCTCCGAGACAGCACGTTCATTCTCACTCCAACACGCAACATACCGTGTTGGTATGTTGCGTCTCATAAGGATGCGGAAGGGTACCTTTCGCGTAGCTATGAGACACCTCAGGACGCGACAAATCTTCAGTATGTTACACGTTGGCAATGAGAATACACCGTCTAAGAAGTCAGAAATTAATCAAGCACAACATTCAACCACTAAAACTTTTTTTTGTTTAATAATGCAAGTACATGAAAAATAATGTTGTGTTTTACTATTTTTTCAGCTTTGATTTCAACAGTAAATTTATAATTTAAAGGATAACAAAAAAATTACATTTTAGTATTAAAAATTTTCAAATAAAACACTTCTGCATAATAATGGGTTAACCATTAACAAAGCAAGAAAAAAGATTTTGGTAATTGACAATGCTGTTCATTAAGGGCAGCTGTACCATAAACCTTGGTGGTGGTCTAATAAATTTATTAAGAACTGTATATTTACTCTTTAGAATCATCTTCTGCTATTTACAGTAAACTAATCTCCTTTGGTATTTGGTACTGGTATTTTATGGAGTTTCAGCATCATACTGTAGTTGTCTGTAAAACCTGCATCTTTTTGTCCTGTTGATAAGGATACATAACACTGAAATCTTTATCTTTATTAAGTACCCGGTACACCTCTCTGTTATACATGGTTAATTTTTTTCATAGCTTTATAACTTGGTTGATATTAGCCAATAATATATATATAATTAAAAGAGTTCTAACTTGAAAGAGTATAGTATAATCAAGTATACCCTCTTAACCTTAGGGTTAGGTCAGCATCTGTTGGGGGTCTGTGAGCAAGGCTCCTCTTTTTTCCCACACTCTGTCCTTTTGGTGCTTTCACAAGAAGAAAACTAGAAGTGTGTCTCATAACCAACACATCAGGAGACACTAGTTATCTTTAAAGTTTTACAGTTTTTCCACCTGGGAAGGAGAACGGCACCAAAGTGATGAATCACTCATTAGTTTTTTCACTTAAGTAGAGACATTATGAAAATACTTGTCATTTTGTGATCACTTACATTTGGCATAAATCCCTTACCTTCATTTATAAACTGCAACACAGATAAAAGATTTTGTCAGATTAAAGATTTTTTCAGATTAATTTGAAAATGCCCTTTTCCTTGATTTGATCTTAAATAAAGGTGCAGGTGATTGCCTAATTTGTTATTGCATTTTTGAGAAAACTTGGAGCAAAACTCGTTATTTCAGCATAGATGTTCTTTAGGTTTGTATGGACAACTCATGACATGTTGTCCATACAAAAGAAGAACACAAAAAACACGGGATGATTTGTAAAATAAAAATAACATGTCACACAAAATCATTTGATTTCAATTATACATTTTTTAGCATAAACGCAGGCTGCGGTTGAAAACAGATAATGGTGATGATGCATCGCAGCTGTAACTTGGTAGCATCAGCAGGACATGAAGAGTGAAAGATCAACTGTCTTTACAAAAGACAAAAACATTATGACATAAATGCTCATATCAGTGTCAGAACAATAAGCAATAGTTTCAACACACATCACCACAATGTAATTTATAATGTTACTTTAAATACTAGTGAGCAGTAGCTGGATATGCTTGTTTGGTCAGGTTATGATTTGATTGGAACACCAAGAATGTCAAACGTTCTTTCTTAAAACAAAAGGTATGCTTGATTTAATTACTTCCCTGGGAAATATTTTTGACAAGGAAGTGTGAAGTACAATTAGTTTAAAATTTAAATGTCAAACTTCCCAAAAAAGAATTCATTTTTCAAATATTTAACCAACCAGTTGACCAAGCCTTGGTCCTTCAGCTTATCTGCGTTTTCTCTCTTTACTTGAAAGATAGCAATATCACTGTTTCTTCGGGAAATGTTAAGTACAAAACAAAGAAAGTAAAGCCTTCTGTACATACAGAAGAAGGAGTCTTTGAAATTTCATAGAATTCAGTCAATATCATCAGTATAGCTGATCTAGTAGTGACTCCAGTCTGTGAGCTTCTACCACAGCCAGCAGAGGGAGCTGTAGACTGGACTCTTGTCTTTGGCTGTGACAATCAGAGGAGAGAAGTCCGCCTCACTCAGGTTTCCTTCTGAGGAAATGTGCAGCTGGTTGATGTGGTTCAGACTGAGTCTTCACCTCCTGTTTTAACAGGACATGCACCAGCTCTTGAATACATCTTGAGTAGCCTTTAACAGCTGCTGAGTCCACAGGTTGACACTTCTGCTGCAGTCTTTGCAGGAAGCCAGGATGTCTGCCTTCTCCAGTTTTGAGACTGGCTGCTGTTTGAGAGCTCAGGACCCAGGAGAGACTTGAGTTGTTCAATACTGCTGTTGATTCTCTCTGTGGATCTTCTCCACCAGAGGCTTTCTGAGCTGCAAGAAGAAGAACAAAGTCATTAATAAATCAGTTCAGGTGCATAGGTTTAGCTTTATTAAATGCAATTTTTAATGAATAATGAATGACATTCTGATAATATCCAATTTACCTTATGATTCAGAGTCACATGGTCCTGAGAATTAGTCATTACTGGAGAGACTGTAGCTGCCATGGCTGTAGTCTCTGTAGAGAGACTCTGATCACTGCTGCCTTCATCCCTCCTATTTATACTCCCACATCACCATATGAATGTGTGGGTCTTGGTCTGACTGGAGTTTCCCACAGTCTTGACCAAGTAGAGTGCCGGACATAAGAGGAAAGAAATCTGGTCTCCCACATGTGCACTGGTCATATTAGTAGGGGACAATAGTTTGATTTCAGGTGACCGGTGGTGGACTGAAGTGGAGATGGAGTAAAAGACTCAGAGAGCTGTGTGCAGATAATAGAAAACTGTGACCTTGTAGAGAATACTAATGCGCTGCCTTGATGCTGGGATCAATGACTTTGACTGGGCACACACTCATCATCTTGATACACTTTCTGTACGAATTTGTGAGCAGGAAGTTGCTGTCAGATTCCCACAGTATTGAATGATGATATCAGTGCACTACAAAGGTCTTTAAAATGAGCCTTTGCGATGGTTACTGAGCTCTAACAGAGGCAGAAATTGACATCACCACCATTCTGGGATCCATCGTTTCAGTTTACATTTTGCAACTGGGTGAAGTTAGAACATCTAATTATCATGAAACCTTTATGCTGTCGGATGCTGATGAACGTCATATGTTTTCATGAAGGGGGAGGTTGAGGCAGCTGTTTTCGAAAGTGTGCCAAATCCCCTAGGACAATAGTCAGGCACTGGAGTGGTTAAGAATGCAAATCAACTTGGATTTTGTCCTTAGAGCTTTCTATGCTCACTACATTGAGTTTAGCATGTTACATTGTTACATAACTGACATATTATGACTCAACTCATCTTAAATTTGCAAATAAATATTTTTCTTGTTTAGCAGTGTTGATTTACACCAGATTTTCTACTGAGCTCACTGATTTGACAAATATAGCTTTCCTTAAGTGTGATCATATTCATTTTAATCTTTCTATTAAGGTCAAAGGTCTCATGTATTGTCCCTCTGGGGATCTGGCCGGGACTCTTCTGTGCTCTCTCACAGTCTGTCCCTTTACCACTTTTACTCGTGGATCACTACCTTGTGTCTCATTATGTGTCACATTAATCTGGGAACACCTTTTGTTTCCTTAAAATTTCCATAACTTTCTACTCAATACTTTAACAATAGAGCAAGAAGAACTGTGTCAGTTCATCAGATCTCTTTATGTGCACACAACAGTCAATCTTCATCCTCTAATAAGTCTTTTCTTAAAAACAAAAACAAATTAAAAGAGGACATGTGAGCCTAAATGCAAAGGATCAGATGTGTTTGTGTGTATTCAAAGGAATTGCACAAACAGGGAAGGTAGGATGTGTTGGTACATCACATCAGTACGTTTTCTCACTTCACTCAAAAATATCAGAGGAACTGTCATCTCTACATAAAGATTATGAGATTCATCATCAGTGTTCCTTAAACCGTTAAAAATGACATTATCTGCACTTTCTACCAAAGCTGCCTAATCATCGGCGTAACTTTGTGCTGAACATGGGGGGGGGTCTACATAAATAAATAAACCTGAGTAAACTCCCAGATGATTAAACATGCAACTAGTTTGCTGGTAATACCTGGAATGAGTAAAGAAAATCAACAGCCTATTTATGCAAGATAATTAGTAATTTTATTGGGGGGGTTATATTGGTTGGGTCTGATTATTGGGGGGGGGGGGGGGGTTCTATTAGCTAGCATTTGTTCTTCATTCCTGATTGAATGACTGCCCGTGAGAAACTTATTGCCTAACACAACCTCAAACCTCTACACCAGGGGTCTCAAACAAGTGGCCCGGGGGTCACTTGTGGCCCACGTCACCCCTACTTCTTCACGTAGATTGACGTGAAGAAATGTAATGCAATTTGGCCCTTGAAGTTACTTTTTTTGCTAGGGAAGATTTGTTTGTTGTTGAGTGCAATGTTAAAATAAGTTCTTTAAAAAGCAAAAAATTATTTCATATGAAGGCAATATGAGCAGAGAGTACAAACGTAAGGGATTGGCTGTTTGGCTCAGTGAGAGAGTTATTTGTAAAGAAAACAGTTTTCACTAATGTGTACACTTATGTCTGCATTTCTTTTTGTTAAATACAAACAAAATTGCAATGTCACGTGTCTGGCCAGAAAGAGAGTACCAGTTTATCTATTTGGTAGTTCAGTTAAAAGCTTCAGTTAGTTAAAAGTGAGGGGGAAAAAATGTGTTCACGTTTGCAGTTTCAGAAATATTTGCGGGTGTTTTCTTGTTTGTTTGTAGTACTTGAAGACTAAAGTGGCTCTCGTATGAGATGACATTGCCGGCAGTGGCCCTCAGCTCCTTTGAGTTTGAGACCCCTGCTCTACACCAGTGTCCCCCACCCACTGTGCCGCACCACATAGGTGTGCCGTGAGAAATGATCAGGTGTGCCGTGGAAGATTATCTGGTTCCACCTGATTAGTACTAAGTGACCGTGTACAACTACCTGCTCTAATTAAATGGGTTGCCAGCTGCCAGTAAAACAGAAGAAGACAAAGTAGAAATTACATAATAGTCATGCTGCAAGTGAGACAACACAGCGAGTAATAGCAATAGATAAATATATTTGAAAAGAAAAAGTAGTCAATATGACCTGGGTCCTGGAGAAAGTTCCGACCCAGATGAAGCCTGTGTAGTGGTCAAAAGAAAGCAAAAACGGTAAACGGAAAAACTATCAACATTCATTTTGTAACATTTTTGTTTGGTGGTGATTTTCTAATGTAAAATATGAGCTGTGGCTCCAAAAGGTTGGGAAACACTGCTCTACACTATGTGCCAATTGTGGGTGATGTTGTTTCTTAAGAAACTACTTTGAACACTAATTTGAAAAAAAAAATCTAAAAACGATGCTTATGTATACATACAGAAGAAAAAAGTCAAAGGATTTGATTTTAATGATATCCAAAAACAACTTCTCATTTTGTCTGATATTAAAACCAGCCTGTAGCAGTTGCCCACGTCCTCCAGAGGGAGCTGTTGATTGGATTCTTGTCTTTGGAGAAGCTGGCCTGAGCTGTGGAGCTTACAGGAGAGAGAAAGCCTAGATTGATACAGCCAAAGCACTGGTCCCAAAGACACTATTTCATTTTATCTGGTTATGATATTTTACACGTTTCATTTAGCAAAGTACATGATGGTAAAAACTGAATTAATGTACATCACAAAAAATAAACTTATTTACATGATGTTATAGTAAGTGTAGCAATACAGTAATAAATTACTACATGCCTATAGTCTTTTTAAAGTTGACAGTTATCAACAATAGTGAGCATCATCAGTTTTTTACATCAAGTTTAAGTCAGTGTCGTTATAATATAAACATGCACCAATGTAAGACTATTCTAAAACAGATGGGCAGGATTTCCTTTTTACACCCAATTCTATCTTAACCTTGGTTCAGAAATTTTAGATGTCTTAATCTTTTGTCTCAGCTGAACTCTTACTTAGTTTAAGAGTCCTTACTTTTCATTGTTTTTACCTAAGGATTAATGCAGCATTAACTAATGGTGATCTGATTGGTTGCAGTGTGGGACCTCTTGAGTTATCCTTTAAAACACCTGAACACCTGAAGCTGAAAATTGTGATAAAATGGCTTTATTTATTTTAATTCAAATATTGTCAAAGACACATTGAAAGCCGAGTTTTCTAGAGTAGTAGCGATAAAGGTGATATAAGACTGAATTGCAGCAATCTGTTGAAAATGGCTAGGCTCAAAAAAACCTCACCTGTTCAAAGCAGCTGTGAAACAGACAGAAGTTTACTGCTTGTGTCTGACCGCCAACAAGTTAAGTCTTGAATAAAAGCACAAAACAACAATTTCATAGCTAATTAAAATCTCTTTATTACAATCACATGTACATCATTATATTCCAAAAAGCTTGCCGTAGTGAAAAGTACCCTTGCACAGACAGATGGATGCGGTGTTGCAAGCTGGATGGAAGTTTTGTCAGATGGAGTAAAACAAGTATTGAGATCCCCCAGCAGCAAGTATCTCCGCTCCAGTGTGCTTTTAATTTCACATCACATGAGGACAGCAGCGCTATTTTCAGCCCTCTGTGTCCTTGTGTAACGTAAGCAAAGAGAATGAGGGGGGTGGGGGAGAAGGAAAATTTCTCTCTTCGTCATCCATTATTCAGAGTGTTTGAGTCACAGCTGAAAGAGGTAAAACGGGGAAATAAACAGGGTGCAAGGTTGATTTCATGTCTTTCCTCACTGAATGCTTAACAGGTTTCAAACTGTTTGAATTTTCTGTAAAAAAAAAAAAAGATTTTGTCTGTCTTCTTCCGAGTGAGATTAATTAATTAGAAAGCAGCTATTTCTGTGTGGTAGTGTAGGATCCTCTTAGTTTAGCACAAAAACTGGAACCTTCAGCTGACATCTTTTAATACAACTTATAGCTATTAGTGTCTTAGCATAAGGTTGAATACTATTTTTAATATTTTAAACACCAAAAAATCGTTTAATTTTAAAATTCTTTTTTTTACAGCACTTTGATAATGAATTAAGATAATCTTGTTGTGGGTGTTCTTTGCGTTAGTTTCTGGAAATGTGATAATAATAATAATAATAATAATAATAATAATAATAATGTAATGAAGCAGATTTTACAGCAAAAGAAACAAAGTACAATGATTTAAACCTATACACTGAAACTCTGATTTAGCAGAAGTTTACACTGCACTCACATTATGCAGATTTCGATTCAATTTGGGATAAATGAAATGAAGCAGACCCAAATAATACAGAGTAAACCTGGTTGTTGTGGACCCTGGCTGTCTGAATTCCCTGGGCATTTGCTAAACTTGCCCAATTGCTAATCCAGCCATGACTGAACTGTGTGCAAATGCAGCACAGTACATCGCATCACAAAAGAGGAGAAGCTTGTTTCAAAATTTACAAGATAAAGGAGATTAATCAGCTGTTATGTCTCCATTTTACTTTTTCACAGGGCTATTTTTTCTGTGTTACCATCTATCTAGTTTTGCTTCATGAGGAATTTAATAACAAATTCTAAAACAAGTAGTCTATGAGTTTCCTGCCTTTAAGTCATTCGCTTTTAAAACACCGCAAAACTGTGATTTCTCCTTTTTTCATTTCATATTCACAGATTGATAACATTGAGATTAAAGTCATACAACCTTTGTTTCAAGCTTCATGGCGCTTCACAGTAAAAGGGTCTGGAGCTGACTATCAGATAAAACTGATATATATCTGAAACATCTCACTCTGAAGAAGACAGAAAACATTTGTCTGTATTGTCTGTGTCACTTTTAAGCATTACAGTGTTTGTTATCTTACTCGTAATTCATGGAAGTCACATTTAACATTCAGACCAAAATGAGCCACTATCCATGAATGCTGATAATGTGGATGTGAGTTTTAAGCATACTAATACTACAGTGTTCATCTCTGTGCTGTATATACAGCCTCCGTAACACAGCTATAAACCTACAGAATCACATCATAAACCACTGGAGGCGTCTGATGGCATTTTCATGTCCTGTTACCGAGTCCTCAAACGCACCATCTGACAAAATCAATATCTACATGTCTTAATGACACAAAACAACAATAAAATTCAATTGATCCATTTAAAGAGACAATAATATTCACATTTTGTGTTCACTTCTTGAAAACAGTAAATCAAGGTTTAACCAGCTTTTTAACTAAAGTAGCTCGGAAAGAGTTTAAAGATCATAAAAACTGTTCACATTGGTTTTGAAACCATCACAAGAAAATATTGAAATATGTCCAACACAATCACAATAAACGATTTTTTCCTCCATAAATCACTATGTTAGTTTATAAAGAAAACATTAACACACACTGTCATTCTATCTACAGTCGTTCCACTGGCCTCGGTCCCTGGTACAGAAAAGTAGGGAAAACTTTTTGTATAAAAACGATGTGCAAAAAGTTGTTTTCTTAGGTCCCACTCATGGAAAACTATGTAAAGAAATAACGTAAATATATACATAACCTTTGCTGTTGCTGTTGTAAATTCTACGACTGCTGTACACTTGTGGTGACTTGTCACTTTGTGCATCTGTTGACTCGAAAACAAGTTACTGCATTCGATGGAACCCTGACAGGTAGCGTACACAACACCGTCATTGTCATATTAAAACTAGCTTGAGGTATTATTGCACATTTTCCTGAACCGCGGACCTGGAATCAGTAAGTTTTCAGATTTACTCACGCTTCATACCAGCTTTTAGTGGAATGTCGACGCTGACTTTAGCTCTGTCTGTTCTGGGCAGACATACAGTTGTGTTCACAAATTTACATACAGTCATCATGGGCCTTAATGTCATGGTAATTCTGGGGATTGCAATGGTTTCTGTGAACTGTACTTCTTCCAGGGGGAAAGATTGTACAGTATAGATCATTAAAAAGCAAGAATTGGGTGCACAAGTTTAAATTAAACTTCTGACCTTTAAATTCGTTGGCCCCGATCTAAACGCTACTTAAGATCTGTGAACTATGCTTAAAAGCAGGGTCCGTGCCAGGACACCAACCAATTTTAATGAACTCTACCAATTCTTTCAAGGAGAGTGGTTAAATAATCAGCCAGAATTTTGCCTGAAGCTTGTTGATGGCTACCAAAAGGGTCTGGTGGAGATGTAACTTGCTAAGGGACATTTAACCAAACATTAGTGTGGGAGGGAGCATGTGCACTTAAGTATGTTTATTTTTGATCCTGTGTGGATTTGAGAAATCCTAAATAAATTCAAACTTGTGCACCCAGTTCTTGTTTCTAGAGGTCAATAAAGATATATGCTTTACAATCATGCCAGTCTGGAAAAAAATAGCAGTTCAAGGCAATTATTACAAGCCCAAAACTGCTATAACATTTATGATGAGTGTAAGCAACCTTCTGACTGTAACCATATGCAGCAGCAGTCTGCAAACTTAATCTAAAGCTGTCTTGAGGTGTAACTTTTTTTCTTGAAAATTCTCTCACCAAAGTCAACGCATGACTGTAGATTTCAGTAAACATGCATAAACATTTAGTGCACAGATAGATTTGTAAACATCCAGCCAACAGTAAAGACACCAAGAACAGAGACCCATGAGCCAGGAAGGGCCAGAAATCTGATGCTGCATTCACATCACGTCAGTAAGAAAGGAATGAATGTGCCACTCAGCAGTAGTGGTGTGTTTTAGCTAAACACTAGCTACAGGACACGGCTTTTCCAACTAGTAATGTCCATTGCCATCATTTGGTCTCATCACACAAGTGACCTATAGTTAAACGATCAAAAATAAAATCCAAGGTTTGGCTTACCAGAAGGTAACAAATATGTGCAGCTCCTTCTTGGCTCCTTTTTAATTATCTGAATCAATTGTATCCATCTTATTAAATTACATTAAAATGTAACTGCCAGTGGCAATGGCTTTTATTTTTATTTTATGGCTTTCCATTAGTTTTATCGTTTTTTTTATATATATATATATTGACACTTTCTTGGTTCTCTTTTCACCAAGTGGGACAAATTTTCCATTCAGCTGCATGTAATTCATGGCATTAAAAATGTGACGTGAATGTAGCATGAAACTGACTCCCAAAGATTATTACAACTGATTTCACAGACTAAAGCTGTGGTCACCTGTGAAAACCCTCCATGGCAAACTCTTTACCCCCTTGATCAGCATGTTTTTACTCATGTTGCCCAAGCCAGTCATTCAGGTCACACTATTTAGCATTTCAGTTAGAAAAGCTCCCACTGACCTGTGAATTGTAAACAGTTTCTGTTAAAAAACAAAAAAGAAACCTTTAGGATTTGGCATTAAATCTCAGTTGTCATTGTCTGAATTGCTACAGTTGATGGTTTCTGTAGTGCTGATAAAAAAGCATGTAATTCATCATTAGTGCGCAGCCAGGTGCATCACGTCGAACAATATTGCTCCCCGAACATCTTGGACTGAGGATCTAAGTGAAAACCTAAATGTCTGTAAATCTATCAGAGCTTCGGTGAAATAAATGGAGCATAAGATGGAGCATGAAAGACATGATGCAAACAAACACACTCATCTGACCTTGTTCGTTTGTGTGTTATAACAAGCGTCATGCACTGACACAGACGTTTTGTCCAGAGTGCTATACAGTGGTCAAACACCCACACATAAAGCTATCAGTTGAGGTGATGTACAGCAGTGACAGTGAGGTTCCCTCCCATTCACACATTCATTAAAGGAACAATTCAACTTTCTGTCAGTCTTCTTGTTCCCAGAGACTTGAGAAAATGAGTATTAGGTTCATCATTATGCTTCAAATACAGAGATGGTGAGGACCTTGTTCATCCAAAGTCACTACACATTACTGCTGCAACAAAGGTATGAACAGCAGAGTGTGGTAAACATTGCACGCTCCATTGTATGTGCACAGGGGGCAAATGCCAGTCATATGGACCCATATGTTACTATGAAAATTCACAGCTCATAATTTGGGTTTGGTTTGACATGAAATTTATGGCCATCTGTTTATCAATCATAAATTAACTCAAATCTCAAAATCCTGGACTGATCAAAAACCAGCTGAACTGGGTGAGACATAAAAGGATTATTTAGCTGTAAATACCTCATGTTGCCCTGGATTATTTAAAAAAAAAAAAATACATGAATGGCTTTGCAATATTTAACCTGGCTTAACGCAAGGACTGGAAGCAAGCTGCAGCTAGTCTGTGCTTAGCAAGGCTAAATATGTCCTGGACCTCTCTGTAAGTGACACATGTAGTTAAAACTAATATCATCGTCTCATCTGGCCTCAGAGAGACAGCACAAGAACAATTGCTAAAATGTTGTATTGTTAGCTTAATGTCACACACATTCACACACAGAGTTACAGTTAGACACTGTGTCCATGCAATTAGACAGTGGTGACCGTCAGCAGGGAGCTGGGACACAGCATGTCATCCTGGTTGTCCAGCCTGGTCCCATGAGTCAGGAGCTCCTCTACTGTCGTCCAGTCATCCAACACCTTTCTGTTCCTCATGCGACTCAGCTTCCTCTGACTCAGCTCCAGGACCGTGTTGCACCTGCCTTCTGCAAAACCTCTGACTCCATTGCTGTCCAGAAGACCTCCATCATCAGCGGAGGCTCCTCCTCCTCCTCCTCCTCCTACCATGGGTCCTCCCCTGCTAACGACATCTCGTACAGTCCCTCTACTGGCCTGCAGCTGTTGTAGCTGCTGTTGCTGCCTCTGCTCACGGGCCAAAAGAAATTGTTCCCTCCTCTCCGTTCGACTCCAGTATCGACCCATCAGAATGTCAGTGCTGGTCTCCTCGTCGGTGCTCATCCCGCTGCGCTCATCCGCTAGCTGAGAGGCTCGATCTCTAAGCAACTGGCTCCTAGAGACTCGTGTGGTTGTGTTGGGTTTACAGTTTGGATTAAATTTTGACTGCAGACCAGAACTGTGGTTAGAACTTGAACCTGCATTAATTGGTCCTTTGTTTACATCCTGTCCAGCTGTAGCACAAGCTCCTGTGTGACCTTCCAGAGTGCTGTAGAGGCCTCTGCCACCTCCACTTCCATGAGACTGGCGGCTGGCGGGTTTTGGCCACGTGTCATTGACATCACCGGCCTGAGGAGGCAAGACAAGACTCTGGAGGTGCTGCTGCTCTCCGACTCGGCTCCTCTCAATCTCCTTTTGCCTTTCCCTTTCCATCTCCTCCTGAATCTGTGTCTCCCTCTCCCTTTCAAGCTCTTTCTCTTTTTGAATTTGCCTTTTTTGCTCCAGTTCCCTCTCTATCTCTCTGTTCCTTTCTACCAACATTGGCTCAGGCATCAAGCTTCTTTCTTGTGAGTGCCACCAGTCATGGTGCGCGAGCTGGCTGTTGGAGTTGTTGTCATAGCAACACTCATGGTTGTTGGCACCTCTGATGTGCCCCAGAGTTGTGGCATGTTGTTGGGGTGAGAGGGCCATGCCTCCAGGGTGGGAAGCCATCACACCTGTCACTAGCTCGGCTTCCTCTGGCAAGCCTGGTGGCAAGACGTTACATGGTGCGACGCCTCCACAGTGGTGCAGGGTTGCAGCGCAGTAGGATGGGGAAGCTGGGTGGCTGGCTCGTCGACGGTACTCTTGTGGAGGTGGCCGATGGTGCAATGTTCTGCTTCTCCTCAGCATCCCAACTGAGCTTGACCCCTGGTGGTGCTGCACTGGCACTAGTGGTCTCCGGTGGCTAGATGGAGTGCTGCAGGTTGAGAGGACTGGACCTGTCATTCGTGACACTGCAGTGTGTGTATGGGAGGGATTGAAGAGGGCGCCACTGCTGGAGCTGTGACGGTTCAGACAGGGCCGATCAGCTTTGTGGAACTGGACTGATGAAACCCTGGAAATACAAAGAGTTTAATGAAAAAAAGGCACCAAAATAAAAGGTTTTAGGTCATGTGTAGTCCCTGTAATCCATGGGTTGTATTTTACAAAAATATGTTTTTTGGTAAATTAACACAAATGTTTGAGTTCCAAGCAGCATAGCTCTTTTTTATTCTGAAAAAAAAGTGTTTTAAATTTTTTTTTAACAAGTTTTAAATCACATTGCAATCAATGGTTGTTTTGTGTGTTTGTTTTCGGTTAGATTGGTATCATTTGTAACTGGTATTATATAAGTGAGTAATATTAAAAACAAGACTGGTTTAACTATGAACACCTATCTGACAGACCTTAGAGAAACCAGCACCACGATAAAAATTTGATATTCTAATTACCTGACTAGGCCACGTGATGGCAGGTCCATGACAGGCCCAGCACCATCCTCCATCCCAATCTGCAGATGCTGACATTGAGGCTGCATTGTCAGTGCCTCAGGTATGGCCTCCAGCAGCTCACGGTGGCTCTTGGGGCAGCTGTCACGCCGTTCCTGCCTTTCGCATGGTTCACCCTGATGTTGCAGCCTGGCATTGTAGAGACGCATTCGCTTTTCCAGCAGCCTCTGGAAGTGCCTGAACTCCCCGGTGCTTACACTATAGAAGCCTGAGTCGCTGAGCTCTGAGGAAATGAAGGACTCTGAGGAAGGAGAGCCACCACCTCCGAAACCCCCACACCCTCCTGGGGCGAGGGCCCCATGTGAATGACAGTCCTCCAGACCTCCCTCCTCGGTCTCCAGACCTGAGAGGTCACCCTGGTGAAGGGAGCCATCTGTCCAGCCCAGACCACTGTCCAACTCATGGTGAAGGGGCAGGAAACCCATTGGCTTCTCTAGCATAAAATCCTCATCATCTGTCTATAAAAACAGGCAGGGTCAGTCCAGTGGATCATGACACCAAACACTAAAAATGACCACATGTTTTATGTTTTAAATGTGTGAAGAATCTCAGTAAAAAGTGAAACCTGGCTGATTGTCTGTAGAGTGAAAAACTGTTAAATACTAAAGGTAAGCATTGAGATCTGCTCTAATTCTCAGTTTATTCACTTGCCTTTTGTTCAGTTGTTTCCTGCTTTTAAAAGTTCCTGAGTGACTGTTAAATCAACATCAATGGCTAAAGAAGAAGGGTGCCAGTGTTCTTTTTTGATTTTAACAAATCTAAACAAATTTAATTGTGTTTGCCTGTAAATAGTGTTGCCAGTCGGTCTAACATTGAACCACAAGCTCATATTGCCTAATATGAAAGATGTGGATCTTTTATGTTTCATTAAAAAAAATAAAAATAGAAAAAAAAAACCTTAATGACTGTTAAAAAACTAGCTAGTCACTGAAAATAAACACTGCTAAAACAGAAAATATTTCCAGATAGTATAAGTTGAACTGAGAATAAATAATAGTGGGTGCATTTATGTTAATGAAGGAACGTGTCAGCCGGTGCAGCTGTGAGGCTCAATGAAGCTCCATGACTGAAATGAGTAAGCTTTAGTACTACTTGCACAGAGAGTACTAGCAAGTATAAGCGATTCATAATTGATTTAACAAACAGGGTTTGCGTACTCGCCAGATATATGTTTAAAACAACAACGTTAACAATTTTATGGAAAAGCAGATTTTTACATACCTGACTGTGGCAGGCGTTTTGCTCTTCTAAGTTAGTACTGCAGCATCCCATCAGGCAGTTCTGTCCCTTTGATCGACGGCCAGCTAGTTCTAGATCCTGAGTAATGTAGGAAGTGACAAAAGAACATGAGAATGTGTAATACAATTTGTTACTGATTAAACTCATTCTTGGTCAAATCAGAAACTACAGTGTGAAGGTACCCATATATTGCAAATGAACTTTTACAAATTCATCCGCAGTGCAACTCTAGAATCACAGATGAGTGAGCATGAGGGTTGTTTTTTTTGTTGTTGTTGTTGGTTGCTTTGGAAACCAAACTGTGATTAGAAATTAGGAGTGTAATTGGTAGACCATTTAATATTCCTTTCATGAGCTTTGTCAGCCATGTCAGCCAGAACAAAACAAAAAAGAGAGAAGAGGAGCTACTGAGCTGTGTTTTATGAAAATACAAAATTAGTAATTAGCTGTGCTATATGACCTCATTGACAATCTGGATGCAAGTGTTCTGATGCACTTCTGTGTGTGTGTGTGTGTGTGTGTGTGTGTGTGTGTGTGTGTGTGTGTGTGTGTGTGTGTGTGTGTGTGTGTGTGTCTCTTAATATCACCTGGCGACCAATGTCCACAGTGTCCCGTGGGGAACTAGACAGGTAGCTATACCGTCCGCCATCACAGTGATCTTGAGGCAGAGACAGATGGTTGTAATAATGTCTGAAAGAGATGACAAGGACACAGAATTCAGACATTTTAAGGCAAAAATCTTGGAATTATACAGGTCCGATGACACTAATGTTCTTCAAAACAAACATGGATAACGTTTCATTGGACAAGTGGGTATCCCCTTGGAAGAAGTAAGTAACGTTCCTTAACTTTCAGGCTGCATAACATGGTTTTACATTTGTGTCTGTTTCACTGTATAGTCTGTTAAGTTGAACTTTGTCACAATTACTTTAATTTTTATTTTATTTATTTTTATTTCACACATTTAAAAAAATAACAACTGACTCTTACAATCAACAGTTCACAGACAAACTGAAGATGAGAGCAAAAACTGCCGACTGTATGAGAGTCGGGTGTAGTCACCATGACGGGATCAACTGGTCATGAAGTCTATTGTGACACCTCATCCTGAGTGTGTTTACATCACCATCTTGGTGTTTTGGAACCACATGTTCCGCATCTCAGGAACACCACACGCTCATATGATAGCGGGTTTGAAAATCCTTTGACTGTACTGTTGTCGATTAACAGCCAAAGACACAACGGCTAAGTAGTCATTCATGTTATCCTTGATTCTGACAGGCTTCTAGTTGAAGCCTGCCACCTGGGGCGCATGCATAATCGTTGTAATCATTACATTGTACTCAACATGTGATGATGAAATTTATGTCACTCAGACACATGCACACACACACAAACACACACACGTATATGTATACATTACAATGTAATCCCATTACATTTTTCAGTAATGCAGTAATTTGACACACTAGTTACTTGCATTACAAAGGTTCCTCAGTTATCTGCAAGCCATCAGACATCAAACAAACACACTTAGCTGATTTCAGTTTCTGTGCAGGAGTGAAATACACAGTTTCAGATACACTTTTATTTTATTGCACAAAAGGACAAGAATTTGATGGTAAAGTGCAAAATGCTTTCACTACAGAAACAGCTGCATTATACTGCTGTGTTATTTGCATGCTAGCACAAAGCTAGTCAAGAATCTAGAGTAATAAACTGGTAAAGCTGAGTGTATGCTGACCCCAACCCAGCAGCCAGAGCCTAAACTTCAACAGGTAAATGATGGGCAGTCATGTTTACAGCCTCAGTTTCTACCTGTTCATGTTTTTACAAGAGAATCACTGTGACGATCACTTTTAAGTCTCTTCGGGCTGGTTTAAACTTTGCTTTGTGTTGTCAGCTTTGTGTTTATGTTTAAATACTAAAGAAAGATCCAATGTGTATCCTCTTTAGGATAGGAGTTTGTGTTGGCATGTGAAGCTGTAGCCTCAGGTTTATATTGTTAATGGATAATTATGAGACAGCGTATTTTAGATCATTTTACAGAGTAATGAGAAAGTAATGAAATGAGTAGTGAAACAAATTACTTTCTCTAGCATAATTAAGTAATGTACTGCATTACTTTTAAGAAAAGTCATTTTTACTGCTTTCGCTTTAAAAAAAAAAAAAAAACCCAAGAAGCATCCTCTTACTAAAACAGTTTTTACATTTTTGCAAATATCAGTAAAGCATTTAGTTTTCTTGTTCAATTAAACAGTTTCCAATCATCACTGCACAGGGATGCAGCAAACACTATAATTTATTTAGGATACTGGCTCCTTTTAACTTTTCAGGGCATACAAGGATGTTTGCACAGTATAATGACATTGTTATTTAGTTGTTTAGTACAGTGTGGTCATAAGAAATCTGATGTAACTGCACACTGGCATTTCTTAAAATCACTGTGAGACAAAGTGGTTTTACAGCTCTTAACATTACATAACAAATCATATGTTTTATTACCTGTGTTGGTAAGAGGGACTAGAAGTGTTAAGGCCCGCCCCCATCAGAGGGAGGGGCAGATTGAGGTGCTTCAAGTCAAGGGGAAGGGGCTCCCAGGATCCCCTATCTGCCTCTGTGCCACGCCTCCTCTGGCCCTTGATCTGCATGGTGATTGGACGCTGATTGGCTGCCAGGATTCGCAGAGCATCCCTTTGGCTCAGGTGTGCTAGACTCCGCCCATTCATCTGAGGCAAACAGACAGAAGGGTTGTGATGTTAGCAAAGTTGCCTGCTGCTGAATTCATGTGACACAAAGCTCATTGAAGGACACATTAATCGCCACCAATGGACACATTAACATTAGCTTGATACTCACCCTAATAATCCTGCCTTCATTAACTAATATAACCTTTGTATATGCTTAAGACTTAACAGAGTAAGTGTCTCATTTTTATCACGGCAAACTGTCTGATTGTAAATGTGAAATCTTCTGATAACAAAGGGTCTCCATCTCAATTATATATTTTCTAAACTTTAGAGCTCACGGGTGGGCTTGAGCCTATTTCAGGTGACACTTTGAGAGTGGAGGAATACATCCTGGGTCATCAGAGGGCTGACTCGGGAAAAGAAAAACAAGTATTTGCACTCACATTCACAGGGACAACATGCAAACTGCATAGTGAAGTCCTGCCACCAATGGGTTAGAGCAAAGCGCTCCAAAAGAACTATAGTGCTCAGCTACAGGTAAAAAAATAATAACCAGAGTACTGGCTGGTTTTGATTATAAATACCAGCCTCGAGGGGGAAAAAAGTGCCTACAGCTTGAAGGATAACTAGCATTACTTTTAGCTAGGGGTTGGTCAAAATAAAATATTTGTGTAATTCGTGCGTCATCTTTTTGGATTGGTTCTGACTCCTAGATTTTCTCCAGCAACAGAATGTTTTTAGTCCCTATGGTAGTGAGGTAGAACAAAACAGAACTCCACACTGCAGACAGTTGGTACTGTTAGTACGTGTCTTAATGTGGATTTATTTTTTCCTGATTAAATATAATACATGTAACAGCTGCTACATAGAACAGTAGCTATGGTTAATCCTTCACAGCCTGTGAAAATGGCAGGCCTTATGTGGCTCTGGAAGAACTATGTCAAGTCTGAAAAATAAACCCTTGTGATTTTATTGCAGATACGTGGCCTTAAGCTTAGAAACCACTAATGTGTAAATTGGACACCTGAGTTACAAACTGAGTGGGTGGTGTGGACTAAAGATGTGGCTTCTTGCCCTAATGACATGATAGAATTAATTGAATGATGAGGTTCTACAAACAAACATAATCTGGTAATGTGCTGTGGGAAAACTGCATCCATCAACACCACAATCAAATTTATGCTTGCCCGCTGCCATTTTAAATGCACTTCATGTAGGGTTTTTTTGTTTTGTTTTTTTGCAGTGTGAACACACTACAGACTCCAAACAGACTCAATTTTTCAATATTACGCAACTAGGTCAGAAGACCCTCCGCCTGCAGAAAGATGGTAGTTTTTTTCCCGGTATGCAACACCCAAACAGCTGAATTATGGCAGTTTAAAGGAAATATGAAAAACAGTGACATGGTATCCATGGCTGCTTTAAAGGGTTAATACCTTCAAGCAACATCCTGCTTCATGCACACACACAAACACACACATACACTGTCACACACATGCAGCTCAGTGGCTATCGAATTAGACGCATGGACAGTATTGTTAACTCCAGCACATCACAACCATGAGTCACCCTCCTCTACATTCAACTGCACACACACACTAGCACACACACTAGCAAACAGGCACACGCACACACACCATGAGCTGAGAAGCACAAAATGGCACCTGTGTGTGTAGCCAGAGGACGGCAGTAGTCTTCAGGAGATGATGAAGATGTTATACACACAACATTAAAAATTCGACATGCATACCAAAAGTATTTAGATTTAATGCTGAAGAATTCGGTTTATCATCCATTTATAAACATGCGCACTCACACAAAAATGTAGTCTTGCAGAAATGATGATGCCTTTTTGCATCTGCATATACAGACACACAGACATGCACACGTACGCACGCACTCAAACCTGGATGTGAATGAAGCTTAATTCCATCTACTTTAATGAGACATCATAAAACACTGTTACAGCATTATCTGTAACAGTGAGGCAGGTATTTGGCGGCTCACCGTTTGGTCGCCCATCCATGGTCCAGAAAGCCAGCAGCCCATCGTCACGGTGACAGAGGACAGCTGCCTTGACTCCTATGAAAATCAACGACACTGCTGCTTCCTTCAGCAGATCGTCTCCTCCTCCTCCTCCTCACGCTCTCTGTCTCTCCTCAGTGTGCCTTTCACTCTTGGTCTCTCGGCATCTGTCCCCTCTCCACTGTCCTCTTTTCTCTTCTGTGTATCCCTCTATCTATTTCTTCAGCGTTTCTATCCTTGCCCCTCCCCTTCCTTTACGGCTTCTGATTTTGGCATCCTGCACACACACAGACACGCTTGCATGCAACGCTGCAAACATAAAAATATGCGCAGGCTGACACAGTACATTTAGAGAAGGAGAGGGAAACACGCAGTCACACTATGAGGATGGTGTCTGATTGGTAGTCTTTAAAGGATCATCAGCCAATCGGAGGCAGCATTTTCCCTGTGGATGTCTTCCTCTGTGACTGAAACTCCTCAGCAAAGCCTCATGCAGAAGGCAGCCTCTACTGCAGCAATATACCCACAGTGGCAGAGGAGACACACCATCCAGACATCCATCTTCTTGCTGTTCATCCAGGATCCCCCAGTTGATGCATGCTGGGAGGTGTAGTGAATACAGAGTATACCGAGGTGGTATATGCTGTACAAGAGAGTATACTTGATTGCTTATAACAAGGGAGTATAGTTTACAGTACCCTGCGGTACTATAAATTGCATCCTACTCTATAGGATACATTCGCTTTATGAGTTTATACATCTTACAATTAAAAAAGCACACCAGAGTCATAGATGGCAAAAAAGTTGTAGTTAGTGGTAGTTTGTAAATGTCTCAGCTAAAAAGAAATGGGTGAAGCTGAAATTAAATGTAAACTGTTAAAAAATAATAGCAGTTCATAGTATCAATATAAATGGCTAGATTTATTAGAATTATAACATTAAAAAGAACCAGCTTTAATAGCAGCGGGTGACAAATTTGAAAAGTTGGCAGAAAAAAAATGTTGAATAAGTTATCTAATAAATGAAAAATGGTTAAATGCTGAGGCTGAAATATAGCTGAAACGTCTAGATTCTGCATTTAATGGGAATAAATAAAAAGTTTGCCAAATAGCTTTATTGATTAATTTCATTGTGAAATGAATTGGAAAATGATTCAAAGCAATAAAAAAAAAATAGTATCAAATTAATACATTTGGAATAGGACAGCAGGTGTGATGAAGCGGCACTGGAGCTCATTTGCAGATTTTCATTTTAAAATGAATAAATTATTTATTTTTAATAATTCTTTTTAAAAGAGAGGGACCTGAGCACAATCAGAACCAGTCTGTGAGGCCTGGCATCTATTCTGTACCAAATGTCTGCAGTTTTAAGTTATTGTGTAAGTGCAGCTAATAATACAGTGCATTTTCTCTGATTAAAAACACCTATAGTGCTACACTCAGTTGTACTCACGAAAAGCACGACAAGTTGTTGCGTAACGAATTGAAAAAAATAGCGAGAGATTCACACCCAGCGTACAGTCACCACCTCCACACAATAGCCAATCATGTCGTGAAGTGGGTGTGAGTGTTAATTGTAATTTTTAGGAAGTTACAGAAATGGTCAGACAGAGTGTTGGAAGTGTCTCGAACAGATCCTGATCCAAGTGTACTCTAACAGAGGAAGATATTTTCTAAAACAAAACTGACAAAAAGTTCTAGCCCTTTTTTGTTATGTCCTTTGCCTCAGCCTTCTTGTTTTGCATTCCCCTGCTATTATTTGCTACAATTTATCTGCTATATTTCTACAAGCGAAAATCAGTGTGTAGGCAGCACATTGGTGTGGTGGTTAGCTTAACACCGTTGCCTCACAGCAAGGCACGCCTGGGGTCTAATCTACCCAAGGCCAGTCTGTGTGGAGTTTGCATGTTCTCCCTGCGTCTTTGTGGGTTTTCTGCAGGTACTCAGGCTTCCTTCCACACTTAAAAGATATCTAGTCAGTGTGGTTAAATTTGTTGGTGAGTGTGAATGGTCTCTGTGTGTTAGCCCTGCAACAGGCTGGCAATCCGTCCGGGGTGTATCTTGGCTTTTGCCCTACGGTGGTTTTTCAAATCTTAGTTGATATTTAGTGGTTAGTCAAACAAAATTCCACTGCGGATACAAATTGTGGTGACTGTTAAATTACGAGCAATGTACGTTGAATGTGACACATGAAACAAACTTTATTCATTCAATTTAATCAATTTTATTTATAAAACACCAAATGACGACAACAGTTGCCTCAAGGCGCTCCATATTTTAAGGTAAAGACCCTATGATAATACAAAGAAAACAGAGAAACAGCAGCAATGATATGACCTCATATGAGCAACCACTTTGGTGACAGTGGGAAGGAATTACTGCCTTTTAACAGGAAGACACCTCCAGCAGAACCAGGCTCAGAGAGGGGCGGCCATCTGCATGACCGGCTCCAATGCATCATTGGAATACCCCAGTAGCATAAACCTATTGCAGTGTAACTAACTATAGGCTTTATGCTTTATATGGAAAAACGAAAGTTTTAAGCCTAATCTTCAAAAAAGCGAGGGTGTCTGTCTCCTGAATCCAAACTGGAAGCTGGTTCCACAGAAGAGGGGCCTAAAAGCTGAAGGCTCTGCCTCCCATTCTACTTTTAAATACTGTAGGAACCACATGTAAACCAGCAGTCTAAGAGTAAAGTGCTCTGATGCGGTACCATAAGGTCATTAAGATAAGATGGGGCCTGATTATTCAAGACCTTATACGTGAGGAGCAGGATTTTGAATTTGATCCTGGATTTCACAGGAGGCCATTGAAGAGAAGTCAGTATAGGAGAAATATGCTCTTTATTTCTAGTCCCTGTCAGTACTCTTGCTGCAATGTTTTGGATTCTGAAGGTTGAAGGCCTGTGGTACATGGCCAATTATTAGATGTAGGTTGATCATAATTAACATTGAAGCAATAACTAGTGGCAGGACTTCTTTGTTTGTGTACTTCTGTTACTTGTAAAGATCATTGAACAAAATATTCAACAGATCTATAACCATCTGAATTTACAGACCACAGAAAGAATTTACATTCACAAATTGAATATATCTGAAAACGCTCTTTATAAAAAAATGTAGTGAGTTGACTTTAAAAGATATAAAACAAGAGTACAGTGCACTGTTGCTTTGCTTTTAGGCATACATCTTTGCTTAAACATGAACTGTAAATATTAGTATGCCATCCAAAATATTGAGGAATTAATATATTATGGTGCCATTACTGTATGATCATACTGGAACAAGCTATCTCTGCATTGCAGCACGGAAACAGTCCCGTGCTTTTTTTTCTGTCATCTAACTGGATCATTAGGTGGTGAGGTTGCTGACTTTTTTTTAGAAGTCAGCAACCTCACTACCTAATGATCCATGCACCTCAGACATCTGTCTTTTACCTTAATATGATCTCAGCAGCCATTAGAAAACCATTTTCAGCTCTCGTTTTAACACAAATTATTAAAACATGGTTACACAGTGACAACTGAGAAATTGATTTTCTCTATGTTTACTGTATTTTGTGTAATAGTGCCTTTCACACATGAACCCGTTTAATCTGATAGCAACTTAACATGTCAGTCTTCAGTCACTTTTACTGCAATCACAGCAGTAAAAGTGACTTGCAGCTTTATTACAGTAAATGTACACACCTTAAAAATCTTAATTAAAATAAATATCAGAATAATGTGTTGCTTATATGTTGTTCTCCTTTCTACATAGTATTAGTTTATTATCTCAGGCTTCATCTCTGATGTGCAATGAAAATAAAATAATTTTAACAAACCGTGAAACTGGTGAGAATACCCTAAAGGAACTAGTCATACAGTTGCATACAGACAAATTAATATTTAGCAAAGCACATTGTATGCAGAAAGTGACAAGAAGGATTAAACAGAACCCAAATTGACTGTGATGTCACTCAAAGTGTGTGCTATAATAAAGTTCGATGATGCAGCTGAATCTGTGAGAAGTCAACAGCGTGTCCCTCACACTCATGAGGATCATCATCAATTATGTCTTAAGAGGCAAAGTTGTAAAATCCATTAGTGATGCAGAATGAGTGAGAATGAAAACATACACTGTTGGTCTCTCCTATGTTCTCTACCTCCCCTTTCATCAAAGTGCCCAATTTTACACGCACCTTCAGCTCTTTCTTTAAATGTCACCCACGTCTGAATGTCACAAAGCAAACAGTGAATCGCACGTGTGCAGTGCAGAACAGAAAACCTGACAGGCATGACAGTGAATAAGGTGGGTTTACCTTACTTAATGCTTAATTAAATGTATTGCATTGTCTCACTCTTGGAAGATGGTACTCATACCTTAGATGTGGTGGGTGCATTGCAAGGAATGTACACACACACCACCATAAGGTGAGCAGAACAAACACCTGGATTTTGAGAGAATTTTGTAAAACAGGAAAGAAAACACACAGGGTTACTCTTCTGCTCTGCAGTCACATGTACATGTACTGTATGTGGGCTTCATTTCATCTGATTCACTCTCAGCTTTGACTGTTTGGTTGTTATGGTAACCAGCTTCCCTGCCAAATATATGTGTTTGTGTGTGAGAGAGTGTATTTATGTTGCTTTCTTAATTTACTCAATTGTCTTTTTAAAACGTGAAGCGAATAATCTGTGCAGATGAGACCTGCAGTGGTGCTGAATGCTGGTGTTACTGGCATCACTGTGCTAGTGCAGATGTTGGTGATGCTTGCGCGTGTGTGTGCGCGCGCGCGCGCGTGTGTCATGGTGCTGCTGCTCATAAGGCTGAAGGGTGCATCTGGATGCCTGTCGTTGAGCTCTGCCATTTCTGTACTGAAGTACGGAGGCGGAAAAAGAAAGAGAGGCAGCGGTAGAGTGAGCATGTGTCAGTGTTAGACATACACGCACACACAGTAGAGCCTCAGCTGCGACACGCAAACCTGTCTGTGTCTAAAAATGGAAAGCACACTTGCTGTTGCTGAGAAGCCACAAGAAGCTTCTATATGAAGAGAGCGTACATGTAGGGATTCATGTGGATACAAAACTGGCAGGTGATGTCAGATTATACACGCCAACGTGGTGGGTGTTACAAGGGCACCGTTTAATGAATTAAATTTCATTTTCTTACTACACCCATGTTAATTTCCACTGGGGATGAAGAATATTGGTTTAATATTATGTAGAGAAGGGTGAATAAGGCAGTGATATTGGACACAGGATAACGGATTTTTTTAATCGCTATGTGGTTGCCATGCAACCACCAGACACTTCAAGAAGGTACTACACGTAAGAAATAGCCCAAATAGTCTCTGCCCCTGCCCCTGCCCCAATTCCGACGCGCGCGCGCACACACATACACACGTGGGCGAAGAAAAAACATTTTGGGCTATATAATAAAGGTATTTCCGTTATTTCCAAACAGTGTTCTAAGGAAAGCTTCAGTCATGAGTTCACCCTTAACAAGATCAGTAACTATTATGCGTAGCTACTCCTTTAAGGATACCAATTTGCGCGTTTAGTATAGTTTGTCTCAAACGGGTACCTGTAAAAGACCCAGTTTAGGAATTCGGTGTCAATGATTGGCCGAACAGCGAAAGCAGTACTATGATTGGTCACATTATCAGGCACACCGGAGCGGGATGAACGACACACTTCTGTCTTGTCAACTTTAGTTTGGTGTTGTTTATGTGCTGTTGTACCATATTATACAGCACTTCACAGTTTAATTCATGGGCGCCGTGTAAAGGAGTTCTATTTAAGACACTCTCTATGTCTTTTTAATCAATAAATCCAAATATTGTTTTGACTGAATGAGGTTTTGTAGCTTAGCAGGCTAACTTCCCATTGGAAATCACGGCTAGTTTTTGCTAGCTTAGCTGACAGCAGCGACAGCCAGAGAAGCCAGAGGCAAGGTAACGCAATAAAGTCAGAAGAAACTTGTACGTGTTCATGCATGTAGTTAAGCTAGGTTTGTTAAAATAAGAAACATGCGTTTTTGGGTTTTTTTTTTCTTTTTGCTTCAGTCACATTAGCCTGAGTTTTTTTTCAATTCCTGAATGTGACTTTGCTTAATAAGTTATTAGCTGATGCTGTACCTAACTAAGTTATTTCAGGGGTAGTCTTGAAGCGATTAAATGAATCTGTCTTTATCGCAAAGTACGGGTTTGATTAAAATAGTTATCTTCAGTTATACTAGTTATTCCTAAGAGACCCACACAGTCGCCTAGTCTTGGTGTTTGTGAATATGCATACATGAGAATTACTCACAAATGCTAATGATATGTTCCCCCCATGCAGCATGAACTGTCCCCCAACAAAGCGTCTCCGTGGCCTGAACAAGGATGTAGTGACAGCAGTGGCTTTTGATGACCCTTTTGGAGATGATGAAGAATTCACCCAGGAAGTCTTAGATGAAATCGATGATATCGCCTCGCAAGCCATCACGTCGGCTTCGGAAGGTGTAGAGCCAGGGACAGGATCCAAAACGACTCAGCCAACCCGCGGGTCATCCTGGCCATCCTCCTTTGGGCAGAACAAACCTGTGAACAAAACCACATCTAATCATAGCAGAGAAAATGCATTTTCTTTAAACAGTAGCCATAGAGACAATGCGGGGATACCAAGTAGAGAACCATTGGGTGAGTATTTATTTTGTATTTTTTTTTATCTACACTATTATTAACATTATTTATGTAAAAAAATGCCCTTAATTAAACGTCAGAGCATTATGTGTGTAAATTAAAGGAAGACAGGTGGAAAGGTGAAGGTGGGTGATTTTAAATAACTCATGTCAGTCATTCAAAACAATGAAGGTGCACAAGAGAGCTGAAGTAGAGAGTGCAGGAATGGTGGAGTGACATGCGTTTCAGATGTGATTTGTAACAGAAGGATCAGAAGGGGAGTGAAATAGAAGGTTTACAAGATGGCAGGGTTTGGAAACTGATAAATAGATAGGAGATGCTAGAGGTGTCAGTGGAAGATGTTGAGGTTTTCATTGGGAGTGATAAAAATAGACAACGTTGGAAATGAGTAAATCAGAGGTGCAGCTCAGGTGGAGTTGTTTGGAGACAAAGTTAGAGAGGCAAGGTTAACAAGGTTTGGATGTGTGAGACCACAGAAAAGTTTTGTGGATATAGTGAAGGAGGACGGGCAGAGGGCTGGTGTAAAAGAGGAGGATGCTAAGGATGGTTTGAGATGGAAGCAAGTTATCTGTTAGGGTAAACTTGAAAGGAAGCAGCAAAGAGGAGAAGAGGAATTATTAAACATTTAAATATGCTGTGGAATGTTAATTCCACCAGCAATTACATTCCAGTATGCTTAATTCCTTTTCATCGTGTGCATTAATCATTGAATAGATTGATTTCCGTCTTTCTAGTCTACCATTGCAGGGCTTGCTAAATTTCAAAATCCCTGTTAGCCCTTTGGGCAGGGACTCTTCACTTTTTGGTAGTCCAAAATAAATTTAAGTAGCCCGAATAAAAAAGAGAGCAATTTTTTGATTGATGTTTTGTTTCCTGTTTTGTTTCCGTTACAATATTATACATTAAAGTATAATATTGTAACGGAAACAAAACATTAATCAAAAAATTGTTAAAACACAAATTACAACATTGTATAAAAATTACAATCATCAATTCAAATACTTGGTTCTAATTGAACAGAAATTTCTATGAACTTGTAAGAACTGTGTAGAACATGAATCAGTCTGTGTCAGATCCTGAATTTGACATTTCCAATGAAGTCACGGGTAAGAGGCAAGTGGAACCAAGATCGAGGACATTTGCTTTTTGAAGTTTGCAAAGACTGCTAAATTGTGCCAGTGGTAGTTCACTCTTTGCAACATAGTACGCTGTTCTAAACAGATTTTTCAGGTTTATTTTTAGTATGTTATTTGCAATTGGTGTTTGTTCCAGGAAAGATATTGCAGACTGAGCAATAATGCATTTCTTGCATTTCTCATGGGTTCTAATGGGGGCCTTTCTTAAAATTACTGGTCCCAGTAACAAAATAAAAGACGCGCACCAGATAAGAAGTTGCAACGCGCGTTTGCCCGCTGATTGTCCGCTAGAGTGGGATTTTCACGGCACACTGCACCACCTCTCTGTGCATTCATCATTTGTTTGAAGCCAGCTCACCTCCTGCAACCACTTTTCCGAGAATACGTGCTGGTTTTGTGGTTCGGACTCCTTCTGACATTTCTTTGGAGGTGGAGGAACACCAATGTAATTGCTTAAAGGAGCTTCTTCGACATCTTTAAGAGTTCTAAACAAATGTCTGTCCTCCTCCAGAAAATCTTATGTACGCAAACACGAGTTGCAACTTCTTATCTTTTTTATTTTGACAGCGAATGCGCACCTGCGGACCACTTATGTGCACCCCTGGTTATTTAGCTCGTCATGTTGCAGCCACAGAATTTATTTTGTCCATGAAACCATAAAGCTGCACTTTTATTTTGACAGCGAATGCGCACCTGCGGACCACTTAAATTATGTAAATAACATAATGTTCTGCCGGGTGTGTTGTTGGTTTTCCCTCGATTTCTGAGTCGACAAGCGCCTTTGTTACTGGGACCAGTAATTTTAAGAAAGGCCCCCATTAGAACCCATGAGAAATGCAAGAAATGCATTATTGCTCAGTCTGCAATATCTTTCCCGGAAAAAACACCAATTGCAAATAACATACTAAAAATAAACCTGAAAAATCTGTTTAGAACAGCGTAGGGGAGACCGGGGGATAGTTGTAACGTGGGTCAGTTGTAACACTTCCAATTTCTCCAATCAGGGCTAAGTTTCAAATGATGTGACTCATCCTGTGCATGCCCAATTCAGAACTGCTATCACATGTGAAAAATCAGCACATTTTGTCAAACACAGACAATTTAACAAAAAAAAAAAGTTATTTGTATGCCAAAAAGTATGTTTTTCTACTTTATTTCAATTTCTAATAGCATTATCTGCTTTGCAGGTAAACTCATCAAACTTAAATTATGTTATTTGTATGTCTATGGGGATATATTCTGTGTAGGTCTTTAGTGCTAATGTTTTAGCTGTTGGCTGTAATGTTAGCTAGTTCATGGCTATAAGAGTCTGGGTCAGTTGTAACAGCAACAGTCTGGGTTAGTTGTAACAATAATGCAGATATTACAACTTACCACACTATTACTTTAACTTATATTAAACAAGTTGGGGCAACGACATCAGCAGAGAGAGGTTCACTGGTCGCTTTTGTATATGCGGTTAATGCCATTGGCAACACAATTCCTCCACTGTTTGTGTTCCCACACATACATTATGCAGACCACTGTGTCAGAGATGGACCAGTAGGAAGTATTGGTAATGGAAATAAATCTGGATGGGTGCAAGAAACAGATTTCCTCATCTTTCTGAAGCACTTAGCAAACCACACCAAGGTAAGCCATGATAAAAAGTAATGGAATTGCGATGCTGGTGAACAACTACATTTTTTTCAGCTTCATTGTTATGTTCAAAATTGGTGCAAGAGTTGTAGGTTATAATGCCCACTGAGCCAATGAGGCCAAACTCAAGGAAGACCAACCAAAATTAATTAAATATTCAGTTGCCGAAAATTCCATAATTTGTCTTTTTTGGGGGGTTGGCATATGTTCAAAAGCTAGATTTCTGCATTCTGTCACACACACACACATAGTTACATAAATGGCTCTAAGTGCATTCATGTGTTGAATAAACAAAGATTACATGTTAATGTTTTGTTAGTACCCTTATTTCATTGTGTTACATTTCACCCCAGGATATGTTACAACTAACCCAGACTATGGGGTTAATTGTAACATTTCACTCTTTGTGTTTGAGACCATACCATGCAATAGGTAATTGTGCTGCAGAGAAAATAGCTGCACTATTTAATAGCAGAGACATGTAAATACTTTGCATTACATTTTGAATCCACTACCTTAAAAGAGCTCCAATTTACAGACAGAAATGTCAAAAATGTTACAACTATCCCTGGTCTCCCCTACTATGTTGCAAAGAGTGAACTACCACTGGCAAAATGTAGCAGTCTTTGCAAACTTCAAAAAGCAAATGGCCTAGATCTTGGTTCCACTTGCCTCTTACCCATGACTTCAGTGGAAATTTCAAATTCAGGATCTGACACAGACTGATTCATGTTCTACACAGTTCTTACAAGTTCATAGAAATTTCTGTTCAATTAGAACCAAGTATTTGAATTGATGATTGTAATTTTTATACAATGTTGTAATTTGTGTTTCAACAATTTTTTGATTAATGTTTTGTTTCCGTTACAATATTATACTTTAATGTATAATATTGTAATGGAAACAAAACAGGAAACAAAACATCAATCAAAAAATTGCTCTCTTTTTTATTCGGGCTACTTAAATTTATTTTGGACTACCAAAAAGTGAAGAGTCCCTGCCCGAAGGGCTACCAGGGACTTTGAAATTTTGCGAGCCCTGGACTGATAAGATGATGTCAGAGGAATTGGTGCGCAAATTATCTTCACTCACCAATCAGTACTGTCACTCTCCATACACAGACATAATTACCCAGCTACATTTCCGAAAGAATGCAAAAGCATTGACATATATTTTTCCTTTCTATGATAGCCCGACGGGCAGGGCAGAGATAGATTTTGGTAGCCCGACTGGAAAAATCGCTAGCCCCGGGACGTCGGGTTAGCGATTTTGCGAGCCCTGCATTGATTTAAATTGATTTAAATGAAAATTGCAAGCAAGAAAAAATATTTATGTAGCTCTCTGAAAAAAAAAAGTAGCACTTTCATTGTAGAAGCAAAATGAGCTGCATAAAAAAGTCCATATTACAGTTTTGCGGCCACAAAATTATATGGAAAATGTAATTTGATACAATTTTGGTTAGTTCATAGATGGGCTTGAGCAGGTGAGTAAATAAAATCTTTACAAATTGCACTCACCAACAAGGCAATAAAAACAGCAATAGATGAAAAAATAATAAGTTAAGCCTTTAAAACAAGTAGAAATAATAAATATGAATCACGGTAGCCTTGGAAATCTGATAATACTCCCAAAGTAAAAGTAGAGCAATAAGCAAAAAGAAATTAATTGATAAGTAACTGGATTTCTGAAAGGCACTGCTAAACACATACTGATAATGGTGGCACACCATTACTAGGATTTTGTAGGTTATTGCAGTAGCATAAAGGTTATTATGTCTTCAGTAGTAGTAGTAGAAGACACCTGGAAAATAACCCAAGTGGTGGAGCTGGTTCATAGTTCATGAAGATGAAGATGTGCAGGATCTTTAAGAGCAAGCATTCAGATTTTAAAATCTGTTCTAAAATTACGTGGAAACCAGTGTAATAACTGTCTTACATGTGTTAAATGTCATATTTCATTCTTTTATCTAAAACTCAGGGAGCTGCCTTTAGGAATAGCTGAAGCAAATTCAATTATTTTTTGATATTCATGCAAGCATCACATTAAAGTACCTTTTCAGTGTCTTCCTTCTATAAAAAAACCCCTAACCTGTTGTAGTATTTCTTGAAATATCATAAAAACTAATTTAATATACGAGATGGAGAATGAATATATCACTGTCAGTGTTCAAAAAAGAATTATGCTTATGTCTACACAGTTCCTGTGAGGGTAGTATTCTTTTTAACAACAGTTATTCAACACGATAAACCACATGCAATTTTATCTTCCCAGTCCAGAATTGAAAAGGTGTGAATTCCATCTCATCTGTTCCTGTTATTTTTTCTTTATCACGTTAAGAAAAGTGTTTTGGACCTTCATCTGGCACAGAATCTGCTCCTCTATGTAACCAAAAGCCAGTGGGCATTTGAAACGTGGGCACAGTTTATGGTGTTTTGTCCTTTCAGAGACAGGATTCACAAGTACAGTCGTGTGTGTATAGATAGACAAGATGATATAACAATAGATGACAAAATGTGATGTTTGCGAAGGAGTCAGGAGAACCATCAAAAACAGATGAATGGCTAAAAGTTGTAAATAAAACATTTGATATGGACCTGCTAATTAATTCAATCAAGAGCTCAAATTGAGTAAAATCATCGATCTTTGCTTGTAAACAGGAAGATAAGAAAACAAAATATCTTCTCATGTGTTTCCTTACATTTTGAAAAAGACCTTTGAAAAAATTAATGTGTAGCTAATCGGTTTGTATTTGAAAAGTTTTTGTAAAGTCCTTTAACATGCAAATGGAAAAATCATTATCAAAGTGTTAATACAGTCAATTTTTGTACTGAACACATTGATAAAGCTGTTGCTGTTCAGGTAACAGGCAGCAGCAGTTTGGGTCAGACAGAGAGGACTCCTACGGTCTCCTGGAGGCTCAGCATGCAGAGCTGAAGAGGAAGGTGAGGCTCTTTTAAAATGGAGACTGTCCAAAAGTACAACATCCAAAAGATCCTGATTTTTTATTTTTTTTTTAAAGAAAGTGGAGGCTGCAAATTTTCCTTCATTTTTTTCCTCTCACGTAGCTTTAATATTTTGTGAAAATTATTATAGTATTTTAACTTTATAATGTCTATACTCCTTAACAAACCTGAGACTCTATGCCATTTCTAGTTTCTCTCCATAACATGGAAGTATACAATAAAGCCTTGGTTCATATTTGGATATCTGTACTAGAACGTTAGATGTATGTATCTATTTTCATCAGTACCTGAGCAAAGGAATAAATAAGAATTAAAGGTCTTTGTGACCAAATGTCTTACAAAGCAGGATTTCTGCGTTTTTTTGTTTAAATATATAAGTGTATTTTGTGTATGTTATTAGCTGAAGGAGGTGGAAGAGGAGATTGTGTTGAAGAGCGGGGAGATCCGGGTCCTGAGGGACTCTCTAAAAGCAGCTCAACAGGAGAAGGAGGCTCAGAGACAGAATCAGACCCTACTGGACACTCAAAGACAGAAAGAGCATAGTGAAAGGGAAAAGGAGCTCAACAGGAAGGTGAGGCACTAAAAACACATAAGCATAGAGCATATGGTGCTTATGATCCTTTGGAATAATGTGACACTGGCATGTTTTCTGTGCACAGGTGCAGTCTCTGCAGTCTGAACTGCAGTTTAAAGAAGCAGAGATCAATGAGATGAAGACCAAACTGCACACTTCAGACAAAAACAAAACAGCCTCTCCGCTGCCTAGGAACAGGTCAGCCATCCTCAACATTATCAGCAGAGCTGATAATCAAATACTTTGTTACTTAAGGGTTTAGATTGTCTTAACATTTTTAATCTTTTACTGTTTTATTTTTGTAAACATTTTGCAAAATTCTGTTTATTGCTGTCAGCTTTCTGCTTTTACTATTTTACTTTAAAGGGAGAGTTTAACATGAATAAATATGCCAAGGGGAAATCTAGCTGTAACAGCAGCAGAATAAAAGCACATATACAAACAGAACAGAAACATACACACACACACTGTGTGTGTATATGTGTATGTAATGTGCAAGTTGTAACAGTAGTAGTTCTGTTGATTAGTGCAAATTACAGCGCTGATGTAAACATCTATGTTTGTTGGGAGCAGTTTTGGTTGTAGAGTCTGACAGCTGCAGGGAGAAAGGACCTGCGGAAACGCTCCTTCACGCATCTAGGATGCAGCAGTCTGTCACTGAAGGAGCTCTACAGTTCAGCAACATTTACATGCATGGGGTGGGAGACTCTGTCCATCAGACTTCATTATTTACAACTTTGACTACAAAAAACGGGAAGCTGCCGTTGTAAGAATGTATACTGTATATGACAGGAAAACTGGAAAACGTGATAGGTAATAGCTTTGAATGTTTTAATGCCACATTTTATCATGTAGAGTCCAGATAACTGAGACAATTCCACTCTTCAGTCAAGTTCTAATACAGCCAGCAGAGTTAGAGGTCACAATTATTACTGGGTTTCTTTTCTTTTTCTTTCACCCCACAGTCCTAAAATCCTGAATCATGGAAGCAGCAGCTCATCCTCTCCAATAGGAAATGGTTTCATCACCAAGGAGATGTTTGGAGCCCAGGTATCATCCAGAGTGACACCAGTGAAGGCACGGAGAGATGGTGGGTTGTATGACAACGCTGATGTCATGAAAAATATAGGGGCAGTAGTAGGAATAATATATTTACTAGAGATGGACCAATCCGATATTACGTATCGGTATCGGTCCGATACTGACCTAAATTACTGGATCGGATATCGGAGAGAAATAAAAAATGTAATCCGATCCATTAAATATCAAAAAAGCACCTCACAAAACTTGGCGACATGGCGAGCCGGAGCAGTGTGGTCACGTGATAGAGCGGCTGTGTGTATTTGTAGCCTGCTAGCAAACATTTCATCTCCGAGGAAGTTATCTCAGAGAGAAGTAAAGCAAGTGTGTAAGTTCATCTCTGAATGTTTGTAAAGCATTCCCACGTTAAGCTTAACAACCGATATATAGAGCAACTGCCTCTTCTCTCTCTCTCCTGCTGCTACTTCAATCGTGAAACTGCTTAATGATCAGCTGATCGGCTTTTCTGTCGCGAGTCCGTCTCTCTTCTTTGTTTTTGGCCCACTTCTCACCAGAAAGAGGAAACCAGCGGCTGAACAACAGCAGCACTATTAAGCTTGATAAGCTGTTGTTAGAATTTATTTAATATTACTTTGTACACCAGGATCTTTTTCTATGCAGCTGACGGCTGGTAACTGTGCAGGGGCGGCTCTAGCAAAGTTTAGCCAGGGGGGCCGATAGGGCATGAACAGGCAAAAGGGGGCACAAAGACATACTTTTCTTTCTTATTCTCATTTAAAATATCTAGCTTTTAATTATTTAATAATTATCTGAATCTTACACCCAAAGTTTTAATCTGATGTAAAATGTATAGAAGTCCATTACTGTATATAGTAACTGTTAAGTCTAATATACCCTAGTATTTTTAGTAGTAGTACTTTTTCCTTTGGGAAGGTACCATCTGTGCAGTCTGCAATTCTGTTGAAGAAAGATGTTGAATCTATTTAATTATTCTTGAAAAATAATTTATTTCTGTGAATTTTTTTCACCCTGCATCAAATTAAAGTTGATTACATTGATTAAGCATAATGAGGAAGAGGGTGGTTCCCTATTTTCTTTTGCTGGGAGTTTGCAACCCTATTAGTTAGGTTGCTTAATATTTCTGCTAAGTACTCTTTAAAATACCAGAATAGGGAGGATGGGGTAGGTTTAACTTTATTAGATTGATCAGTGTTGCTGATCTATGAAATATTTTGGGTGCAGTGTGGTTTTTTTTACACACAGGTATAACAGAATAGCTTTAGTGTTGTTGTTGTTTTTTAACTTGAGTATGAACTTATACAAAAAGCAGCAAGATATTAAAAAAACAGTTTTACTGATTAAAAAACACACTATATCGGATTCATATCGGTATCGGCAGATATCCAAATTTATGATATTGGTATCGGTATCGGACATAAAAAAGTGGTATCGTGCCATCTCTAATATTTACAAAGACAAAAATTATCTGCTCGTGGTTACACTGTGCCTGTCTATATCTATATATATGTTGCAGCAGAGAGAGGAGCATCCAGCAGCAAATCTAGTGATGTGTCTCGACCAGACCCCTTCCTGTCTGTCAGACCATCTCATCTGCAGCACAGAGGTCAGTCCCCCTGCAGTGTGCCTTCAAAGGGTTCCTGAAAGATTTCATATTTTAAAGCTACCAGGAAATTTTTAGAGATTTTACTGAACAGCTGAAAGAAATATTAAACCTTCCTGACCTTACACAGTTGAGTTGTTTGTAGCTAGTTCTGTTTCCCACACACAGTCTGTCAGAAAGTAGCCTGTACACCCTTATGCTACAGTCAGGCTACACAATGTCTGCCTGATTGTGATCCAGCTCATGTATGTATCAGAATTTAAAATAGGTTACATGTAGGTTGTTTTATTTCATAAAGCATGACATAATACACAAAAGTGACTCTGCATCTGGGACCTCATTACCATGCGATTTTTCTTGTACTGTGGAAGGTATAAATTTCTGTACCTTCCTAACAGTTCCTTCATTTCTGTGAGGTTCACCACCATCTATGCAGCATTCTGCCAGCTATTTGTTTTCTGATGCTCACTTGATGTAGGGTCATCAGAATATACACGGAATGTGTCAGAAACAGTAACAGCACACAGCTTCAATAAATGTTCCACCACATATGCAGACTGTTATCAGCTGTCGTCAACTATCAGAATCTGTAAAGGACCTGATGTAAACGTTTATTGGTTCAATTCTATTTTCTTTTATCTATATTGCGCCAAATCACAACAAGGGTTGCCTCAAGGCGCTTTACCTTACAATAATACAAAGATAAGAGAAAACCCCAACAATCACATGAGTGAGTATTAATCTGATTAAAATCTGTGTCTGTTATTCTGTGTCATCCTCAAACCAGGTGGCATCCTGCTGGGGTTATTGCTGCAGCAGCCTCTTTCTCCCAGCAGCCTCGGGCTCTCTCATTTGCTGTCTATGAGTCTGACTGACATTCACCTGACATCCAGGTAAACACCTTGCACTTTAATCTTGACAGCCTGAGCAGTAACATGTAGTGTAATATGTATAAAGCAGTGCTGTAATAGTTATTGGCAAAGTAGAAAGAAAGGTTTAACATTTGTGATGATAGAATACATTTTATGTAATAACAGCTTAAATGAAGTATATCAATAAATTAATTTATCCAACTTTAGGAATAAAAATATTATGGGTTTCTTTTGTTGTTGATGTTGTTGTTTGTTGAAACTGACTTCAACAAGCTACCAGACTTCAAATTTGGATAATCAGTCACCACATGCTGTTGCCAAGTCCTCAAAAACAGAACTTTTTCATACAATATACAAAACGTTTTAGCATTGACTTTACTCTAATAGTGTTTCAAAAACAGCCGTAGCATTGGTTGCATCACTAGTCATACTTCTCAAACCTAAATGACTTTGTAAGACTAACTGATGTGCTGATGTTGTGTGTTGTTTATGTGTTCAGTCGGCTGTCAGCAGGTTTTCTGCTCAACTCTGATGCTGCAGCTGGTGTCACTGGTGGTGGAGCTCCCAGAGCTGCTCTTAATCCTGTCCAGAGTCTGGCTGTAACTGGACTCAACATGCTGAGTCAGAGCCAACCGGCATCTGCAGCCAGCAGCAAAAACAGGTAGGATGACTGACCCCGATGCCGTTCAGTTGAAACAATAAAAAGTCTCTCTTTGCAAAGTGCAGAAGAACAGCATACACTTTCTGATCTATAGACAGCAGAGTCCTCTTGTGGATAAACAGTGTAAAAGCAGATTAAATGGTCTAATGTAATATGCTGAAAATTCTCCCCATATCGTACATGAATTCTGTCCTTGGCTCTGAAGGGTCTCTGTATATAGATTACTTTGATATTTTTTTGAGCACATCAAGAGTGTGTTTCATTTTTTAAATTAAATTTGATAGGTTTTTTTTTCAAGATATGTGGTGAAATACCTGATACTTTTATTCATTATTGCTTTAAAATATTTTATGGAATCTATATAAAAGGCAGAATTAGGAAATGGCAGCTTCCAAAGTCAGTGAGTTGAGGCATATCACTTCTGCAGTGTAATTGTCCATTTACATTGCTAACCTTTTAACTTCTCGGTGTAAAAATACATTTTTATTAACGACTAACAATTTTTTAAAAGCAATAAAAGCTACATAGAGTTGTAGGCCAGCTAAATATTTAGCATTTTAGTCCTGGTGGTTATGTTAACTTATTTTGTCATTGGTGAGAAACTTTGTGGGCATTGCTACAAGGGCCATATATCTATATGGAGTGTTATGTTGTTTTTATAATTGGTTTTAAAGCACCAGTATAATAATAAAAAAAAAAAAGAATTCACAGAAGTGGAGTTTGCATGTTTTCCCCGTGTTTGCGTGGTTTCTCCCTGGGTACTCCGGCTTCCTCTCACAGTCCGAAGACTTGCACTTAGTGTGGTTGGGTTAATTGGTGATTCTAAATTGCCCGTAGGTGTAAATGTGAGTGTGAATGGTTGTCTGTCTCTATGTGTTAGCCCTGCGATAGACAGGTGACCTGATCAGGGTCATCTCCAGTCAGATGACTGGAAAGAAAATTTTATCATTAAACCTGATTAATTTCTGGCTTTGTTCTTCCTGCATTTACTCTCCTCTTTAACATAGAATTATGGAGACACACTCTTTAAAAACAACGGCAGCTAAAGGAGTGAAAACAGCATGACAGCTACTGCCTTGCTGATAGACATATCAGTCATTAGATGGCTATTGAGAAAGGCGAATACAGGGCAGATTCATTTTTTAAGGATGAATGGTTTAAGTCAGAACGAGAAAAATATCTTCATGGAAAATAACCCACTGGTTGTAGGTTAAAAGATTTGGATAGAAAAATCTAAAAAAAATAAAATAAAATTTGTGTATGTAAATAGGTCGTGTCCTGGAGGTGTCCTCCTCCTCTCTCTGTTGGACCTTCACCTGTCTCAGCTATGCCAGTCTTTGGACTCGCTCCACTCCTCCTCCGCTAGCAGCAGTGGTTTAGACTCTTCAACTGCCAATACACTTCCAGCAGGCCGCACTGCTGCAGCTTCTGCTGGGCTGGGAAGACTGGAGGAGGCTCGTTTATGTGGGTTTAACGTGGAGGACATTGGCCTAGCTGCTCTGAGGCTCCTTTGTCTCCTGCTTGTCCACAGTGATGAGGTGATGACACAAGAACAACAGTATAGTAGCAATGTGTAATGGTGGCTCAAATATACAAATTGCAAACCGCATGGTGAATGTCGGGAGTTTTTTTCCTGATCTTCGTCACAGCTCCATATTGTTTTTCACAATAGTAGCTTTGCATGATTCAGATTTCTAAATACTCTTTATTAGTCTAAAACAGCCTTGGCTTCATTGGATTTTTTTTTTGGTTGAAAAATTAATCTGACTTTAGCACTCACTAATTAACGGCTTATTAATTAATTACCATTAGGTACCCTGCCTTTTGCCCTATGGCAATGTTATGGATAATTAGTGATCTTGTTATTGGCCTTATTGACATCATACTCAAATCAGTTCAGTTTTATTTATATAGCGCCAAATCGCAACAACAGTTGCACTTTATATTGTAAGGTAAATACCCTACAATAATATAAAGAAAACATCTGTATTATTTTACATGAATCCAACAATATGAGAAAACAGAAGAGTAGAAAAAACCTCCAGAACCTTAGTATTTAGAGCTGTCTGAAGCCTGAACTTTGGGGTCACAGGGGTTACATCTACATACGCTGACATTTTAATTTGAAACTTTGTCCTTGTTTAATATGAGCATGAACTATATGCATTACTGTGACATTATGTGCATAACAGAACAATACCAGAAAAATAATAAAGTTTCAGACGACTGCTGCAATATTTTTCAGACTTTAAAAAAAACATAGCACACCTTTATCAGTAAAGTGTTATCCAAATGAATTGTAATGCTGTTCAGTTGTGCAGTAATGACATTTTACGTGGTCCTCAGGTGGTGGAGGCTGTGTTGTCAAAGGAGAGTCAGAGCAGAGCCATCGACCGTAAGGTACTGAAGGAATTACTATTCACTTTGTTGTGCTATATTAAACATTATTAACTTTCCCTCATTGTCTTAACCAGAACAGAGAATAAGATTTATATGATGTAATTTCATTTTCGCTCTTATTTTAGGCAGATGGAGTGGACCTCTGCTCTCAGAACACTTTGTTACAGTCACTGCTGCGATTGTGTGATCCGTGGCCCAGTGGAAGCAGCCCACAGATCGAGGCGATTTCCCTCAATGCCATGAAGACTCTGTGTGTCTTAATTGAGAGAACGCCAGACAAACATGTTGACAGGTACACAAAATTTTTAATTGAAATCCGATGGTTAAGAGATCTTATTCTGTGCAACACATTTGTTTAGTATAGTTTAGCAATATGGAAACCAAAAGACTTGGTGAATAAGAATGTAAGCAGTTCATTAAATAATATAATATTAAAAAGTAATGTGGAAGTGAAACTTTGCCTGTTACTTACTTGGTATAGACATGCGCAGATCCCATGACGGTTGCTTTTGTCTTTTGGAGGACCTCTTCATGATTTTGAAGAAAACATAAAGAGAAAAAGAAACAAAGAAAAAATTATGTTTGTTTATGTTTCTCAAGTTTGTCACTCAAGAAGAGAGAAAGTGACCAGAAACTCCATTTTAATGCTTGATATTAATGGGTTCTTCTATATATTGTGCAGGATTATACATACACATGAATATGATACAGCTGCAGTTGCGTGGAATACTGCTGCAGGCAGAGGAGTGATGAGTGATAGGGTTGTTTGAATTTCCACTAACTCACAGTACTTGCGTAACATCTTAGTGTAAACTACCTGCGGTGATTCATGGTCAATGTGGTCATCTTACTAAAAGTAGAAATGTGATGAAATGTAAATATAAACTTCATTACCATCAGTTGTAGATGTTTCTGGAAAATGGTGAAACTCATCCCACAGTTATTCTGCACAGGGGCCAGCTTTTAAACTGGAAAACTCCAGATGGTGTCAGGAATTTCATTTTCCTTTTATCATTTCATACCAAGTCTGAAATCACAACAATTCATTCAAGACCTGGATGAAGGTGCTGGAAAGTAATGATGATAATTATTCAGCATAAATCATTAGATCCATTTCTTAACAACATGACTCCTGCCAGTTTCAACAATGTGGATTTTACTGGTAATATCAGTTTTTCATTGTGATATTAACCTCAAAAATCCTGTCTGTGAAACATCCTAAACAACAGGGGTCCAAGAGTCCAAAATTATAGTTTAATCAAAAAGAGATTCAGAGCTGCAGTTTCTAGCTTATGTTTGTTTTCTATAGTTTGTTAATTTTATGTGAAAGATGCTTATGATGAATTTCTTCATTTTTAGATGTGCGTAATCATGTTCAAGATTTTTATATAGGCCTCAATATATGTGTAAACCTAGAAATGTATGAATCTCTGTTAGTCATGTGTGCATCATTCCTCCCTCTCACAGGTTAGAGTGTGTGATGCCGGTGGTGTGTAGGTGTGTGTCAGTGGACAGCCGGTTCCAGACAGTTTCACAGTGTGTGTCCATCCTCACATCGATGTCTGACCATGAAGCACTGGCGAAGAAGCTATGCTCTCAGCATGGTGAGGCTGCCCCCTCTGCAGCACTTTACCGTGTCTGAAGTTTAATATAATTTATATGCTCGACCAAAGTCCTACAAGAAGCAAGTCTCAGAACTATTTATTTATATCTAAGTGAATCCTTCCATAGATTTCAGTGCCATGTTTCCACCTCTTATGTTTCTGATGATGACATTTTATTGTGTGCTGTTATGCTTTTATGTATCTTTATTTCATCTCAAAAAATCACAAAGTTATTGAAGTTTCTGTGTGAAGCAGAATAAATCAATTGCAGTTTTTATTATTTTTCTTTTAGATCCCTGTGTTTTCTTGAAGTTGTTTCAGTTCATCAGGACAAGACCAGACAACCACACAGCACACACAAACTGGATTCAGCTAGACCTTCAGGTAGTGCACACACACTGTAAAGGTGTACTGACTTGTACAGTATTCTGTTTAATGTGTGTCAGCTGCATCTGAAGCCAGGATTTGTGTGTGCGCTGAATATCCAAACTGGGAAGAAGAAAAATCCTTTTTGTGTTAGTCTGGCCTCCTCTATCTCCCTCCAACAACTCTGTGTCTTTGTAGTCTAAACTCTCTGAATCAGAAAAAAAGGCCATCAAAATGTATATGAAAAAATATCAGTCACTAATTGTTTCATGGTTTATTTGAAATTTAGTGTTTGAACCCTAAGGATGCTTTTTTGTTTTTTTTTTAAGGATTATTTTAAAAACAAAAAAAAAAAAAAAAAAACGCCAATGTGCTCATCCTCTTTGTTCTCTATGACTGTTTATCCTCTTTGCATTGTGTTTCTTTCTTTTGCACTTTACATTTGCACAATACATTTCTCCCAAAGTGCTTCGTTGATTTTTTTTTTTAAATTTTGTATTCATTTAATTAATATTACTAATTATCAATTGCATTGATTTAAACGATCTTTTCCCTCTTCTAGTTTTTAGCTTTAAGTAATGCATTTAATAAACTGTTTAATCGTTCTGGGAATGCTGTTATTGTGAACACATGAACTGCTTTTATTTGAGAATTTACGATATGTCTGCGTTAATAATCAGTGGGGTTTTTTGTGTGTGTCAGGTGGTTCGTTTGTTGAGCAGACTGATGACTCAGAGATCAGAGAGCTGGGCTACCAACCGGCAGAGCAGCTGTCAGTGTTATACTGAGGTAACCGTCTGAAACGATGTTGTGTCCCTGTGAAGAGTGACGAGTGTTGCATCTTTATGCATTTGTGTTTGATTCCTTCACAGCTGGTTCAGACAGCAGTGATTGTTTTCCATCGTCAGTGGTTAGATCTGCGTGGTTCTCAGGAACAAACAGACCCAACAGGTTGGTCATTCAGGTTGAAAGCATGAAATGTCAGTAACACAATGGTCTGAAAGGTTACTATAGTTAAAAACTATTATAAAATAATATGTTAAAAAAAATTAATTAACTGAAGTAAACTAGACCTTGGAAATTTTTAAAACTAAGGATAGCAGGTTTGGAACTTGGAAAACTAAATAAAATAAAATATAAATATAACAGAATTATCCTTAGTTTTTGATAAAATTTTGTTACAACTTGGCTGATGAGCTGTTGATGGATGAAGTACTGGATGTCTATAAGAATCTGAGTCAACTTGCTTTGGAAAGGTTTTTATTGTAATACTTGCATTTATTTTGAAATCTTGCCTCTGATCTATGCCCTACTTACCATAATAATAAAAAAAACTAAAACAAACACTGAAACTAATAAAAAACTAAAACTAAACATTTCAAACAATAAAAATGAAACTGAAATAAGAAAATACACTCTTTAAATGAACTAAAACTAAACTGAATCAACTGAAAATCAAAATGACAATAATAATACAAACCCAATAATAAATACAAAACTATAATAATTCTGACAGTCTGTTTCTAAAAACACGGTTTCTTTGCATTGCTTCTTGTTCCAGGGTTTGCCTCACCTCTGCAGCCATGCTGTAGCTCTTCTTTGCCATGGTGGCACAGCTCAGCGGCATCTCTGCTCAGAGAGTGTGTGCTGCTGTTGCATTGGTTGCTTCTGGATCATGGCAGCTTCTCCGAGAGCTGCAGGCCGCTGCTGCACATGTACGACCAGGTGATCCCTGCTGTTCGAGACACGCTGAGGAAGATCCCGGATCTGACCGAGAGCGAGGGTACGGACGCACAGAAACACGCACACTGAATCTAAGCCTTGAATTAATCTTTTAAACTATTTAGGAAGATTTAATGTGATGTTTAAGTTCCACTATAACTGTTTACACCTGAATACACCAACTCAAACAATTTTGTATGAAGAGCTTTGGCTCTCCTTTCTCTTAACCGCTAAGAGCATGATGAGTTTTTCCGCACACACCCCCTCCTGGATATGACTAATTACCACCTCGAATCTTACATGTATCACACAGATAATTTTAGCTGTTAGATAACAACATGTCTGTCTTCAGTTGTGTGATGAGGCATCTGTGGTAGTACGTGTTGTCAAACCATTTTTATACTAGAATTCCACCTGATGATCTGTGATTATTCTGGTATTAAACTTGAGGTTTGGGGTGCTTCTGGATTTCACCTGGTAGAGCACGTGCTCCATAAATTTAACTCTGAAATCCTTAGTGCAGCACTCCTATATTCAACTGCCCCCATACTATTCGCTGCATGTCATTCTGCTTCTCTCTCCCACCTTCCGTTATTCCTGTATTGTATCAGAAAAGCCAGAAATAAAACTTAAGGAAAGAAACAGCACCTTCTGTCCAGCAACATTTTCCACCTCCCGTTGCTGCAGCTGCTGGGTGCTCACAGGTCACATCATATATTTATAACCTCCCGTAAGTTGTGGGTCTTCCCTGGGGTCTCCTCAAAGCTAAACGTGCCCAGATAACATCCAAAGGCAGGTTCTGGGGGGGCATCCTGATGAGATCTCCGAACCTAAACAACTTTTTATTTGTTCATCAGTATTTAAATCTAGCTGTATGTACCAGGATTACTGGATATTTAAATGTAACTTTAGTATTGCTGTAGTGCAAAACGAAAAGAAAGAAAAGAAAACAAATACTCATGAACCCAACATTCTGTTTTCTGTTTTTTTTTTTTTCTCCATATTTAATGCATGATGCAGCTTTATGGGTCTGCTTCTCTTTGAGCGATCTAAACTAATTCTCTTTGTTGTCTGTCTTCCACGTCAGAGCTACTCAATGTGCATTGCTCATAATAAAACATAATCATGTCTGAATGTCATTAATATTATCAATTTGACCATTTTAGTATGACTGCTAGCTACATCATCCAGTATTTACACCTTACCTGATTGCTCTTGTGTTCTCATACTTTAACACTGTCACATTTTTTTTGCCATCTTTCACATCTTGTAGAGTTGGCATTGGACGAGATCTGCCGCTCAGAGGGGGATGAAGCTGATGACATGGACACTGACGCCGGCTCCTAAATGGCTGCTCCCACTGACCTCTTGATTTAGTGACGCATGCCAACATGAGGGACAGTTTACTGATTGCTGATGCAATATGTTTTAGACTGGAACAAGGACAGAGCAGCCTGTGGTTCTTATCAGACTTCTAAGTGAAGTGAAGGTTTCACAGAAATGGAATAGAGGTGAGTCAGAGGTCTGACTGAAGTAATGAACACAGAGTGTTTACTCTGCTTTCAGATGGGATTTCATAATAAAACATGAAGGTGAGGGGGGAAAAAATCTCCTGTCAGTATTTATGTTTACTTGTAATCTTTCTTTTCTTTCTCTTCTCCTACTTTCTTTGTTAAAGTCAAGGCTACTCTTTTATTTCTCTGTGCTTTTAACTAATATGTAGCTGGGTATTGCCCCACAACTATCAAATATCAGTACAACTACTGACATTTTTTTTTTTTAAAAAAAGGGTGGAATTTCTTAACTGCTGTATAATTTATAATACTATGACACAGTTCCAGTTATACTCAGACTACTCTTACTGCAACTCTCCAGTTCTTTATTACTGGATGATTAGCAGATGATACTCTGCACCACTTTTGGAAATTTCATCAGTTTTTCCCAAGACCCTCTCTGAATATCGAGCTACCCTAAACTTTGCACTTGCACAGACAGGTCAACAGACCTTGTCTTTCTTTCTAGCACCTCTAAGGGTCATTCACTTGTTTGCAGTTATATACAAACATGTATTATTTTTATTATTATGTTTAAAAATTAAGGGTGTAAAATTGAAAGCCAATGATACCAAAATGCTGGTACAGGTACACTTTAGACTTGAAAAAATGTTGTCTTAAGATAATACGGGGATTGTGTGTACGTGTAAAAGAGACCATATGCATGCAGGCTCAGAACACGTCAAGTTTATTTAATTAAAATTCAACAAAAAAAAAACCTTTGACACCAAAACATTTTTCAAAACCTTTATTTTTTTTCTCTTCATCTGTAAGTTGGACCAGAATCATACAGCATACCAGGAAGCAGCTTATTGTCTGAATTGAGGTTTGTTTCTAATTATTATTGTCCTCAATGGACACACAAGACCAGTAAGTGAGGATTAATTGTAGTCCATTATCTCAAGATCATCACTTCATTATTTTCTTAATGAGTCAACAAATGTTGCTTCTCCTTTATCCTCAGTTATTCCCAAATTAAATTGCTCAGTGACATTCTGAGAGAATAAGATGTGTCCCAGAATAAACACAGTTGTTATTCATTCACAAATAAATGTCAAACACGAGAAAACAGTTTATAAGTTTGTATCAAAATATAAATAATTTGTGGAGATTATTATGAGATACAGGGTTTTTTTTTTTTTATAAGTCCACAAAAAACAGATTATATTAAATTACCCAATGAAGTTTTGATCTTAAGGTCTGAAAAATATTTTATCAACCATGGCTGCTCTCTGCTTGTGTAAAAATGGATGAGAACACTGATAGCTAAAGCTGTATTCCTTTTCAATGCCATTTTTATATTAAAAAAATTATAATCTGGTTCCTAATGTTTTTCAGAAAGATGTGTTTGATCTTTCTCGCAATCACAGAAGGAAATCAGCATTGTAAACACTGAAAGAAAAAAGCTATGTCCCATTTTAAGCTCCACCTCCTTTTGAGTCCACAGTTTTAAATATAAAGGTGTGTTCAGGGCAATTCTCAACACACTTAAGTACATTTTTTTTGCCCTTAAAGGGGACCTATTATGCCTTATTGTTATATATAAAAATATAATGCTAAACCTTTAACATTTTCAAATAACAAGGTCAACATATGTATACATAACCTTCCTTTAAACACTATTTTAACAATTTATTGCAGTACTTGGCTCTATGTGATGTCATTGAGGCCAAGTATGCCTAATATACAGCTTTGATAGCACTGAGCACAGAAGCCACACCCATCTGCTGTTCAAACCTTCAGTTTATGAGGGGCAGTCTAGTAGATGACAGTTGCTTAATCATATTGCTCAAGTACATGTTAGTTGGGCAGATTGGGATGTAGGATATTCTCCACTGCACTTGGTGAGGATGTGCACCTGAACACACCATTAGTTCTCATTTGTGTCTGGAAAATTTGAGAAAGAAAACCACCTTTGGAGGCCCTGCCACCTAAAAGAGGCGGGGCTTGAACTGAGACACAGGTAGAGAAAGAAGGCACATAAGGGTCAAGTAATCCAGGATTAGACTGTCTCTGTAGTGCGGCTTTAATGTGTCTATATCTGTGAAGACCTCTTTGGAGTTTTGAGTGTGAGGACGGAGCCACACATCTCGAAGACGCTGTTTTTATAGTCCAGATTAGGTTTTACATCTGAAGTGTGAATCAGGTTTAGGCTGCAGGGATTCATTATAGCAGTTCAGGTCCTCACAAGGAAATAGAGATGTCTTTTAATTTGTCTCAGTCCATATTGGCACCACTTGGTCATTGTCCTCTTGTTTATTATGTAGTGTTGTGTGGGAGCTGTGATGTATGTTGTGCATGTTGCTGTGTGGCATGCGAGGTTTGGTAAGCCACGGGTGCATCGGCAGCTCAGATGCCGTCAGTCTCTCAGTGGGAGATTTCCTTAGCATGCAGCCAATCAGACACTTGGCCTCTGGTGACATCCAATCGGGCAGGCTAAATGCTCCACGGCGTATCTTAGCAAAAAGCGCAGCAGGCTGCGTGTCCTGAAAAGGGTATCGGCCAATCAGCATTGTGTACAGAGACACGCCCAGGCTCCAGATGTCTGCGGCACGGCCTGAGTACGACCCATTCCCATTGGTCAGGAGCTCAGGGCCAACGTAGGCAGGACAGCCATGTCTGTCTGTTAGCGAGTCATCGTCGTTGTTACCATGCAGGAGCACGCAGTCATCAAGTCCGAGTAGTGCCAGACGAGTCCTGGGAAAAGAAAAAGAAAACACTAGTCAGACAGACGTTTATCAGCAGCGGTATTTGTACAGTCTTGGCTAAGTAGCCAAGACTGTAAGATACAGTAAAAGTATATGCCTCCTTCATGCTAGTAAGATCAATATAGCAATATTTATACTTGTTCATTTGTTGGGAGTAGTATGCATTCTTTTAGACTCCCTCAAAATGGACCTTTGTGACTACAAATGTAAGCGTGAATGGACTGCATCCATTTATGATATGCCTCGTGAATGTATTTTGTAACCACAAGAGTCTCCCCCTGCAGGCCATTAAAGTTAATATTTCACAGCACTTCCACCTGGGCCCTACATCTGTCTTTTACAGTCTCAGGTATTACTGCTGTAATAGTGCTATTACCAAAGCACCAGTCTCGGAGTCTCACCTGTATTTGTCGATGAAAACGAATCTGCGGAGCTTCAGGTCTCTCAGAACGACTCCGTGGTCATGACAGTGCATGACAGCATTCAGCATCTGGGCGAACAAAAGCCCCGCCTCCTCCTCGTTCAGGCGTTTCCTGTTGCGCACATACGCATGCATGTCACCGTGGTGACCAGGCAGGAAGACATACACGTTGTGTTGGCCAATTACAACGTCCTGCAGAGCGCAGATGTTTTCATGTTTACCAATCCGGTCATAGGCCGCCAACCGCTCCTGGTATCCACGCAGTGGGAGCACCTGTGGGGAAAAAAGGAGTGACTGTCATGGGTAACGTACTGTGATGTACAATACGGTCACTACTTTCACAAGTGTTTTAGAGTAATCTCTTCCTAATATTATCATTAGCACTACTTCTGAAGTATCGACAGTACAGTTTTTTAACATGTATTCAATTCTTATTAAAAGTAACAGTGACATTTTTCTGAGTGTTACCTGACAGGTGTACTGCTGCTGTGTGTGCACATGCACAGCCCTGTAGGTCTCTTCCCTCTCACACCGTTCAAAGAGAAAATATGACCCAACTCTTGATGAGGACTGACTCGAGTTGGATGTGGGGGCGGGGCTTGTGGGTCTCCAGCAGGGTGATATCCCAGTAGAGGTAGGGGGTGGAGCCAGACGAGCTCGTTTACATTTCAGTGAATCGCCTTGAGGCTCGTCCAGAAGTCTCTTAAGACACAGCTGAGATCTGGTTGTAGAAACGCTGGCACTCATCTGTGATTGGGGACATCATCAGGTTAATGTACACTTCCATGTAATATGCTGCAGCAAGTACAGTCCCAAACTGTCCCAATTAAACACAGCCAATATTTCAATGGATAAAGCCACCATATCAAGAAGTAATACCTGTGAGCCAAAAGGCCAGGATTCAGAGTGCTCCAAACCCTCGCTTTCTGACACTTTTCCCCCAATCTGACCTCTGGATGGCCTCATCTCCACTAATTCAATCACTGAACTTGTCCTCTTTACTTTGCTTTTCTTGTTGGTTACTTCTGGAGCATTTTAAACGGGATTTTCTGAGATTCTGGTAATTTATTAGTATCTTACTTAGCACTAATAACGGGCATGTGTATCTGTGCATTGCACCTTTATAAATGCATTTTGTCATTATATGGTTAGTATGATTGTTAAAAGGGTGAAGAGTCTCAATTTATGCAGCATTAAAAATCTCTTAAAAATTGCAGAAATCCTTAATCCTAAACAGTTACTATGAAGAGAAGCGCACTATTGTTAATGATTAAGTAATGTTTCATTCAGTGTTTGGTAATTTGCTGGCTGTTTAATTTTAGAGGCCGTGACCGCACTGCAGCGCCCTCTGCCGGTGACACTCTGACTTGGCCCCTTCTGTCCGCTGAACACTTGTCAGTAACACTTTCACATACAGTAACAGAACTTATATTTGTATCATATCTCTCCGTGTTCTGCGTCTCCGCTGCTCACATGTTACACAGTCGGTGTGTCTATAGGCTTCATGATGCAACTTCCTGTAAGCTGATGGGTGCTTCAGCTTTCAGATAGTTGCATCAGAGCACAACAGTTTATAGTTTAAACAGGCTTTAAATACAGTCAACAATTACACACACACATGCGAGAGAGAGAGAGTGTGTGTGTGAGTGAGTGAGACTTATGTAAAGTTTTTTTAGAGCCTGTGGTCGCTGTGGTAACGCTATGTTGCCTGCTGTGGGGCAATGCTGCTTTCACTCTGCTGAAACACCCTGAGTCACAGCAGCAACGTCATCCACCCCCAAATACACAAACACTGAATCTAAGATGAATGATTTCTCCATGACGTTCTGTTCAGCTCATAATCAGAAATCCGGTTCTTAAAAATAACCTAAAAGAAAACGTTTGTGGGGTGTGTAACAGTGTGTGCTGAAATGTAGTGGCACTCAGCATTTTGTTAGTGATGCCCGTTTCTTTTGTTTATTCTTCATATTCAAAAACAAGTGAACATTTGCTGGAATAGTTTAGATAGCTCAGCAAAATTACAACAGTTATTAAATAGACTAAAAGAATAAACTTTTGACTTTTTTCATTTTCAAACTGAGAGGGGCTAGAGCTCGTGGGAAACGGGAGTTTACACAACTGTTAACATTTATTTTATTTATTTTTTAATCTTAATTACAATCCAACTTTATCATCTAAAAAGGTAAAGCAGATCTGTGACAAGGCTGAGTTTAAGTAAATGCAGTTATCAAAAATCCCACTGGTATTTGTTATAAGGTTTCTTAATTCTGTAGTTTAATCTCGGCTTTCTATGTGTATTCCTGTTTCTGAGTTTGCTTAAGTCTTTAACGTAGCCTCACTTATGATTTTTACTCTTATCTCCATCTGAATGATAAGTCAGAACCGCTGTTTTGACCGTCCACAAATGTACTTTAAAGGTAAAAGGGGATGAAGCAGTTTTCACCACTGAACCTTTTGAACCGCACGGGAACAGTGTGGCACTATAGTGTTTTGTTTTGTTTTTTAACTTGGTCAGAAACTCAGATATGCAGCAGATATACTCAACAGTCACTCCAATAAAATCCCAATTTCTTTTGGCATTTTTGCTTAAATAACTTAATTAAATGAAAATCTGATTTGTAGAATTTACTTTTACTTTTTCCAGAGCTTTTCAGCTATTCTCTTCTTCCTATTTTCATAATTTATTTGATGCCGTATTTTGCTGTTGAGTCTACTGTGTCATTCTGTGAGTTTTTTAATGCATCTGTCTGTTTATGATTAGTGTTCACACTGCACACTCAGACTGCTACAATCCAGTCAGTTTGTAACATGCATTTAAACGTAAATCATTCAAGGTCCTAACTTTTCATAAAACTTACAGCTTCAGTTTTCATCAGCTCAGATCTGCAGACCTGAAAATATGGGCGAAGCTGTCTAAAAGTTCAGTTTCAGGTTTTACTCCTGGAAACGAGAGCGCAAAACCCAAATGATGATGAACACGTCATACCTGGAAACAAAGCGAAACTCCAGCTCGATTTTCTCAAGCAACTACTTTAAAGTTTAGGAATGATCTTTGCTGTTTTTATTGTTCATATTTCATAGGACAGCGCTTTTTCTCTGCCTCATACACCTGCATTATCGTTTTATAAACTGACAATGCACGAAGCTTAGTGAAATACACGTGAATATGACGCAATATATATATTTAAGCCACTCTGCATAATGAGTACTTCAAGTGCACTTCACAGATAATACTTTTGCATTTTATAAGTAACAGTTTGAATGTTATTTACATGTGTCTGTACAGGCGCATTCATTTATGGTTTGGTTAGTTTTGTTAAGTAGCCAGGTTGTTTTTTTACCTTGAGGCAGACTGGTCCGGACTGCAGGTCAACAGGAAGCCAGTAGATTTAATAGAAATCCAGTAGAGTCGGTGTTGAGGTGCTGGCTTCTGTCTGTCTTTGCAGCAGAAATCGGTGTAGACATAAAAACAACTGGGACCAGCAGCCGCGACACTGGGAGAACTGGTGGTGACGTCTTTGTTTGCTTCTTATTGTCTAGGTTGCGCAACCTGTCGTCAGTCAGCTGGCGGTTTCTAAGCGACTTCTTTGGTTTCAATGAAAAAGCAGCAGAAAGAAAATCGGCAAAACTTATGTGTGAAAAAGAAATAGAGAAGAGAAACTTCTGAGTCCTTCTCTGTGTGAATATCCGGAGATAAAGTGAACAAAGCGAGTCCTCGGGTCCTCCTGTCTGTCCGTTTATCCGTCTATCTGCGGGTCTCATTAAAATGACCCCGGTCCGGATAAGATCCCCTCCGGTCTCCACGGATCCTGCTGCAGTTCAGAACTTTCAGCCGGACTGCTGAGCGGACTCAGAGTGACTTCGGCTCTGTTTGGTTTCGATATTTCTTCCCCCGGTGTCGTCATCTAGCGGGGGCGGGGTTTCGATGTTGCAATCCTGTATCGAGCAGTCGTCAGAAAATAGAGGGTTGGCATAGCAGAGCGACGACTGATTAAAGGAAAGACCTCGACAAAGTTTGACCCATTAGAGCAGCTAAATGAGATCCCAACAAACTAGAGGTGGGAAATGTTTTTGAGTAGTACAATATGGAAGGCGCAGTGTGAAATTTGGGTATACGTAACTTTAATAAACCGGTTTGAAATGGATCATATGAAGAACAAATAGTTTATTTTATTTATAATAAATGTGCACTCGTGCATTCAGTTCTTCTGTTGCATGAAATGTTTAATCTGCTTCATATCAGCAGCTGGTAAGCATTTTGGGGTTCAGTGATGCCTCTTTATGAACCACACATTCCTTGTGAGGCTCATATGACTTCACTAAAGTAAGTCAACATGTGGGGCACCGTCTCCATATGAGATTATATGGAGCAGGACAAACGCAGTCAGGGGATAATCTAAACTGCTAAAATGATAAAACTCTGAAAGTAAAGAGGAGTTTTCAGCTTAAAGAGTCCAATAAATCCCCCAAATGCTTCTAACAAATCTTCATTTTCAACCAATTGTTGTATTTGTTTGACTCTTTTGGGGTAAGGTGGTTAACACCTCTGTCACACCACTCATTGTGAGGATGTATGTTCTCCCTGTGTGGGTTTCTTCAGAATGATTCAGCTTCCTCCCACTGCCTGAACGATTGTCTCTCTGTGTGTTTGCCCTGTGATGAGCTGCTACTCTGCTTCACACCCTATAGCAGCTGGGATAGGCTCCAGCACTCCCTGTAAACCCTTAAGTTGGATAACTATTGCTTGTAAATGGCCAACTGATCAATAATTAAAACTTTATTAGTTTACATAAAACAATGTTTAAAAATCTTCATACACATCAAATAATTATTTTATGAGTAAGATATTAGTGTGTGTAGTATTTTACAGCAGATAAAGCGTACTATAGTGAGGGTTATTAGTGATCAGTGAACCCGTTCTTATCCCAAGGGCATCAGATACTGCCATTTACTGAACCCTGCTGTCATTTCAGAGACACCCACGGGGTTTCCTTTAGCATTTTTCCTGTGACTCATTTGTGGTGGCAATAGTGATACAAGTTTCACTACTAACTCATCAGGTTTTAACCCACGCCATAGTCTTTCCCTAAACCTATTCAGACAGGGAGAGTAACTCAAGGTCACCAAAAAAGTGAAACCAAAACTAAAGAGTGAATAAAAGAGGACTCACAAGCTTGTTTTGCGACGCTATCATTGCACTTCCCTAAATATCCGTTCTTTAAATCAAGTACTATAAATATCAGTTTCCATTCAAGCAATGCTTATAAATGAGCTACACAGTGTTAACCATTTACAGAGGTAAATATAATTTACAACTTTACAGTGACCCCTGCAAACAGATGTAAACCAATCACTAAACATTGTTATCAGTTAATTGTTTGTTAACATTAAATTATTAATAACCAGAATTTAATTAAGTATTAGTTTTCCATTAATACACTCACTGGAAAATTAGGTATATCTTGCCAGTACAGCTTTGAACCCCCTTGTGCTCTCAGCACTGTCTTAATTCTTCATGGCAAAGATTCAACAAGGTGCTGGAACCATTCCTTCGACATTTTGATATGTCCGTATTGATAGCATCACACAGTTGCAAACATTAGTCAGGTGTATTTCCATGTGTACAATGAACACATTATCATGTTCAAGAAATCAGTCTGACAAGTTTTGAGATTTGTGACATGACGCGTCATCCTGCTGGATGCAGCCATCAGACCCTTTATCCATTAAAGGATGGACATGATCAGCAACAGTACTCAGGTAGGCCATGGTGTTAAATGATGCTCGGGTCATAATAAGGGGCTCCAAGAAAATGTCCTTTACACCACCAGCAGCAGATTCGTGCTTTTGTATTATTGCCAAATATTTGAGCCTACTATCTGCATGTTGCAGCAAAAAGACTCATCAGGCCAGAAAACATTTTTTTTAATCTTTTACTTCTACTTCTGTGTGTGTGTGTTTTTTGTTGTGTTTTTTAATTTACTCTTATCTTCCTGTCAGTTCAAAGCATGGTCATTCACCCCTGAAACCCTAGAAATGGCCGTGTAGGGGAATCCCAGACCAGCTCATCTGGCACCACCACCAAACATGCCTTGTTCAAAGTCACTAAAATCACATTTCTTCCCAATTCTGATGCTCAGTTTGAACTTCATCAGGTCCTCTGGATCACGTCTACATGCCTTAATGCATTGAGCTGCTGCCTTGTGTCTGATTTGTGTTAACAGGCACTCGAACAGGTGTAGCTAAAAAGTCAAAGGGGAGTATATTACATGTAACCTTTATTGTTCCTAAACTATTTTGTTGTACTGTGGGTTGTTTATTATTTGTGACGCCCACCTGGCCAACTTCTGTATTGCTGTATTGGTCTCTGCTAATCAAAACAAAGTTATTCTGATTATAACTTTTAATCCTGAGACATTTCAGTCCTAATGAAAGTGACTTCTTCCAGCAGGAAGGATCACAAGATGTCCTTGAATGGCTTTAATGAAAAAGAAAATAGCAACACACATGGCAGTCAGTCATTTCAGAGCTTTCTTTTTTATAACGCAAGTTACATCATTAGTGTCTACTTTCATAGTTTGAGTCACGGTTTCTAAATGCCTTTTACCAAAAGTTCCTTTTTTATGCCAAAGTAGAAAGTATCTGGGGGTGTGATATTTGCAGATCATTTTGTGTCAAACCTCTTTGGTCTTATCCCGAAGAGAACAAGACATTTTCCAACTAATGTGAAAGGGAGGCAGCTCTCTGGAAAAGCAGGTGTTAACAAACTATTTTGAAGTTATTGTAACAGCACTGATGTGACGTCAGAAGCTGCAATAGTCAGATTTCACAAAAGAGCCGCTTGTGTCATAAACACTAAAGATAACTTGTGAAATGTATGATTCAACAAAAAATGTATCACGTTGTTGAATAAGTTGCACAAAGCTAGTTACGAAAGGAAAGAATGCAATTTAATACAGAAACTCCTGATAAAAAGTAAAAATGTTTTAAACTTTTATTAAACGGGGCAGTGAAGCAGCTTTATATTATGACTGTTTACCAATAAAAGAGCAGCTACTTCATATTTCATTATTTTGTGTTTCCTTAAATAAATGCTCATTGTCTATGAATTAACAGGAAGTGGCTACTCTTATCATGTAAGACTAAAAAAAAATTCACTGTTTGTGAAATCTGTGGCTTAATGTCTTTGTTTGGATTAAATGTGAAATAGAGTATTATTGTTAGGTGCAACATTTGACTCATCACAAAAACAGTGAAAGGCTTTGTAGGAACTCTTTAAGTTTGTGTCTGTTCTTAAGTCACCTGGAAGTTTCTTCCACAGGCGAGAAGCAGTTACCAAAACTGAGACAAAAAGAGGACAAAAAACATGAATAAAATGAAATTGTTTTAGGAAAGCAGAAATGCAACATGTGTGTCAGACTGAGTGAACACAGTCTTTTCACTTGTGATGTACAGTTGCGGTCAGAAGTTTACACACAATCATCATAGGCTTGAATATTATAGTAATTTGGGGCTTTTAATGGTTGAAATGTTCTTTTTCCAGAGTAGAATCACTGTAGAACCTTAAAGATAAGAATTCCATGTATAAGTTAGAGTTTATTTTGTATTTTCTCTAGTCTACACATAGTTAAAAACATGTTGGTTATAATATGACATGAGTAATGAGAACTGGTAGTTTCTCTTTGCCAGCATAAAAAGTTCTTGTTTGATAGCACTCATGAAATTAGCCAATAACTCAGTGAAGATCCGCCAAGGAGAAATTCCAAACTTGTTGTTTACAAAGGAAGAGCGGTCAAATATTATACAATTTAAATCCTGTCCGAAACCAACAGAACAGCTAAAAAACATTTCCATGAGATTTACGCCCATAAGTGTAAGTAAACTTCTGATGAAGACCACAGAAAGGAAAGTTATTAATGATTTCCAGGGTTTTGACAGGCCTCCGTTGTCTATAAAAATGCACCTGTTTATCCCAAGTTAATGGCAGCTGTGCTGAACACACAGTTTCACAGAAAAAGGGAACCTGAAGACTCCCCACCCCCTCCTGGTTCCGCAAAGCTAAAAGAATGAGAAGAATCCAGCTGTTTTGATAACCTATTCACGTAAGTTTTATGTCTTTTGAAATGTTTTGAAAATTTACGCTAAGACTTAACAGTAAAAAAAGAATCAGTAAATTTGTCAGGATGGAAAAATCATCATTTGCTGCTAGAAGAAAGTTATTAAACTTTCTATATTGCTGCTAAATTATAGACAATCCAACATTCATGTACAATGTTTAGATTGTTACAAACACAATCCCATTGTTTACATATGAAAACAATTCATTCTGATTCTGATTAACACCATCAACTAGCTAGGAGGTTTTCCTCTGGCACTCACAGACCAATCGCAACATTGTCTGTAACGTGGAGTCATTCAGACAGACTGCCGACCTGCACAGCTTCAGACACCTGTTGACCCCTCACCTTAATCTCCTTTCAGCCTGGAGCAATCAGACACTCAGCAGTTGCGCTTGTTTGTGTCGGTTTGTCTGAGTCTGATTGTTTTTTCAGGCATTAAAACCTCTGATACACCTCTCACCTGCACTGCACATGTGTGTATTATTGCAGCTCTCTGACATTTTCGGGTATATTTAGATTCATAAACAACCTGTTTGAGATGACAAATTATCATTCAGTATTCTAACAATCCAACACAGTTTAAACACGTGAATTCAGCTTTGTTTACGTATCATTTGGCTTTAATTAAATTTTTGTTTTGTTTCCAGTGACATTCTCCTGTTTGATTTCAGCTGACATGCCTCAGCCCCTCCCTGCCTCGCCCAGATCTGCACACAGGTTAATGCAGTATATGTATGTTTTAAATGACATTTTTCTTTATTAGTAACAGAATCCATTGAATTACAAATATGTAATGTGAATCCCTTCACTTTCACACATTAAACAATGATTGCACCCTATACATGAATGTACTTAAGCTCATATTTTCTTTGTATTCTTTTTTTCTTCAGTTACTGCAGATTTGTCAGCCCCAGCCATGACCTAAATCTCCGATTCACAACACACACGGAGGCAGTGGTGTTTCATCATGTTTACGCCGAATTTTGACTCTGCCATGCAAATGCTGCAGCAGAAATCCAGATTTCTCACACTGCACAACATTTTTCCAACCTTCTGTTGTCCAATTTTAGTGAGTCTATACAAATTATAGTCTCAGTTTCTCATTCTTAGCAGACAGGAGTTGCATCTGTGGCATTTGTCACACGCTGCTGAAGCTCATCTGCTTTAGAAGATCAGCAGTTTCTAAAACATTGGCATCATCAACCATGCTACGTTCAGTGTGACTAAAAATCACCTTTCTTCCTAATTCACATGCTTGGTTGTATTGACCATGTCCACATGCCTAAATAAGCAGCTGAACGGGTGTACCTAATAAAGGGACAAAAGTAAGCATGGATAAACACACTATCACTCCAGCAAACAAAATTAAAGTTAAATGGAAAAAGTCAAAAAGAAGTTTATGATTTAAAATATTTTTATTTAAAAAAATCATATTTATGTGTAAAATCTTTTCTTTTTTGTTTACAAATATATACATTTTTATTTCACTTTAGGAGAAAAATAAAACAGCGTCTACTCAAATGAATGAATGTTGTTACTCAGCACAGGTAATATGTATCTCAGCAGAGAATAGAAATGTGGAAACTCGGCTCCTGATTTGTTTGACTTAGAGTGCCTGAGCTTTATATTATGTTCAGTTGAACTTTAGGAGTCATTTTTACACATAATGAGGGCTGTGGGTATTATGCAGCATCTCAGACAGCAAGAACAGAAGGAGCAGCATGTGTGTATGGACCTGTGGGCAAACTTGTCCTTTAATCCTCACAGTAATCACAGACAGACACCAGCTGCTCCACAGGAAATGAGGTCCCATCCTTGTTAAGTAGATTTCCCGTGTGTGGTGACCTGTCACCTCTGAGTATATGCAGCGCTGCTCTGATTGGACAGATTTCAAGTGACAGGTAAAGAGAATGAGTGACCTGGTTATATACACATGCACACACACACACACACAGACATAGCAGGTTATCTCCACATGGTTAGCGTGTTTTTATGCCACATGATGAAATATTGAAGAAACAGAGGAATGTGTGTGTCTGATGTGTGTGTGTGTGTGTTAAACTTTACTGTCTCTTTCATAACCGACGTGATGAAATCAGAGGCCAAGTGTCTGACTCAACTACGGCCTGCCACAAGAACACACACAGACCGAGAACAACACTCCACAGCACGCACAAACTCACACACGCAGAGACACACACTCATTTAAAACACACACACTTGTTCTCTTTTCTGACACACACCGTCCTTAGTCTCTGGATTACCACCTGTCTAACACCTGTGCTGCTGTGACACTGATATTTTGATCTCCATCTGACTAAAGCTGCAGTCTGTGACTGTGTGTCTGTCTGTGCGTGTGTGTGTGTGTATTATAGCTTTCAATCAACTTCCTGTATTTGGACCCGCTGCTGGTCTCCGCTCTGTTCTGGTGGTCTCTCTCTCTCTCTCAGCGTCTGTCTCTCCCTCTCTGTGTTTCGCTTCAGGGCATCCTGATCTGTTGAGCCTCAGGGAAACACACTGACTTTAAAATTTGGCTAACAGTGGGAGCTTTTAAAGACCGTTAAAGCCCTGAGGTGGTTAGACAATAAAACACCCTTGAGCGTATTCTTCGCCTGGGACCTGTTCGCTCTGTGGTCTGTGCTAAGTGCTGCATAAATCAATTGATAGCTGATTTTTTTTCCACAGTAGTGTTTCCTATTGGCTATATTTAAGAGCTACATGAATATTATAGGTGTACTTTCATGTATTACAACTAGGCCACTTGGTGCCACCACATCTAAGTGCAATATAACAGGTTTTGTTCATTACATAATCAACTGTTTACATGCATTTATGGTCACTCACTTTTAAACTCACAGCAATAAACAGTATATAACCTTTCTTTTTAGGGACTGGGAGTGTATTTCACAGTAGGCCTGATGTTTTGTTTTGTTTTTTCCAATGAATGTTGCTATTGTATCTGTATTATACTCTCCACCTACATTTCGGCAAATGTCTATGAGATCTATAGACTGTATTTGAAAGATGGATGTAGCCACCATGACATCATCAGGCTTTGTAAAGCCTCCAGTTTAATGCTTTGAATGTTGCTCTTGACAACTGATGACCATAAAGTAACAATTTGTTAAAACATAAAACATACGCTGCTTTATGCCCTTTTTTGACTCTAAAAGCATCAAGTTACCAGCAAATTAACCTCGTCCTACATTCAAGGTTTGAAACTACAATCTGAAACAAAAAAGTGTTTAGCAAGCTCACAAGTCTTTTTTTTTTTTTTTTTTTTTTGCAACCAGAGGAGTCCCTTGCCATGGCCATCATTTATATACAGTCTATGGAAGACAAAACTGCAATCCCCTGCAGTTCACAAATAAACAAACAAATAAAGACAGATTTTCGTATAAATAATTTTGACTGTGAATCTGTCTCAAAGTAAAAACAGAATCCATTTTAGTGAGTGGAGTAAGGTCTAGGATGTCCTGTAGAGTGATTTTTTTTAAATGTGTTCCCCATTTAGTGCAGATAGTAGATGGTTTTCCATTTAGTGCATGCTGGTGCTGGAGAGGTGGCAGCAAATCAGATTTTCAAGCACATGAAAGCTTTTTTTTCCCTTTTTAACAATTTTTACTGGCTTTGTGGAAAGTTGAGCCTTTGGTCACCCAAACGAAGCTTTTTCTTCCAGTTAATTTTGCAGAGGCACAGATTCATAGTTGTGTTTACATAGTTGCTACTCTGATCTAAGCACACGTCTTACAAGTCCCAGTCTTTTTAGCAATACTTTTCTCTTACACTGTTCACCACAGGATGGTCCTGCCATTTTTCTTCTAGTGTTATGTTATAGAAATGGCCATTTGATCAGACTGTAAACATTTATTAAAAAGCTGCAGGGAGCTAGTTTCTGGACTCCTGACTCTACACCACAGCTGGAGAGTGCATAGTTAGCACTCCATAATAAGTAATTTTTAGACTTTGCAATAAAGAAAATGATTCATCCAGAAATGAACAGCACTGTAAACGTGACTCAGAGCTGTGAAGTCCGGGCACTTCACTATAAAATGTACTGTAAACAACAGTGTGGCACAATCAACTTTGTCTATTTAAAGGACTGAAGAAGTATTTTAATGAGCAGATGAGCATAAAAATTCAATTTCATGGATTTCTTGATGATTGAAAAACAATTACAAAAGTTCCTAAACAGCTGAATTACATTTGCAGACTGATCTGTTTTGGGTTTTCCTGCTTTATGAAATATTGTTTAGGTGCTAATAGGCTACATAAACTTTAAAATTTAAAATTAATCTGTGTGTGATTTCATATTAGAATACATTAACAGGAATTCTTTTTATTTTAAAATGAATGGAATTTGCATGGATGGCAGGAGGAAAAAAAAAAGAAGAAATGAAAGATTTAATAGGCATGAGCTGAACTTTCATTATGAAATGCTGATCTGATAGCAAATCAGCAATTCTGGACAAGTTTACAAAACCCATGAAAGCCAACCTATTTATTCAATAGTGAACACAGTGAATAAATATTAAAGACATTTCCACATATAGAAAATTACTTACAGCAGGATTTTAGATTTTTCTTATGCTATCATATGCCATTGATAAGCCCTCGTTAAAATATGTTACTTCTTTAAGAGTTCATATCGAAGCACAAGACCGCTGTGCTTCTTCTGTTATTTAGAAACTGATTTTGGCACCTCTAAATGAAAGACAACCATTGTTGCTGCACAAGATGGGATGATCACTTCAAAGTACTCTTCGCTATGAAAAGCAACTAAAGCCTTCAAAGTATGATCTCTCAGATTATTAAAATCACCATAGCCTCATTACAGTACATATTATTCCTATCAGTTATAATTGTTGTGCTTTTCCTTTGATTCTTTTTGTAGAGTGAAACCTGATCTTGTCTCAGCCTCCTTTGTAATCCCCACACACACATACACACACACAGAGGTCACCAGGGATGATGCAAAACTGAGATAAGAAGACACTTAAATACTGTATGGATGCATGTGTGTGTGTTGGGGGTGTAGTTCTCTATAAACAGTCTCACACACACACACAGAGGCCAGCCTGGGATTGTCTCTGTGATGAAACCAGCGGTAATGTCTGCTGTCGGCATGACGACTCCATCCTCTGTGACATGACTGTGTATGCACATGTGAAGTTGTGTTTTAAGAAGGTATCTGAACTTTGACCTCCACGCTGTGTGTAGAAATGGAGTAGATCTCACTAAAGAACTAAGATATCAAATGATATTAGCTGTTATAACAATAACATTTTTACATGATGGTTTCTATCTTCCATTTCTGATTCAGTAACACTTTATATGCATGTGTGTGTTTGACTGAAGCAATCTTCACTGTATGTAGCCGTTTGACTACAACAGGTAATCAATGTTCAGTGGATTTACTTTTGGCTGGACAAGTTAAACCTTTTTTTTTTTTTTTTTAACTCATCGTGAAATTATTTTGATTGGCTTGGGTTGTTTATTGCTGTTTGTTTGCTTGCTATCTTAAAAATTATGGACAATTTGCACTGAAAACATTTCAAAGAGCTGAAACTTGTAGACTTGATTAACTTTTGAATCAGAAGTCAGAATCCAAGTTCAAGGATCTTTTATGGTATTGGGGGGTTTGTTTGTTGTTGTTTTTTACCAATATGACACAGAGTAAAACTGGAAATTTAGCATCACATTGTCAACAAATATATATTACATTGACACAGGAATAAATATCAGGAGAAATTGTCTCTCCATTGTCCAAAATAATGTGATCTATATATGCTTCTGGATGCAGGGACTTAGTTCTTGTTCACATTGTGCTTCAAGATTGAGAGTCTTATAATGTTCTAGTTTTAAATGTTATAAGGTGTGTTGGACATCTGTACGATGTCCAGATGTTGCCATGTCTTTTTGTTATTATTCATTTATTTGTTTTCTTTTCTTTATATTTGCAGGTCACCGTGCACTTTAGCCATAAAGTTACAGGCTGTCCACTCCTGCCTGTAACTAACGTATTAACAAACTCTCTCAGTACTTTTCAGGAAGACCTATGAAATGCAAATCGACAGCTTAGCTGAACAATTTGATTTGTGCTGCTTGAAGTTGGGTTTGTGCTTTTTACCTTGAAAGCTGATTTTCATTTTTGGGCTTTTCTCTAATTCTGCTGTCGCTCTGTAAACCATTCAGTCGTTACCTTATCTGTTAGTTAAGATAACACAACATCAATTTTCACCTTGCTGAATTCCATAGAAACTGAAATGTGACAAAAAGCTTTAACCAAACACAATTTTGTTTTATTATTATAATTTTTAATCAGGAACTTTGGCCAAAAAATTGAAATCAGTGGTTTACCTGTAATTTTTGTACAAAGATATAGTCATAAAAAAGAACAAGTACAATATTCCTTTTGAAATATACAGAGGACTAGGGATGGGTACCGGTATCCGGTGCCATGATGGCACCGGTTCTGACATAAACGGTAGTAACCAGACCGAAAAGCAGCGCACATTTCGGTGCTTCATTTCGGTGCTTTTTTTTTCTGAGATGTCATACACTTTGAATTCTAGCCAATCATTTTACGTTTCCGAGGATAGTAGGCGGGCCCAGGTACGTACGTACTTGTAGAGCAGAGCTACAGATTAAAAATGCCCAAGACGAAGCGGTCAAAAGTCTGGCTGTACTTCACAGCAAAATATGCAAACTCACCAGCCTGCAACAAGTGCTTTAAGGTGATACTGTGATACTGTCAAAGGAGGTAACACCTCAAATCCGATGAAACACCTGGCGACGCATAGCGGTTTTTTTTAAAGCAGAAAAATGCGCCGTATTTGATAGCTTGCTGCGAGACCTCACACCGACACTACTGCGGGTGTGGTGGTGACGGATGATGATGGCAGCAGCAGCCGTTCTTCTCTGCGTGAGTAGCTTCATGTTGTTCGTGTGCAATTTACATTGAGTAGGCTAACCACGTTATTACATTAATGCATGTAAGGTGAACTAGCAAACACTGTCGTAGTTACATGCAGCTGTCTTCTTGTTTGATGGCAGATACTCCCTTCACCCTGGCCAAAAAGGCTAAAATGACCAAAGAAAAAGTGGAAAACAGTTAAACATGAGAGGTTTTTGGACAAAGTTTGTTTTTTCCATTGTTTAAGCACTGCTTCCAGCCAAGAGTGATATCATATATGCCCTATAGCTGCAGAAAAGGCTAACATTGTTATCTTTTTACAATAAAAACAGCTGAACATGAGAGGTTTTTGGACCAATTTTGTGTTCTCCATTCTTTAAGCACCGGTTTGAGCACCGTTTAAGCACCGGCACCGTTTCAAAAGTACCAGTTTGGCACCGGTATCGGATAAAACCTAAACGATACCCATCCCTACAGAGGACAATTTAAACTTAAGAAATGTGGCAGTTTTTTTTCTTCCAAGAAGATGATCTCTCTCGGATGTGGTTGCACCTTTATGATTTACATTATTGTTGCATGAAGTCAGAAAAGCTCCACCTAACATCAACCTAAGCGGGACTCAAAGTGAAACCAACTCGGCCTTTCATCCAGTCCAATCAAAAAACTGAGCTCCTCTCAGCACGCGCCTCCCCAGGTGTGTTACATCAGCAGCTAATTAACAGTCAGACTCTTCCTCTCATGGGACCCTCAGATCTTCGCCTCATTTACCCAAACATAACCCTGTTACAGTATAAATAGCAGCAGAGAAGCAGACGTGAGGGTTATTTTAATGATTCAGGTTCTGATGTTTTTAGCTGAAAGCTGACGGTGCTCGGCTGTTTTATTTGTTGCTTCTTTAGAGAGTTTGTTTGGTGAAAGTCAGATTTTTTAAATAAATAAAAGGATTTATTATTTATTAATTATGAATCGTTTTACATAGACAGAATTTGTGGGTATTAAAAACAGCGATTTACATTTCAGAAGCAACCATGTGAACTTGAACAGCGTAGCACTTGTTAGCACTGTGGCCTCACAGCAAGAAGGTCCTGGGTTCAGATCCAGTCTGGGGTTTTTGTCGAGTTTGCATGTTCTCCCTGGATTCTCTCCAGGTACCAAAGACATACATGGGCTTTGGTTAACTGGTGACTCTAAAATGACTGTAGGTAAGAATTACTTGTGTGGCTCTATGACCGCTGCTGGGATCTAGGATTGTATATGACAGTCACTAGGTGTTTTTGTCATGAAATTTATAAATTGAAAGCACCATTAAAAAGCTATCTAAATGTTAACTGTCTGCAATCTGATGTAATTGTGCAGTCACATTAGTTCATAGAAGCCAGAAAGTGAAATTATGTTGCAACCCTGCCAAATCAACTGATTTCTGTGCTAGCCCAAATCAGCTGCGGCCTTTCTACACACCCTACTGGCAAATATCATATTATCTACATCTGCAAGCCACTTGGCAACCACCCCAGTTCCTCCTTTCATGCTCAGTCTTGGAGATTGAATATTTAACAGGGACAGTTTCCCTCATATGGTGAAAAAAAAAGATGAATACAGTCCATTTAGCTTGAAGTGTTCTATTTAAAATGAGGTTCAGAACTTTGGACGACTATCCCAATAAGAAAAAGGCAAAAACGCTCAGTGATTACTCCTCAATCACAATAACAGATCTTTTTCTTATCCTGTCTTCCATCATTCTGTGTGAATGTTGTTTTGGCTGCTCCCTTTAGGGGTTACCATGTCTCTGTGGTCTTCTTCTTTTTCTTCTACCTGGAAACTGCATCTTCAGCATTTTCCTCTGCACATGTCCAGACCATCTAAAGCTTGCCTCTGTATTTGCATCATTGGACAGTTTAGAATCAGCCTGATGGTGATTCTGGACAGTCCAATGGTGTAAATGTAAGTGCAAAAGTTTGGCTGACAGGATACCCGAGAAACTGTACCACAAAATAATCCAAAACACCAAATGCCCGGTGAAAAAAAACAAAAACAAAACTGCAACATGACACAAATGATTCACCAGAGAAGCTGTGACTGCTCAGTTAGACTGACGAGCAGTTTGTCCTCACTGACTCGTATTAAAGCTGCATGCAGCTGAACAGATACTCTGACTTCCTGATGTTTCATTTTAATTAAGAAAATAAATGAAAGTTCCTTAAATGTATAAAAAAAAGACAAAAAGAAAGAATGTTTGAATTTTCAGAGTCAAAGAGAAAGGTTTTTGACATCAGGTTATATAAACCTAAACAATATTTAATGTTTCTTCTGTATTTACATTAACGCCTATGTTAAATCTCAAGTGTGTGTGTGTGTGTGTGTGTGTGTGTGTGTGTGTGTGTGTGTGTGTGTGTGTGCCTCCGTGGTTTCATTGCTCTCCAGTGCAACCATCAAATGCAACTTGAGGCAATACCCTATAAACACACACACACACACACACACTCACTCACCCATCCGCCTCCGACTGAAACAAACAAAACAAACAAACACACACCCACTCCCACCATCACCATCCGGCTGCTTTCTGCCGTAACGAGGTGCAATCAACACGCAACGCTGACCAACGCACACACACACACAGACACAGAGGCTGGTTGAAGGATGAAGTCAGCCTCTGATTGCAGAAGAGTTACAGAGTGTTGACTTGTTCCTGTATGTGTGTTGACCTCATACTGCCATGATGTCACATGTATAACAGTTGCACTAACAGCAGTGGCAGCAGTCCTCACTTCCAAACACTTTAGAGATTTTAACATTTATGCAAAAACAATGCCAATAAACACTGAGTGATGCAGATTCACAGAGTTGTGAATAAGGAACCAACTTATGCACACATGGCCGAGGACACTGAGGTGCTAATTTGTCAGCTCTGATATCCAGTTAAAAGTTAGATTTATTAACTATCCATCCATTTTCTTCTCCTTATCTGATTTATGGTTCCAGAGAGGGCTCGAGCATATCTTTGTCTCAGCTGTCATAGGGTCAAAGGCTGGTCTATTGCAGAGTACTGCAGAGTAAAGGCCCCAACTGGATGTTTGATTCAAACCCAGGAGCTTCTTGCTTTTAGGTAACACTGCTAACCACGACAGTACTTTGCTGCACACTTTAATAACCTGACTAAAGAATTTTTAATAACATGATTGGACTATTTTTAGATCAAACACTTAAATGTGACTACATAAAGTTAAATAAAAATCAGTGTAAAAGTAACAGACAATGCAAGTACTGCAAGCTGCAAACATTTTAACATTGTGAATGATTATAATAGTCGCTATAAATGCCACATAATGTTTTTATGTTTGTTTTTTGTACAGATTGTGCATGAAACTCAGTCTGTTTGAAATAGGAGGGGGTTTCCCCCTTCAACAGATTATTCTACAAGTCTATAAATTTATTCTTTTTTTTCTTTTTTTAGTGGTAGTTTACTTTTTAAGTCATCAGTTAATATTCCAGCAGCAGGTTGAAGTCTAATAATAGTCTGCAAGCTCTCATCAAAGTCATTTCTGTTGCTCTGTATTATTTGGCTAATGATTGGCAAAATCTTTGCATGTCCATCCATCTATTCTTTGACTATTCCAATGAACGTTCATCTGATCCATTTCAAACTTGGGAGGTGTATTGGTGGAGATCTGAGTGCAATGTTGCTCTAAGTAATCACATTTTTAACCAAAGCTGTTACCTTGCTCTTGTGTTTCCCAAAGAGTGACCGCATTGTGCTCGACTCCATGTGAGTTGAGAAAAATATTCACACACCAAAGGTCAGTGGCATATCATAACCCTACATATCATAACCCTAACCAAAAGCTATTTCTAGCTTTAACTCTCAAACAGTCTTTACCTTGAAACAGGCTTTTAAAGGGATGTGAAAACATATGAGAGCTGAACAAAAAGTACTTAACATTTTTTTTCAAAAAATGTCATTACTCACTGGTTTCAAAGGTAACTGGACAGGTACACGATGCATTTTTTTAATGTTTTATTTAATTTATTATGATCTGCCTGTTTTGTAGAGACACGGTCACACACTTTTTTCAGCGAGTGTATCCTTGCAGCTGTGCTGTGTTTGTTAACTCTTTTCCTCTGGAAAGCCCAGGAGTAAGCCTACAAGTTCCTTTTTGAACTGAATGGTTTGTGTCGTAGTTTAGGCCTGCTTACAAAACAAAATCACTGGGTTTGCATCAGAAGTTAGTGAGGGGAGCTCTGCCTATGCAGCCACCCTTGGAAAAACCTGGAAACTTATCAAATGGCTGTCAAACCGCATCTTTATCTATATAAACTGAGGTATGAAAACTCATCATTAATGGTACAGGGAGGTCTTCAAATGTCATCTTTATGGGGGAAAGAGTTAAAACAGTCCCCTTATGATTGTAAAGCATTTAAGGGAAATCTGAAAAATAGCACGGGGTACACTTTCTCCAAGTGGGCACTGCTCTAGTCTAGTCTACAAACTACTGATCACAGTGAACAATAAAAGGCATGACCAGTGGAGGGCATGAGAAAGCAGTGGTTTGATTGGCTGTTGCAATAAATATGGATCGTCTGATCATTGATGCAAACACTTTGAACAACAACAAAAGCAGCCCAGTTATCTCACACCTGCTTGATCGTGTGTGCGTGAACATGCGTGTGTTTGCACCACTGGGATCTGCAAAGAATGTAGGCATGATGCAACACACACACAATCACCAAAGCGGTGATGGATCAGTGGAGAATTCCCGATTCTGACACTCAGACACTGAACTTCAGTGAGATCTCAGAGACTGTTAACTGACTCAAAACTCTGTTTCTCAGCTTCCACTGTGATGTAAAAACCAAGCTGGTCTATTTTTCATCAACTCTGATAATAAGGAGGCAGCTGTTTGATTAGTGTTCACAGTCGGGATTTGTTTCTGTCACTAGACGCAGAGAAGTGTGCCTTCCAGCCACCAGAGGGAGACAAACCCCTACTCTGTTAGTTTACTCTTATTCTCTCCACCTTCGCTTCATGTGTAAGTTTACATCCTCATTTACTCACTTCTGCCCTCATATCTCATGCCTTCATTCAAACAGAGAACATGAGGTACTAGGAAATTAACTAAATGAGACATCCTTGCTCACAGGTTTCATTTTAAAGGAAGGAAGGATTTGAATATGATCCATTTTTCTCTATTATTTTTTTTATTTTTATCACACAAATGGTAAAGGTCATGAATACAAAAGCATCACTTATGTATGTGGTTTTCTCCTAGCATGTGTTTTCCAACTGTGTGCCATGCCTCTTTGATACATCACGAGTGAAGAGCTCTTCCGAGCCTCCTCTTTTCTCATTGCTCTTCTTCGTTTTAGGAACCGAGACATCTATCAAGATGTCACCTTAAAGTAAATTTCAGGCTCACAGGAAGGAGGAAAGAGCAGACGAGGTTCACAACAGAGAAGTGAGAAAAGCCTTCTCTGTTTTTCTCCTTGATTGCTTAGTATGTTTGTTGATAACAGCAAATATAATTTCATGGCTCCCACACAAATTTTACAAACACTCCTAATAAACTATTTTACACACGTAGACAGTTTGATTTAATGTAACAGGAGTCCTTAGGTTGTATTTCTGTGTTAAGTGACCAACATCAGAGTTAATAGATGGATATGATCATAGCAAAATTCAACAATGTAATAATAAAAACCTGAAAGCAATTTCTCGATTAACTACATGAAATAAATGTTTGTTACTCTCTTCAAATGTTGCTTTGGTAAACCTTTATGCATACAAATATTCTCGCTTTGGAAGAATTTTGTACTTAACAAAAGTGTTTTTACTTTAAAAGAATGCCTATGGTTAAAAAAAGCAATGTTTTTACTCTCTGATATATCCATATTCATAACATTTTATCAAGAAAAGAATTTCAGAACATGTTTTCGTTGTAAAACAATGCCCACTCTTCCTCTTTGACTCATCAAATAAACTCATTTTCAAGCACTTGCGTTATTGGATTCAATGACTGTAAAAAAGAAAAATCTCATGTACAGGCAAAACTACAAACTAAAAATCTTGTGCTTTTTACTACAGTGAAGTCATACACAAGCTGGCATCCAAACTTGTGACTTGGAACTGATGGTCACGAGTCATCTGCAGCTACAATTTTCTATGTGAGTTTAGTAAGAAGCTGCAGGCATCTGCAAGCATGAGGACTGCAGGGGGTTTAATTTTAGTGAGCACGAGAGGTGGGGTTTTTCGGGGTGGGGGTGGGGGGATTATTCGAAGTTCGAAGGCAGTCAAAAATGAAAAAGCTTCATGCAACTGATACAGAATTGATCAAAAACCTAAATCAAGATGCTAAAGTAGTGCATACAGGAATTAGGGAATATCAGGTGAGTAGCAAGAGGTGCCTTTAATCAAATGCACTTGATCCGTAGGAGCAGACAAGTGCTGGACAGTTTGCTGGTTTAGAACATTCAGGTGTATTCTAACACAATGCCAATCAGGAAATGAGCAATAATCTTAGAAACATCAATCTGGGAAGGGTTATTAGGGCATTTCCAAACAATCACAAGCTCATCATTCTACATTGAGAATGATTATTAACAAATAGAAAACATTTAAGCCAGCTACCAATACCCACATAGCAAAATTGGTATGGCCCGGATCTGGCCCACACAATGTGATTACACATGGCCCACATACCGCAAAGAGTGATGGTGGCCCAGATCTGATTTGCCAGAGGTGGCCCACACATGGGCCAGCACAAGGCCAGTTGCAGACACACTGGTGGTCCTGTGCTGGCCCAAAACAGTTTCAGCTCTGGCCCCAGATGTCAGCCTAATGTGTACCTTAATCAAGTCATGTAATAAGATGTGCCGGAACATATTAGTGCAAAAGTAACATGACGAAACTCTGTTCAGAGAGTGAATGGACTGATTCTTTCTTTTTTTACTCTCCCAGATTACTCAAAGTGCTCTATACAACATGCCAAATTCACACACTTTCTCTAAACTGAGTACTTCCTAACTACATTCATACACATTGTGCCCAAAAAGGGCAAGGAAAACTAAGATTTTCCTTGCCCGGTGTGGACGGAAGGCCACACTGAGGGCCTCAATGTGGACGGAAAATGGAGAAAAAAAGATGCATTTTCAAATGAAAATGCATCTTTTTGTGGCACAGCTTAAGTTTGCAAAGCTGCATCTGGAAGAATCACAAGTATTCTGGACCAATGTCCTTTGGACAGATACAAACAAAATGGAGATGTCTTGATGCATGCTCAATCATCCAGGTAAGTAAATCCCAAAAGGTTGATTCTGTTCATCTGGACGTAGCGTTTTCAGTGGGAGAAACATTTCATCACTCATTCAGGTGACTTCTTCAGTCTCAGCTGACTGCAGGTTTCCCCAACCTTAAAAACAGTTCATTGCATAATGACTGAAACTAGTACTACTGAATGAACAATGGGCTGAGAGGTCAGTTCCTTGATCATTAATATACAAATTCTCATGAACATTGATCAATGGCCATGAGTACCATTCACAGAGAGTTGGGGAATGGCTGCAATCACAGCATTGTAAGATGGTGAAAGATGTACCCTTAGGCCCCCTCCTCGATTCAGAGATGGTCTTTCCCTTTTCACGTAAATGGCCTCCTTGACTCCGCACTCAAACCAACATTCCTCCCTGTCCAGGATGTGTACATCCTCATCATTGAAAGAGTGTCCACTGGCCTGTAGGTGTAAATCGACTGCAGAGTCCTGGCCTGACGAGGTAGTTCTTCTGTGTTGTGTCATCCGCTTCGCCAGAGGTTGTTTGGTTTCCTCGATGTATAAATCCTGGCAATCCTCCTGGCACTCAATAGCGTACACTACATTACTCTGTTTGTGTGAGGGACCCAATCCTTGGGGTGGACCAATTATTGGCGCAGCATCTTTTTTTGAGGTTTAAAAGCCACAGAGACTCTGTGTTTAGAAAAAATGTGTCTCAAGTGTTCTGATACTCCTGACATATACGGGATCACTACGGGTTTTTGCTTAGGCAGCAGTTATCCTTCTGTCCGACTGGAGCATTCTTTAGGTGCCTTCCCAGCTTTGACAAATGTCCAGCTGGGATAATCACATTTACTCAGAGCCTTCTTGATGTGATGTTCTGAAAATGCTACGCCCAGGTGAACAGAATCAACCGTTTGGGAAAATGGAGATGCATATCTTCACCTCTCTTGCTCCCTCTGCTTTCCTCTCACTCTTCACTGTACCCTTTCAAATAAAGCTGTAAAATGGCCAAAAAACAAAACACACACAATCACCAAAGCAGTGATGGATCAGTGGAGAATTCCTGATTCTGACACTCAGACACTGAACTTCAGTGAGATCTCAGAGACTGTAAACTGACTCAAAACTCTGTTTCTCAGCTTCCACTGTGATGTAAAAACCAAGCTGGTCTATTTTTCATCAACTCTGATAATAAGGAGGCAGCTGTTTGATTAGTGTTCACAGTCAGGATTTTTTTCTGTCACTAGACGCAGAGAAGTGTGCCTTCCAGCCACCAGAGGGAGATAAAAACCCCTACTCTGTTAGTTTACTCTTATTCTCTCCACCTTCGCTTCATGTGTAAGTTTACATCCTCATTTACTCACTTCTGCCCTCATATCTCATGCCTTCAGTCAAACAGAGAACATGAGGTACTAGGAAATTAACAAAATGAGACATCTTTGCTCACAGGTTTCATTTTAAAGGAAGGAAGGATTTGAATATGATCCATTTTTCTCTATTATTTTTTTAATTTTTTTATCACACAAATGGTAAAGGTCATGAATACAAAAGCATCACTTATGTATGTGGTTTTCTCCTAGCATGTGTTTTCCAGCTGTGTGTCATGCCTCTTTGATACATCATGAGGGAAGAGCTCTTCCAGCGAGCCTCCTCTTTTCTCATTGCTCTTCTTCGTTTTAGGAACCGAGACATCTATCAAGATGTAGCCTTATGGTAAATTTCATTTTAAAAAAATAAAATTTATAGAGTCAAATGTGAGAGAGCTAAAGCTTGGCCAAAACTGGATCATGCAACAGGATAATAATGTCTGTCCAGACCTCAACTAAATTAAGTAGTGAGACCTCAACAAACCGATGCAGCAATGTGAAGAATGGGCCAAAGATTCCTCCATAACATATGAGAGACTGATAAAGTCTACAAACAACTGAATTCTGACTTTTTCACATACTGCTTCTGCATTCTGTCATTAGGTCATGTGTTGTTCTTGAGCTCAGGTGATATTTACCTAATTACGAGACCTTAATATAACCTTAATATAAAACCAGATACAGAGTTGATAAAGAGGGAATATTCTTTCTTAGCATGACTGTAGTCACATGGTATATGTTTATAAAAGCAGTAAACTGCAGTAAACTGCTTTTATAAACACTATGTTAAATTGCTTTGACATAGTGTTTACACAAAACATAACTGACATAATTCATACACAATAATGCCAGTACACTTATAAAATACCCAGTGATAGCAGCCTCACCTCCTCCACAGCACAATCCCTCTGATTATCGTGACTGTCCACATGTCCACACATCTATCCATTTTATCAAGCTCGGCCTACATCTTTCACTCCTGCACGGACACACATGTGATCCCAGTTGTGTAATTTGAATTAATTTTTTATGTCATGAGCAGAACATTTTTTTCTGTTTATTTCTGAGATCTTCAAAATCAAATCACAGGCAATGCAGTTGCATTGAGAAAAAGTCATGTGAGGAATAAAAACAATCGTAAAGAGAAACCAAATACTCAACACAGGCCATGGGCCTTTGCTCCTGCTGAAGGATTAATCTCTGCAATGAAAGAAAAAAGAAGTTTTTAACAATAGGAATAAGGCCCTCTTATTTTGGGCATTTAGATCTCAACTCTCTCAGTTCCTCCTGCTTCACTCAGACGTCACACTGACAGAAAAAGCACTCAGCTTACGACACTCAGCAGAGACACGAGCAAATTTCATTTTCACTGAGAGACGGAAACAAAATAAGACGTTCTTCCATCAGGAGATGATCTGAGTCAGCTCCCGGAGAATCTGAGATATTCTCTGACGTGTTCAGGATTTTACACACACACGTTTGTTTTTAGAGAAAACCGTCAGTCTGCGAGGAATTCGACAGTTTGTCCTACTTACCAAGAGACAGAAAACAATAACATACAGCTTTAAATGGGTCAAATAAATTAAATTACTAACACAGTTTAAACCAGGATAAAATATGAAGTCTAAAAAAAACCCTATATCATTTATACTGGTTTGAATGAATGAGCTATTATTCATGCTCAAGTGATTTATATATTTGTCTAAAGGGAAATCTAGATATGGCCGTGTTGGGGAGCAGAAGTGGCCCAAGAGATTTTATTTACGAGGCTTTCTAATATGAAACAGTCTCCAGATCAATCAATATTTTTAAAACAGTTACCACCTCAGTGTTATGTGTTAGCATGATAATAATAAGTACACTGTACTTGAAGTGGGCATATCATGGACACTTTCATCACAATATTTTTATTCTTGCACTTCACCATGATACCTTTGCATAATATACCTCTAACAATGATCTTGATTGATCTTATATTTAGCCTTGGTGCAGCCCTTCAGTTTTTCATCTGTCTGAATCAGACCAGTTTAGTGCCTTTTCCTATTAACCGAACTTTCCCCCGAGTGGATACCCCTTGCAAACAGAAGGTTTGAACAGCAGGTGTGTGGGAAGATCATATCGAGGATATTCTCTCTCTAAGACATCAGACAGGGCCATGGCTAGAAAACACTAATTGAAACTGATGCATAAGAATTACATGAACATATTAGACTCATCCATTAAAACCATAACCCTGATATTAGCATGCATAAGGGACTGAGAACAGATTTTGGAGACAGGCACATTTTTTTAATCAATTGCTGTATGAAGTATTACTGATTATGTCCTTGTATAAACACACAGGGTTGCTAAGGCAAGTGTTTTGCAACTATTATGTGACCTATAAACTAAAACAAATTTGCCACACTGTTGTACAACATAATATTTAACACAATTTTGAAATTTTACCTAATGATGGTGACAATGGTACTAAATATTATTCATATCTGTTTACAAATTTCATGGTAATCAATCCAGTAGCTATCGACAGAGTTCACTTGTAATCACCCTCCTCAGATATAAACCAGATGCTGATTTTTACGGCATTACATGACACAAAGAAATGATTTCAGGTTTTAGGATCTAAGCTTGACATTTCTCCAGATTAAATGGTGTCTATTAACAAGTTAAAATGAGAAAATTGCAACGTAGTAAAACTGTTAAATAACTTCAGGACGCTGGTATGATGCAACTTATTTAACAGCAGGATGAACCAGATAATGGCTGCAAGTGACGCACATTGGGCTAACGATAACATTGTTCTCTATGCCATAAGAGTTACTAAAATTGTGACTTGTTCACACTTCCTGTTTTACTGCATGTACTGTGGGAAGCCTCGACTCTGCTTCAGCGTGTGTGAAAAGTCAGTTTTGAGCTGATGCATTTTGATCTTACATGAGATGTTGAGATGGTCCTTAGTGCCAGTTTAGAAATCTAAAGACATTAGACGTTATTAGTGCTTAGAGACATTATGTCCTGTTCTCATCCAGTCCAGTCACGAAAAAGGAATTTATTTCCTGTGTGTGGTTTCACAATTGTCACGTTTTTGTCTCGTCTGTGCACATGAACACAATTAACCTTTTAGACATTTCCAGGCCTCAGGGCTGAAGCAGCAGGAATGAAATGAGCAGGTTCGGCTGCTTGTACGTAGAAGAATCCCAGATATCTGACATTTAAATGGACGCAGTCACATTTTTCACATTTTGCCGGTTGTGAAGGAATGCAGTAATGCTGAACGTTCAGCTGAGCATTAAACGTACAGATGCAGCAGAGTCAGAACAGAGAGCAGCGTAGGAAAATGAAAACACAGGAGTGAATTCAATGTGAAAGTTGCATTTAAAGTCACAGGACGCTAAAACGAATGCCTTTATTTCTGGAGACCTTAACAGAAACAAAAGCATTCATTTTTTGTGTTGAACTTGATTTCTTACCTAAATCCAGAATTTTACTTGTATATGTGATTGTGAATTATCCACCACCATAATAAAGACCTTACAGATACACATGTGCCTCAGTCTTTTGCTAAAAGGCAACATATTTGAAGGTCATTCATGAATGCGACCCATTTACTCCATGCAGAAATAATAACAGGCTGTGGTTTGCCCAAGAGCTAACGGCAGCATTTAAACAATGCATGATTTTATTTTGACCTCCTCTTATTAAAACAACAATGATAAAAACAACTGTCTTGTATTAATTGATTTACAGTGGATTTAGAAAGTTTGAATGATTGTTTTTTTTTTCAGTATCCAGGGCAGGATAATGTCATTGCACACATTTCAAGCTAGGAGTGCAGGAAGGAAATACAATATATATATACAAAATATGTTTTTATGTATTAATGATTATAGGCTCCAGTTTCTGTGACCCTGAAGTTGTAAAGCAGAAGAAAACAGATAATTTTATTCAATAATCCAATCATCAGAGGCATGTTTATGAATTGTAGTGCACACATAAATCAGCTGCCATAAGCGTTTGTCTTTAACAAAGCAGTTAATAGGTGGTATCAGATCTGACCGCAGGCTTGGTTCCTCTGGTTGCAGTCCAGCTCTGGTACCCCTTCATCAAACCCACATGAGCCTCATTAGCATTAGCTGATCAGGGCAGCAGCGAGGGAGCATGTGAGGTATGTTAGCAGTCATGAGACTGGACGTGGAGCTTCAATTAAAAGGGAAGTGACTGACGAGCTGCTGCTCGTTAAACTCCCACATCTCTTGAGTCTGAGTCTTGACTTGATGGACTTCAGGTGGACAAGATTTAACTTAAACAGTTTAAACATGTTTCTAATCGTGCTGCAATGTGAAAGCATATAACCAAAAAAATCTGTTACATGTTAATTTATACACAAGATGTTGGAAGCTCATTAGCCAATGACCTGTTAATTTAAGTGCTGTAATAAGAAAAATATTCAACCAGTAGGCATGTGTGGTTATTTCTTATGTTATAGTGTACACTTTTTTTATTAATACATATGTAAAGCCTTGTTCAGGTATGAATTCAATAATACTGATAGTTTGAAAATATTATATAAAATTATCTCTCTATAAAACATTTGTCTCTTTAACATTAATGATCCTCACACCCATTGACGGAGACAGTCATTAAAAAATAGAAAATACAGACACACTCAAACACATTAAGCTAAGAGGTGGTGTGCCACCAACTGCCTCCAGCTATGTAACAAGGAGCGAGTCCATGCAAGAGGTTCACTTAAGTACAAGATAATTATGTAAACATAAACTAACAAAGCTGAAACACTGAAGCACGCTGATGCCAGGTAAAGTCAAAGAGCGAGGCTCAGTAGTACTACTCGACCAACTTTTGCACCTTGGAAGGCTGAGATGATATGCAAGAGCTTCACATCAGGCCAGGACTTTTTTTAGAGACATTGGGAGGGGGATCAGTAAGATGTTTAAAAAACTACATACCAAAGTTAGGGGGAAAAAAACCCTGTTTGCAAAAAGGGATTTACAAAAATAAAACAAGATCTAAGAAAAACTCAAATATATCTCTATATACATACAAATGCAGTTAAAATTCATACAAATACCATAGAAAGGGAACCTCACATTTATGCTGACATTTTAAATTATTAGGTCACAGCTTGTCTGTACAACTATTTTCTAAAACAATGATGTGTTCCTCACAATATCCAGATGATGAAATCAAATCTTTCAGGAGAAGCACAGGTTTGACAAAGCCTGGAGATCTGATGATTTCTGCCATTAGCAAGAGAATGGACGAGTTTTCCTAATATTGTCTTATTACTATAGTGACCAGAGATGGGCAGTAACGCGTAACTGTAATCTGATTACTTTTTCAAGTAACGAGTAAAGTAAGGGATTACTATTGCAAAAACAGTAATTAGATTACCGTTACTTTCCCGTAGGAACGCTGCGTTACTGCGTTACTAAAACCGTGATTTTTTGCAAGAACGTCTCATGACAATGACGTAAGCGAGTGCGACGTTCGTGACAACAGCTGTGTGCAGATCAACAATGGATCATATATTGAGTGCGGAGAGAGTATGAGCATGCAGCGTTTAAAGCGTGGAAGTACTGACCTTATTTTGAGTTTGATTCCATAAAAAGTGACAAAAACATTAGTGTCCGTTGTGCGTGGGAGGAAAACTTCTTTTTACAGCGAAAAAAACCCCATAAACAAGCACCGAGTGCGCAACGACGTAATGGGAAATTCACAGAGAAACTCGTGGATTCTTCTACTGACCGCTGCGGCACACCTGCACCAGGGTAAACCTCCGCCTACCCCACTCCTGCTTTACAGGTGAAAATAGAGCAACAGGACCGCTAGTCTTTGATTTTATTTATTTTCTGCTGTGTTTTACTTGTATCTATTTGAAAGACTGAGTGTAAACACAAAAAATATTTTATTTTATGTGCTGGAATGTGCAGAAAATAGGTTAAAATGTTACACTAATTTCTTCAAGTCAGAGAATGGTGCATATAATTTAATTTTTGCTTGATGCATAAGTTTTAAAAAGAGACTTTTCCATTTGATTACATTTTGTATGATGGATTATGCAGAAAAAGTAGAATTGGGTTGAAAGATCTATCGCTTTATCACCTATTCAGGTTGTAAATCGTGTTTTTAAAAAGTAACTAAGTAACTAAGTAACTAAGTAATTAATTACTTTTGAAAATAAGTAATCAGTAAAGTAACGGGATTACTTTTTTGGGGACGTAATCAGTAATTAGTTACTGATTACTTTTTTCAAGTAACTTGACCAACACTGATAGTGACTATATTTCAGGAGTTTCTTAGAGACACCACATCCCAAATGTAATGGGAATACCTCCTTTAATTAAATAGATAAGAGAATTATTGCTCTCTGACCTGTGGTAACTAACCTGTCTATGAACTATGTAGCTTAATTAGCTTCCTAATTGATCCTGTCTCTATGAAAGGTGGATTTTACCCTTGGGATAGCAGCACAAACGAAAGATTTTGGATGGGGAAACACTGAAGTGCTCGTGTACTGGGTTAACAGCCTAAATGCTAAAAAACATTGCTGGCATATACCAGGTAAGCAATTTTCAGTGAATCACATGAATACCATTTTTCGGTATTTAATTCATTATGTTCATAATTTTAATGCTGGAACACTTAAATAAGAAGAGTATACATTTTTCTATTGATAAAAAAGTATATCAGCTTGCTAATCCAGCCTTTAGAAAATTACCTAAAATTCAGCTGCATGTTATGTGCTATGAAAGAAAATCTCAAAGTAGATAATTCCAGGCTCGGTGCCAACTTCTTGAACAGGCTATACCACACAGAAAGCCATTTTATTAGCCTGATAATTCCATTAAAAATGCTCCGAAAGAGAACCAAGAGACGATGTCAGCATGCTTGTCTATTATAGCAGCCAAAAAATATTTAGTCCTTCTTAAAGGCTTTTAAATTTATGGATGCTTGATGTGTTTTTTTCTACAAGACTGTAAAAATGTGAATTTCATAGCGGAAGTTCGATTTTTTTTAGCACGGGAGTCTACTGGCTATTAGAGGAACTGCAGTTTGTGGCTACACCGTTGGGTTAGTTTTCTTTAGTCTCAGAGTTTGCAGCTTGGACAGAGTATCTGAGGATCTGATAGGTGAAGTTATTTTGGCAAATTTGACCTAACATTAGAACATATGATTCTTTCATGTTTGGGTTTAAAGAACCCAAACCCTTTTATATCATGAAACACTTGTTAGAAAGCTCAACTTTCTAGGATACAGTTTTGGAGCAATTTCTTGAAGATGATTTTTTAGACATGGCCAATGAATGCAGGGAGGTAAGGCAAAAACAAAGTAACGGGCAGTTTTAACATGCTTGAAAGTTTTTAATAACCACATTGTTGGTGCAAAACTATTTATCTTTGCTATCTTTGGCTTTTTTTTAAAATAGATTCTACTACAGAAATGGGAACAAATGATTTGTTTTTGTGACAAGCTGCTAGTAACAAAGTGCCTAAAGAACCATTTAAAATTGGTTCTTTGCTAAATTTTCTATTATGTGTAGACACAACACTGGTTTATCCCTTGAGTTCTTTTTGAATGAAAAATAAAACATTCATCTGAAAATAGGCAAACAAAACTCAAAACGGAGTAAAAAATGAACCAAAAGCCGCCAATCGCCAAACAAAAAACTTGAAACACCTTTAGAAAGGCTGAAGAACCAACATTTAAGACCAATTTAGAAATTTATAATAATTCTGGCTCTTAGGAATCAAACTATGAAGTATTAGGGGTGACTCAATAATTTTGCACAGGGCTGTAGTTTAAAACACACCTCTGTGTTATAGTAATGACAGGGTTGTTGTCTTGAGTGGAAAGCAGCTGGAATGAATGTGCAGCCTCTTAGCAGCACTTTATAATACCAGTGCTATAAATACTATTATTGTTTGTATACATAATGTATTAGCCATTTGTTTGCATACTGTGCAAACATCTTAAAGCGTGAGTATGTTCAAAGGAGTCACAACAGTCACTACTGTGTAAGTTTGGAACATCAGGAATTACAGTAACTCTAATGTGAAACAGCTGACTTCAGAAGGGGGGGGGGTCTGCTTGTGTAACAAACAAAAAATAATTTACGTATCCACACACACATTCACTACTACAACACGGCTGCAATTGGCTGCTACTACCAATCAGGAGCATGTGACCATGTGAATATGTAGGCTGGTCGGCATCAACCGGCTGCACTCGCACCGTCTCTTCGTCCCACACACACACGCACATACACATACACACACAGACACACAAACACACAAACTAACAGTAACGGAGGCTGCTCCATCATGCACAGCAAAGAGCACATCAGGTAAGAAACTTTTTTTGTTGTGTATTATAGGTAATAATATTGTCTTTTTCTTGATACAGTGCCATTAGGTAACTAAGTCGTGGTTTCTAAACTTTTTGTGTGAGGACAGTGTTGTGTTATTGTATGTTTGTGATTTGTTTTCTGAGGCCTGAAATGTAAATGTACATTTTCACTGATTTATGTGAAGAAAATCAAAGAGAAAAGGTATTATATTTTTCAGCATGCTTAGCTGTTAATCAGCTTTCAGCATCTTATTAGGCTCATGAGCTACAACTTGGTAGACCTGGTAACATGTCTGTTGTTACACAATTCATAGTCATTTAGTTTAGTGAATATTGAGTAATTTATTAAAAAAAAAAATACACACACACACACACAATACTACAGCCTTACAATTGAAGAGAGAAGAAGAGTTGAAAGGATCAAGTCTATGGAGAAATAATAAGTTATTTTAAATATATTTTTAAGGTCCTTTACTGATTTATTTAACAGGTAAAGTGTACATTAAGAAATAAAGATTAAAAGACAGCAAAGATGTAGCTTAATTTTCATTGGCTGTCCTTGGTGAGTTTTTTAAATCTTACTTTTTTTTCTCAAGCGAATTTAATTGAACTGCTGCTGGAGTGTTTTAAATTCCTCCTTCATCTGACACAGAGGTCTTTCAAAAGACTGCAGCTTTGGAGAATGGCTATGGATAATTAATGGAAGTTGACCACCAAACACTTTGTCTAACATCAGTCACAAAGATGGAAAATCTGTACCAGCTCATACCACAATAGTGTTCAAGTTCTTCATTTTATCTTATGTGATTTATTGAGTTCTTCATTCATAACTGAGGTCTTTCTTTTGGTCATTTTTATAATCTCTTCAATCCATTTTCTTTCTCATCCTTTGGCTGCTGTAACAAATAAATGTTCTGAGATAAATAAAATGTTTATTTAAAAAGTGTTTAACCTGACTGTCCACCCAAACTGAATGATTCAAAACATCTTTTACATCCTTTTAAAGATCTGCGTTTTTCATACTTAAGTTTTCGCTGAAATATTTCTATAAAGGTGACCTATTATACTCATTTACAAATCCTTGTTTCTTTTTCTTGAAATGTGCATGATTCACAGTTCAAAAATTATCCTTATTTATGTTAATCTGTGAAATGTTGCAGTTCCCCTCCCTCAAAAAGCTAACTTGCATATATGCTGACTTCATTATTTCAAACTGGAGCATCCTCTGTTGTTTATATCTATATGAGAAAAGGCCCAAAAGTGATTTTGTTTTTGTTCATTTAGTTTCTTTATTTTGATTAAAACTTGTAAAAACATGTTGTGAACTGAAAATTTACATATTGTGAAGTCTGTGTAGGTTCTAAGTCTTCCAGGTAATGATAGAAGCCGCTTTGATGAGAGGCAAAAGATCTTCAAAAACCTAAAGACGTCAGGTTGTCTTCTTTTTAAGCTCTCAAGAAATATTGTGAAATTGTTGGCAAACAGTTGCCTAATGTCAGTCACTTGGAGTTATGTTTTTCTCCATCTGAGAAATACAAACAGTCTCTGTTGGCCTGCATATTTCCCTGAGAGACATAGCTGCCTTTTTATCTGCTGTGCGAACTGTTTTTACACAAGTTGACTCCATCTGTTGTTGGGGACTGAGAAAGTGGTGAGAAGTGAGTTAAAAAAAAAAACCCAGCTTCCTGCAGTAACTCAAAATGCAAGCAGCAAGGGTAAACAGTAAAGGTGCAGGACAGGCGGCCAAAAACTGAACTCATTTTAGGTCTTTCAGTGAACTTGGAAAATAATTCCCTCCAATTTCATTATTATTAGTGACCCATATTTTATTTCCCTTCAACATTGAAGTCATTTTTTAAATACTTTATATAGTGAGGCAGTGGTCTTGCAAAACATGAACATAAAAGGCCAGACCTAGTCCAAAGTAAGCTTTATGTTATGGATCTGATCCAAAATGTATTGAGCCTACACAGATCCCAGCACAGAGGAAACAGCAACAGCAACTCAAACAAGCAAGATGAGGTGAATCATGATGATGTTCCAAAATAATATTTATTCTTTCTTTTTTGTGTCCGTAGTCATGACGAATACCAGAAGACAGCTGACTGGCTGATGTCCCAAACAAAGCACCGACCCCAAGTAGCAATCATCTGTGGGACTGGACTGGGCATGCTCGCTGACACACTGAAGTGTCAAGACTCCTTTGCTTATGCTGACATCCCAGGCTTCCCTCAGAGCACAGGTACACTGAATATTCAGGTTAATGACTGATAAATATGCTACATTATTCTGTTTAAAAGAACTGGTTCCCATATCTTCTAAATATTAATCATGTTAACATGGGATTCAAGGCAGTTTGAAGTTACTATTTGCACATATTGAACAAAACAAACTAACTAAAATATGTGGAAATATATGTGTTAGGAGGTTAATTTATTTTTATGGGAGAAACATCTCCTCACTCATCCAAGTGACTTCTTCAGTCTTATAAACATTACATTTGCATAATGACTCACACTAGCACCACTGACTAAGAATGCACTGTGAGGTCAGTTTCATGGTCATTAAAATGCAAATTAGCCATTGATCAATGGTCATTGATCATATTCTTAATATAACATATTAAGAATATGTTATATTGTTTTATAGGTTCTTTTTTTTTAAATTAAATTGATATGTGGGATTACAAATATCAGACTGTCGAACAGCAACTTTTTGTAAGTTCACCTGCTGAATTATAGAAAATAAATCCTAAAATTAACCAAGACAAGCAGTTAAATGGTTAAAACCATTTTAATATGAACAAGGAAAGAATGCATGAACTGCCTATATGAAATACATATATGCAGCATAGTTACATCAGAAGTTCCTGTATGTATGTGTTTGTGTTTGCAGTCCAGGGTCATGCAGGTCAGCTTGTTTTTGGGGAACTGAAGGGGAAGACATGCGTGTGCATGCAGGGTCGCTTCCACATGTATGAAGGACACTCTCTCTGCAAGGTACATGCACGCAAATGCACTGATCCTCACTGAAATAATGCATTTCCTTCTGACCTCATGAATCTGATTCAAACCAAAACCCCAAAACTCCCCCAATTCCATGACAGCTCTGTGAAGACGTGTGAACCAAGCCAACCAAACCAACAATTCATAAGTTAACATTTTCTCAAAGATCAAACAACAAATTATAAAACTCTTAAAAAAAAAACTTATGAAAAGGGAAACAGAATTTTTACAAACTGCACATAATAAGGTTCACATACACCAGGCGCGCGCACACACACACACATACACACTTACACATGCACACACACACACATACTCATAGTGAGCTGATTAAAAAAGCTTAGTCATGCACACATGTAACTGTAATTAGCAGCATGAGACTGAACTTGTAGTGTGTGTGTGTGTGTGTGTGTGTGTGTGTGTGTGTGTGTGTGTGTGTGTGTGTGTGTGTGTGTGTGTGTGTGTGTACAGCCGCATGTGAGACGCCAGCCCAAGTCATGCATGGATTTGGTCACATGCAGCCTTTTAGCTGTTCAATGGTGTCATTGTTTCCCTCTATAACCTAGACACACATACACACACACCCACTCTCTTTTTTTGTAATATTAAAAATAACGACACTCCTGTAAATGGAACTCTGTCTAAGCTGCTTTTCAATAACCACATTTCACTCCTGGGCACCATTACTAGATAACCATCTGCAAGGAAGCTCACTAAAAGCTAGAGGCCTGTGTGCGAGTTACAGCTTCACAGGAGGCTTCTGTGTTTGTCAATTCATTACTGAGGCTCCAACTTCCTGTCTGTCCATCAGACGACCTTCCCCATTCGAGTTTTCAAGCTGCTCGGAGTGGAGACCCTGATTGTCACAAATGCTGCTGGCTCACTGGCCGATGGCTTCCAGACTGGAGACATCATGATCATCAAAGACCACATCAACTTTCCCGGATTGGTCGGTCTGAACCCGCTGTGTGGGCCAAACGATGACAAGTAATTACATGGATGGCTATGTATTGTTGCGACTGTCTTAAAGGTCTTTTTGTGTCTACTGCTCTTTACTGTTGTTGTGAAATTTGTTTTAGGCCCTAGCCTGACCACTATCAGCATGTGAATGTGTGTGACTGTTAGACAGAAAGCATTTAAGCGTAGAAAAAAGTGCTTGTGTGAATGGGTGTCAGTGGTTGAATGAGGTTTAGGTAGTGAAGTGCTATATAAGAACGAGTCCATTTTCGTATTATTTTTTGTTCGCAGGTTTGGTCCTCGCTTCCCAGCCATGTCTGGTTGCTATGACAAAGGTCTACGTTGCCTTGCTATGGAGATCGCCAAAGAGCTGGGTGTGGCCAGTGTCCTGCAGGAAGGCGTGTACGCCATGGTGGGTGGCCCCAACTTTGAAACCATCGCTGAGGCCAGACTGTTGCATCGGCTTGGTGTGGACGCTGTTGGTACGTTCAGTACAGCCACATTTTCATGGAAAAGCTAAAAATGTAAAGTTTTACTTAAGGTTAGCACCGCATGGACAGCCATGAGATCTTTAAATATCAAAAAGAGTCATCTTCTGCACAAAACGAATGAGTTTTAATTCTGTGGAGAACAGGAAAAAAGACAACTTAAGAAAATTGTACCATTGTTATATTTATTATTTAACTAGTGGCACTTTTTGTCAGGGCTGAGTCATATCAACTGCGATAATACCGGTATAAACTTGTACAATATGAAAATGTCATATTGTCACATCATTGTTATATCACACACAGTGTTTATGTTCTCTAGTGTGCACAAGAACAAGACAAGCCCCAGCATGTCTGAGAGCAGGACAGAGTCAAGCACAGACTATGAATCACAATAAACAGTTCTTTACTCACATGACACCGAGTGCATTATATACAGGTGGGGAAGAGGGGATCCAGGGAATCCAGAGGTCCACGAGGAAAGACAGGAGAACGGGGTCCTCACTCTCGCACACAGCTCCACACGCTCGCTTCCAGTCAGCTCACTCCACACGGAAAACCCACACGCCACACTGCAACTGCCACACTCATGAACGGGGTCTCAGGACGGGACACAGAGAATCTATATACAAGGACAAATTGTCAATACCAAACAAAGCATGAAGAGAAATCAAAATATTTCGAAAGCTAAAATTCCACTAACGAATGTTGCACAATAGTCCAGCAACGAAGGATTCACAGCTGCTGCCTTAAGAAGTGTCTGGTAAACAGGATGATGAATCTCCGGGGAGTAATTGCTTGCAGGTGTGAGGACCAGCCCATTATGAGCTCTGCCTACATTTATGCCTGGTGGGATCAGACATCAATATTTCCGATGTGAATAGAAAACACCTACATGTGTTAGACTGTAAATCTCCCCTAAGGCTCGATTTATGCTTAGTGCCAATTCCCAAACCAGCAGTCCCCAACCCCCGGGCCTCGGACCGGTACCGGACCGTAAGCGGTTTGGTACTGGGCCGCGAGAGTTGAGGCTCAGGTGTGAAATGTATAGTTTTCAGGGTTTTTATCGGTTTTCAGCGTTATTTTTGTTATCGTTTTTATCGTTTACTCGGTTTTCCTTGGTCTTTTCACGTGTGTTATGAATAAATTTTCTTTTTTTCGGTACCGGTACTAGTTTTATTTTGTTGTATTTATCCGTGACACCTTAAAGGCCAGTCCATGAAAATATTGTCGGGCATAAACCGGTCCGTGGCACAAAAAAGGTTGGGGACTGCTGCCCTAAACCACAGAAGTCTACTCTCTGCACTGGTAACTGTTGTGGCATTTGTTACAACCACTCTCTTGTTATGCCCATTTTAAATATGACCCACATCAGCTCTTTGGAACAACTGGAAGCACTCTTGATTTTCCTACATGGCCTTTCATTGCATGTTATGAACTTTTTCCTGTAGCCAGCCCTTAAACTGTGCCTTTGGTGAGGAGATAAACAAGTTACAATCAAGACAGTATGATCACAGGATAGTCATTAGATAATGGAGATAACAGTTTTTAATGTTATGTTGACCTGCCAAGAGATAACAACTCTTGGCAGGTCACAGAGTTTGGTGGCTCTAGATTTTACTGATGAAATTGCTTTTTTTCCCCTCAGTATTAGTTAAGTATTTGTGAGAAGATGTGACCTATATCGATACATGCTTTGTGCGGTCAGCTTTGTATTCTACTAAGAGAAAGATCTTAGAGATATGTGTCCTCATTAGGGATTTGTTGGTTTGTGGGGTTTTAGTCTCACATGTATATTGTTAAATGGTGGTTATGAGACAGTGTGTTTCAGCTATTTTACAGAGTAAAATGAAAGTAACGAGTAATGAGTTTGTAGAATGAATTACTTCTTCCCAGCACTAACTAAGTAATGTAATGTGTAATGTGTGATAATTACTTTTTTGAGTAACGACTCCAACACTGCTCACAACAAAGGTGGGAAATACCTCAACAAACATGCACAAATATTTGACCCACAACATAATAACAGAATCGGAATCACTAAATTCTTATCAGTTCCCTCCCTGATCCCACTGCACTACAATCAGATAATCTCACTCCTGTTATCTGCCATGTTAACTAAAATGCTCTCTATTTATAGGGTTGAGTGGGAAAATTTGTTGCTGTAGCATCAGTATTATCATCAGTTGTTTCATGACTAGTTTTAGTAACATCCCCTGGTCTGTTTTGGGGTTTTTTTTTTAGGTATGAGTACAGCTCCTGAGGTGGTTGTGGCAACTCACTGCGGTCTGAGAGTCTTTGGCCTCTCTTTGATCACCAACAAGGTAGTACACATCCGAGTCATTGATCAACAAACTGATTAGCTATAACTGTGATCATATGCAAAGCTGCAGGCTACAAAAGTAACTCTGTTACAAAGACTCTGTGATATCTCATTTTGCTTCAGGTGGTGAAGAGTTACGAGGAGACGGAAAGCGTGAACCACGAGGGCGTCTTGGAAATCGGCCGGCTGCGCTCTCACACCGTGCAGCAGCTGGTGACTGAGCTGATCGACAGGATGGAGATCAATAACAATGACAACATTAATAAATCTATCTGAAAAACGTACAATCACACAAAAACACATGAAGATTGTGTACATATTTCACTGGTGCATTCACAACATTTTTAGCACTTCTTCCTGTTTTGTTTTGCTGTAATTAAACTTTATTTATAACAACATGGTGCCTAATATTCTCCATCAGGGTAAATCAGAGTGTAAGTATTCTTTTATGATATTTGACTTTAAATCCTAAAACTTTATATACCAATAACCGCTGTGTTTGAAGGTGCTTTAATATGAAAAACATGAGACACAGTTTTCTTTTTGTATTATTATCTTGCACATTTTTGTTGTAGAATTGTATGTAATGTAAAGTATTAGTAAAGTATGTCACTGAATCCCTGATTGATGTTAATCGGATTAAACAAACTGCCACATCTAACGCTTTCTGTTTCTTACTTATTGTGATTAGCTCGTTTGGGTAGCTGCAGTTCCACTATTGTCCAATAGATGCTACTGTAATAAACCTGTAAATCAAGGATATTTTACATGACAGGCCACCGGACACATCAAGAGGGCCAGATCAGTGAAACTCCCCTTTCAGCGTAAAGAGGTTTAAATACACATTTAATCCCTGAGATATATTAATTTAAGACAAAGACACTCAATTTCAACAGTATGTCTGTTTTTCTACATGATAAAGAAATGCTGCTGCTAAATGAAAAACTGGTCCACACAACACATACATTACTATAGCAGATATTGAAAAAACAGGAATGTTTCTGTCATTTAATGTTATTACTTTATTACTTTGGTATACTATAAATGGCCACGGGGGAGGTTTTTATTAGCAGAAAAAGCTGCAAAAGTTATGGAAATACAGACAAAAGTCCCAAATGTATGCCCTGCTTCACATCTTCCAAAGCCAACCAGTGGGACAGAATGGAGTCTGGCTCCTTGGCCTCATGTTTGACATCCCAGCTCTAAATGAAATGAAGTAAACTGGAAACCAGTTTTGCAGAAATAAGATCATAAGATCATCAAGGCCAGGACTTATATTTTGCAACAAGGAGAGAGTTATATATATATATATATATATATATATATATATATATATATATATATATATATGTATATATGTGTGTGTGTGTGTGTGTGTGTGTGTGTGTGTGTGTGTGTGTGTGTGTGTGTGTAATAAAGTGCAGTAAACCTGGAAATCATTAAGAAAATAAACAGCTATTTGTTAATGATATCAGAATCCTTTTATGGCCATAATTATTGTGAACCAAAAACAGATAAAAAAAAAAAAACAATTTCACAAAAAGCAAAACTACTTGTAAAACACACAAAGCCTAGTTCACCAACAACTGATGACAAAATAACACGCAAGGTCAGGTTCTAATGCATTACATGTATTTGGCATTTTGTAATAAGGGTAAAAATAGGTATCAACACTTGGCCCACATCACACCAATTCAGCCCTGGCTTTATAACTGAATCAAAACACCGTGCCTGGAGCATGAGTTTTCAGCTGAATAATCCTTCTGCCCTGCTTCCTTCGAATGGCTTAACAATGACTCCAGACCAAACATGTGACTAAACCACTCCAGATACATTCCCCTTTAAGCTCTAATAATTTTAACCAGAAGAACACTAGTCAAAGGGAGTACACAGACCAATGTAAAAAAAAAAAAAAAAAAAAGGAAAACAAAAGTTACTTTATGATTATGAATACTTTATGAAAGAGGTTAACAGGTTTTGAATGCAAGTTCGCCATCAGGCAATTCTCTGCTGTGAGTCAGTTGGTTTTAGTTTTCATGAAACTGGGATAAAGGTACAAAGCTGTTTCTCATTTATGATGTTTTGGTATTTGTATGTTCACACCTGCACTAATAAACTACACCCGTGTGTGTAATTCAGCCAAATCACAGCTTCTTTTATTGCAATAAAAACTACAACAAGTGCTCCAAAAATGTGCAAACATTAACACATGGAGACTGCAGTATGCCTCGGAGTCATGTTTTTTTTTTTCATGTTTTCACATTAGCCATGTGCAGATTATCATTGTCACTAACCATGACTATCAGAAGAGTTCTGGCCTGGGGAATTCAAACAGAATGTTTACTTTCAACTTTCTAAGAATGGCACAGTTTCATTTCTAAGCAACAGAAAAAACTACAGTTGCAGAATACCAACAACGGACATTGGTACGTAAACAGATTAGCAGAAAATGCTTTACAGCAGTGACTGATATGTGTACATGTGATAATACATTTATTTTAAAGTAGATTACAAGTGTAGAAGTGTGCATTGTTCATCAAAACAACTACAGGCTATTAGTGGCTAGTGAACTAAGACTGTAAAGTGTGTCTCCCCTCTTACTGCTGCCTGTGACTGAAGCATCTTTGTATGTTATTCATTGTGTCTTTGCTTTCTTTTCAGTCACATTGCTGCTTTTGTCACCATTAAAATTTTATACATTTTCTCATGAGGATGAAATTGATAGCTTTAAAGAAGAAAGAAAGAAAAACATTATTCCCATAAAAAAGTAATTTAGGGCATAGATTCCTTAAATAGAATAAATCTTTTTACCAAAACACCCTAACATAAGGCCTTCAGGTGAATCAGATGATCTTCATCGCCAGATAAAGGGTCGTCACATGTCATGAAAAATTGTAGAGCTTTCTGATTTGAGGGCTTTTTACATTTAGTCCTAAGAATTAAAGATCTAAAAAAAAAAATGTTCATGTTCAGTGTTATTCTACCTTTTCTACCTCTCAAACTGTTGTTTAGTGTGGAGATCAGCGTCACATTGCTGCTGCCTGCTTTCCAAATATCGCCATGACAGTGCCTGAGCAGGTGACCTACGAAGTCTTCTGTTTATCCCTGGCAGCTCTAGTGCTGGCTGTGATTGAGCTCTTGCTCCTCTGTTACATCCTCAAACAAATCAGAAACAGGTAAAAGCAGCTGCCTCATAAAAATCAGCCGTTCAATTCTGCAATTCAGTTATTTAGATTTACACTGAACTACTATTCTTCTATGTTTATTTTAGAAGTCACTTTAAACCTTCAATTATCAATAATGTCTGGTGTTTTTAGCGTGGTTCTTTTTGCAAGAACATATGTTTGTACAAACTGCTTTGATACAACTTTGGCATTGATTTTGACATTTCAAATTAGCCAAACTCGCTCTCCTATTTTTGACAAGGCACAATTCAATTCAATCCAATTTTATTTATATAGCACCAAATCACAACAACAGTCGCCTCAAGGCGCTTTATGTTGTACAGTAGATCCTACAATAATAGATACATAAGACACTAGAGTCTTTGTATGTAATATTACAACTACCATGCTAAGCATTAAAACCACAACACTGGCTGACTTAATTCCCAGTTTGTGCATTTCTTGCAATGGTGCAGCTAGCTCTAAACAGGAGTCATAGGAGTATTACAGTGTAAATAAGATTCATACATCTCTGTTAGACCCAAAGTATGTGACTGCTTATAACTGAGGTGGCAAACAGGAAATTTAGCCAGGTAAAAGAATAAAAACAGCCATTGTTGTGACACTTTGACTTGAAACTTGACATGGCACTCAAAGACACCCCTTTGTAGTACATATGGCTATCGACATGATTCATGTGTCACAGTTGAGCCTATGTCCCACCTACTGCAGTTCCAACACAAGAGCTGTTGTATGAAAATGCTGTTACTTAGACCAAATTATAATTTCAGCTTTGATTATGATCACTTGTTATTTCTAAGAATACCCAGGCCCTTGTATTGAAACTGGATTTGTTTGGATCTGTGTGTCTGCCTTAAATTCAATAACATGTGACATTGCAGGCAGCATTTATCCCTTTAGCGCTCACACTGAGGCCGAGCCTTAGTCAGAAAATGAATAGTCCTGGTAAGTAGGGCAGCCTGACATTAATTCAGCAGATGTAATGGTTGACCCAAGCATGACCAGTCTGGTGACGTCAGTCTTTGGCTTGCATACTGGAGATGTGTAGACACTTCAAGACTTGTTGAGGTGGTGCAGTGGTTTCCTCCCACAGTTGAGGAATCTAAACTGAGACTGTCTCGTTCTATGTGTTAGCCTAACTGGTGATCTGCTCAGGTCTCAGGCAAACCTTTCATCAGATGGGGTAGGCTCCAGCTTACAGCAGCCCTCTACAGGATAATGCCAGTATATCGAATGGATGGATATTAAATAGATTTAAGTATTTGGTTAAATGATATCTTAGGTTAAAATTATGACTTTTAAAGGACATCTCCTCTGCTGTTGGTCAGTTTTTCCCAGGCTGGTTTACTAGCGTAAAAATGAATGAAAGTAGTGAAGTTAGTGAGCCCATGTTTTCTCAAAATGATTTTCCATTTACAGTGAATGTTTTATAACCTTTTTTATAGTATCTTACTGTTGGTATTACTGGATAATATAGTCCAAATTACAAAAATCTGTTACATTACAGATACCAATGTGGAACCAACTCAAGGGGCCATAAAGGTCTGGCTGTCTGTTCAGTGGAAAAAAAGGAGCCTAAAAGTAACTTTGAGCAGTGATTAGTCTCTCCCATATCCACTGACCTTGCTGTGTGTTAAATAGCCTCTTACTGGATGGCAGGATTCAAGGAGTATATGAAGGTGTAATTACCCTTCAATGGGATTTTTAAACTAGTATAGTCTGATTGGATGGATCCAGAGGACAGAGCTAGTTCTTGTGTTTCTTTTTCCAAGATGAAACAAATTCTCTAATTCAGACCTTAGGGAATATAGCTACAACGATGTAGAGACCACAAATATTGATCATCTCATTAGGTGTAAAAAATCGGTTGGATCTCATTCCTCAGAAACATCACCGAGATGCAGATCTCAGCAGAACAACCTAGTCGTAAACTGACTGTCAGAACCAAGCCCGACCATGCAGACCAGCTGCTGGACCACCTGCTGGACAGAGTGTTTCTCCAGGGGAATGCAGGACTGGCATCTGGAGGAGAATCCCCAGAGGACGTTGAATCACAAACTGGAGGAGAATTCGTGAAGGAAGTTGGATTAGAACCTCAGAAGAACCTTAGAGAAGGATCTGGATCACACCCAGAAGCTTCAACATCCACTTCTCATCCTCAAAGAGGTAAGTGTTACCAAATTCACTTCACTTTTTTATTGTCATAAGTAGTTAATATGCAGTCCAGAAATATAAATACATTTTAAAAAATGATAATTAAGTTTAAAAAGTCAGGAATATATGTTTAGTCATCTGAATAACACAAAGTAAAATGTGTCACAAAGTCGAGCTGAAACCCCAAAATGGCTTCAATAGTCCTGAAATAGGTGTTTAAACTGCAAGTATTAAAAGGACTTGCAGAGTCATTTGAACTGGTATGCAGTGAATTAAGTCAGACTGAATCAAATACTGATACTACTAGTAATACTAGTACAAATACTGATTAATTTCTTCCAGAGTTTTAGTTGTCCCTTATTGAGAGTGTGGAAGCATCGCCACCTCCTGTAACTAAAGGGAACTGCAGATTTTACAGCTTTGACTAATCTGGAAATACATACCGAAATGCTTCAGATAAGAATTTAATTTTGACTGAAGACTGATCCAGATTGTTCTCTCGTGCAGCTGTGAATCCTCTTCATAACAGACTGCAGCAGTGGTTCCAGGTGACTGCTCCTGGTCAACATGAGAGAAAAAGACATTTCAAAGGTTTGTATGAAATCCAAATTACATAAATCAAAAACTCAGCTGTTATTATATTTCCACATATTAAGTGTCATTTATTCATATGCTTATTTTTTGCTTTAATATCCTTCACTCCAGCTGCATCCCATCAAACATCTTCTGTGGATCAAACCAACAACACGTACTCGCAGCAGTCCCATGAATCCCAGCATGGCTCTTCCTCATCTAAGGGTCCTTCATCCACTGCATCCTCAGAGGAATACAAGTAGCACGATGGGACAGAAGATTAGAAACACAAACACTGATCAGATTCTGAAAGAATCTGTCAAATAAAACAGCAGAGCATATAACAGTTATGCTGGCGACCTCACTAACACGCAGCATTAGAGGAAGAATTCTTGTTCTTTACTGAAGTTAAACGAGTTACACCAAAATCTATAAATATCAGTTGTCTTTCTTTTAAAATGATCATTTAGAAAACTAACTTGGAGTAATGTACAGCAGTATTAAAGGGGCCGAGTACAGAAAAGTGATCATGGTATACAGTTATACATAAAATATGGTAAAGTATGATACCAATTTTTGGGATAAATAAAGTTGGTAAATTTCTGTGTTACAGCAGCCAAAACATTAAGTGTAACCTAGCACACTAAATCATAATCTAAATAGAATACAATAAAAACTAAAGTGTGACTAAAATACATTAATGCATTTGAAATACAATAATGATGAGATCATTATCACTTGTAAATCAATGTATGTGAATGTACCTGAAGCATGAACGCAGCATGGAAATGTTGTCCTGGGTTTCGGACACACTGGGTTTTCTTGTTCTGTCTCTTCCCCATGTTAAGTTTACTTTTACATCTGTGATTCTCTGTTTAGTTTTCGTTGCTTACTTCCTGTTTTACTTTATTAGTCAGTCGTCTTGTGTTTTTAATTATCTGTTATCATCGTTTTGTGCTTGCTGACATGGAATTATCTGGATTTATTTTGCCATTTCAGTTCATGGATTTTGTAACTCTGGGCCCTGAACTACAAAGCAAGTTCAACATACCAAGGGTATATTTCCATTATCTGTATCCACTGGCATTAACACTGGCAATCGCTATAAGCAGTCACATGAAACTATTATCAGCTTGCCAAGGGAACCCAGGGTTTTTTCCTGCATATTCTCATGAAAGGGGCGGTGTTGCAGTATCTGATCATTTAGAAGGGGCATTTTCTGGAACAGATGACTTCTCCTACACAGAAACTGATCTCTAAGTTGCAACTACTCCAGAGATATTATCAGATGATAAAATGGTGAATAAAAAGCTCTAAAGAACATAAAAGATATAATGGTACAATGTAACACTGTTGCAAAAAGGATTTGATGAATGTAAGGAGCTTGTAAAGAAAAGCGACTGAAGGAGCTCCGCGGATGAAAGGCGAAACCTCTCAAGAAACTTCCAGTTGCTTTTCATTCCAAGCTCCTTAGATTACTCTGACCTGGATGACTGAGAACCTCCACAGACAATGTGATGAATGCTGCAGAAAATCATTAATCTGGTGATTTAGCACACAAAGTGATAACAATTTAAATTCAGCTTAATTAGCCACTATGCTCTCTATGTTACTGTTTCTTTCTAAGGTGACAGACCCATTTAAACATTGAAGCTTAAATAATACTGCCCCACAGTTTAATGAAGGAGACATGGAAATCATTTTAGTTTGTCAACATAGCCACCTTCTGACAGTTTTAGTTTTTATTCTCCCAGCTGCAGACTCAGAGATGTTTAAGGGAAGATTATTTACAATCTGTTTTTTACATCTACAAGTTGGTCTATGTACAAATTTGATGTGAGATGAGCAAGTACAGCATAGGTGTCATATTTTAAGATGCTTATAGAAGAATACAACTATTTTTAAATTGTTTGCTCCAAATAAATATAACAAAGTCAAATAATAAAGCTGTATCTGAGAATCTAAGCTCCCTAATAACAAGTTGGGTCACCCTTAGCTGCAACAGCTGCAATCAAGCATTACTGGCAATGAGTGTTTTACAGCACTGTGGAGGAATTTTGGGCCCACTCATCTTTGCAGAATTGTTGTAATTCAGCCACACTGGAGAGTATTCGAGCATGAACTGACTTTTTAAGGTCATGCCACAGCGCTGTTGGTGTGATGTTCCTTTTCTGAAATGCTGTGTTTGTTTTATGTAGATGTAATAGAACACACATCTTCCAAAAAGCGTTGCTCTTTGAGATGTTTTAGCCTGCTTCACTTTGTCAGACAGGTTATATTTAAGTGATTTCTTCATTTAACAGCTCTGCCAGTAATCAGGCCTGAGTGTGTTAATTACTTTTTCACACTTGACCAGGTAGGTTTGCCTAACTTTTCTCAATCAATGAAAACGTCATTTAACACCTGCTTTTTGTATTTACTTTGGGTTATCTTTGTCTAATATTAAAAATCATTTGATGATTTAAAACATGTAAGTGTGACAAATAAGAAAAAAACTAGGAAATCAGGAACACCACTGTATGATCAGAATGCAGTGTTGTGCCAAACACATTTTGGGTTTTCAAGATGAACTCTATAAACTCTCTATAGGCTCCTATTGTTCAAGTGTTTTTTATCTGTTTAATACTTTCATTGTCATTAGTGTTATTTCAGTAATTACATTATATGTGGCATAGTATGACAATGTTTGAGACAGGACAGGCAGGTAAAAAAAAAAGGAAAGGGGGGAAAAAATGGGGAAAAATATAATAAATGGACAGAGCACAAATAGAAATGTAGAGCGTATCACCAACTGCTGCACCTGTAAGAAAAAAAGCAAGCATACAGCATGTCCATCCTAGCAGGAGAAGCAAGGACGCCCCAGATGGGCCACACTTGGACAAAGCTTCAGAGTCCCAGAGGACTAGAAGCAACAGGCAGTCGACCCCGCTAGAGACTGGCCACCCTGGTACAAGCCGAGAACAGTTTTTAGTTTTTCTTTTTGCTATATTTACTATAATTTGATTTTCGCTGTGCCACTGAAGAAACATATTTAAAAACTCTCCGCTGCTTGACTTCCTCTGACCATGTGGTGGCAGCAGAACTCAATATCTGACTTACTACTAATACTCGTACTACTGTCAGTGAAACATATGTACAGCTTGTTTAGTGGAACTAATCTACATGTATACAGACTCTATCTGGAATTTTCGTTACCAAAGGAAAGGAATTTAGCCAAACAATTCAATATGATAAACAAAACACAGCTTTAAACTTACAAATGAAAGCAGAAAAACATTCAACATGTTTCATTTTGTCTCCCGGAAATGTTTGATGATTACTTTATGGTTTACAAAATGTCTCACATAGGATGATTTCAAAGTATAAGGTTAGGATCACTGGGCAGTAACTGTTATTTGACATCTGGATTAGATTTTTATAAAAGGAAAGAAATTAAAGTTAGCTTTATTGTCAGCTCCAATATGAAGAAAATTGTAGAAACAGAAATAAAAAATACAAAAACCAAAATACACAAAGTAAAATAAAAAACTTGAGACAAGAAAATGCCATAAAAAAAACTGTGTGTAATAGAGTGAGTTGTATATTACAGGTATGATAATGTCCTTAATGTATGTTACCATTTATGGTAAATGTTTGGTTTTTTTCACATTCTGCAAATAAAAGAGATAAATTGATATGAATTGGCTGTCCACTAAACCTCTAAACCTTGCAGTGCAGGCCTGTCGCCCTCTACAGATTTTCAGTAAAGCAGTGCAAACCGAGCTCTCATAAGAGCTTAAAAATCAGGGTGATAAAATGAACCGTATGTTTGTTCTATCATAAACTTCATTTCCGACTAAATAACTTTTTCTCTTTTTTAGGTTGTGATAGATGTACTTTATTTGCTTTTACAGCTAGTAGCTCTTCTTTAAGAGTTCCCAGTAACTCTTGGAACTTTAGTGGATTATTTTTCTTTAACTTTGAAACTGAAACATATAGTTTTAAATGACAAAGAAGTGTCTTAGTTAAGTAAACATTTTGACAAGATAGCACGTATTTTCCTATTTTTTATGCCACATGTCTTTATTTCCATATTTTCATGAGCATTATCAGGTGTGACGATGTTGACGCTAGATTCCGTTTCATCTCACCCGTTGCCTACTGGTGGTGGTCAGAGGGCCCGGTGGCGCCAGTGTCTGGCAGCCTAGCCTCTGTCAGTGCGCCCCAGGGTGGCTGTGGCTACAATGTAGCTTGCTATCACCTGTGTGTGAATGGGTGGATGACTGGTTGTGTAAAGCGCTTTGGGGTCCTTAGGGACTAGTAAAGTGCTATACAAATACAGGCCATTTACCATTTATAGGAAATCATATCTCAGCCTCTATGAGACAGATTTATGTCATGCAAACTTTCTATTTACATATCACAAATCAGTGGCAGAAGGACATGAGACACAAGACTGATGATCAGGCATGGAGATCTGCCATATAACAAATTCCCGGACCATGCTTAACAGTAATGATGGCTGGGAAACCCAGTTTAAAATAATCCAGACTGCACGGTACATCACTGCTGTGGGGCAGTCTCAGCACACAAACCCTCTGTATGAAATGTAATAAAATCTAGAACATGCATATTTTTTTTAGGATTGTTCAAAGATCTAAAGCTTCTGAAAAGAAGTTAAAAAAACATATTGATATGGTGCAGTTTGCACATGCCCTCCATCCACTGTATACTGTCATTTGACGTGGCTAAAAAATAATGTTTATTTAATGCTATAGTAATTTTTTTTACATAGCTAGACTGGTGATTCAATACTGGACCTCCCGGTATGTACCCATAATGGACGATTTGTATTACGAGATTCTGAGAATTCTTCCCCTGGATAAACTGACTTCACCTTAGATAACAATATTGAGGGATTTAATTAAATCTGCCAACTGGTGGTCTTATCGACTTCTCTGGACTGGAATTTTGTACACTGTCTGATGTGACTAAGTCTGGCCATTGACTTCAAAATGGGGCACTTTGTCGTTGGGGTACTCTGCTTTGTTGTGTACATCCATAGAATCTGCACAACAGGTTAATTGATATCCTGCTGTTTTTAGTCTGAACTGTTAGATTTTTAGTGTTTATTTGTTGATTGTTGGTAAAATTTTCCTTATAAAGGGAGAAGGTTAATAGCCACAACATAAGGACAGGTTGTACTGTATAAAGCAAGTCTATTATTTTGATAAAAGCCTGCAAATTAAATTTGTTTTTTAAAGCCCTTTAAAGGCTTTTTGTTTTTAAAACAAGTGGAAACACTGAAAGCTTTCAACCAGCTCATAAAACTAATGATGGCATGAGTCTTCTATGAGCTGTCTACACCTGATTAAAGCCAGATGCAGTTCTCAGCGGATGGCAAAATCAAAAAGAGGGGGTAGAAAGGTAGAGTTGTTTTGGTCTCAAATCAGAAATCCATTAGATACGAACTAGCTGACTGATAAAGTTATGAATCAATTGTGCCAGACTGTGCTGTTTAGGAAACTACATTTCAAACAAATGGGAATGCACAGAGAAGCTCCTCCTTTTATATTCAAACTCTTAACCTGAGGGGGTGGACAAAAGCTAAACATCTGCAATGTGTTGAGTTTCAGTCAGAACACTCACACTGACACAGAGGAAGTGAATTTTCCATCTCAGCTCATGTGTAAACTATGGGAATTCATTTCTACCAGAGGTATAAAAAGTTAAGAATAATGAATATGAAAATATTCATGTTGAATACTTAATTTGAATATGATTTATCCCAACTTTGGCATGCTATTAAAACTTTCATTTCTACATGGAAGGTCGTATAATGGCATCCTGTATTCTGGACCAACTGCAAGCAGCGTAAAGATGACTGTTCAATACCAAAGCACAGGGAATTACAGTAGTCCAGACAGGAAGTAACAAAATCATGAATAACTTTTTCTAGGAACTTTGGGTTATTCAAATAAAATGGAAGCAAAAAGCATGACAATTGCAATTAGTCTACTCTGGCTTCTGGATCTGAATTAAGCCTTCACTGAATGCCTTAAACCTGCTCGTTTCCCACTGACCAGCAGGGGGCGACTCCTCTGGTCTGTTTGTACAGAAGTTTTGTAGTGTGGTGTTTAGTGTTTTCCTTTTGATCTTGTTCATCTGCATCCTCCGCTACTACTTCATTTCAACTTCTTCCTCCTCCCCTTAAGTGTCATTCCTGAACTAGTAAGGGTTCTAACATGAAAAATGAACTTGCTTATTTACTCTTAATATCGTTGGAACTGGTTATCATTTCAGATCAGACATGCGACCCTCCCATCTCCAGACAGCTAACAAGAACTAGCTAAACAACAACATAAAATTATAAGCTAACGTCGTGCCAGCTAACATTAGGTCCTAGAAACCTGAACGTCTTTAAGTACTTTTCTCACCAATCCATCTGTCGATCTCCTGCTCCCTTCTCCTGTCACTCGGGAACAAGAGATACTTAAACTCCTCCACTTGGGGCAGGAACACGTCTCTGACCTCGGCTGTGAACTGTTCCAGTGCGAGCTGGAGGCCATTACCCAATGAAGCTAACAGAACCACGTCATCTGCGAAAGGCAGAGATATTCTTCAGTCTTAATTCATCATTTTAACTCACCAGGACTACTAGCTACTAATCCATACAAAACTTCATCAACTGGTAGGTAATAATGTGTTATTTTTGTCCCCTCCATGTCAATTTGGATATTTCCATTATGGAATTACCCCAATAGAGCAAACTACAACTTATACTTAGTTTTAGTACGTCGACAGGGTGGTGTCTCAAAACATATTTAACAGTTTGTGCTCCTTCTGTATTTTGTCAATACATGCAACTTGTCTTGCCTCAAACTACACATTACGAAATTCTTCAGCTGTGACATCAACATTTTATCACGCAAACACTAAACAATGCCACAACAACATATGGTTTTACCTGTATTAGCTGGAAAAAAAAATAGCCTCAGAGCTGAAATATTTTTCTGCTAACCTAAAAATCAGCTGTTTTCATTCCTTAGAAAGGCAGTAAAATTATATCTTCAGTAGTTAGGGAGCTGATAAATTGCCATTAATAAACTAGTAAATGGACTGGTACTTAGCACCTTTCTACTCAATTTGAGCACTCAAAGCACTTTGTAAGTCTGTTTTATCTAAACCTAAGCAGAGTAAAAATAAGCCTGATATTTGGTCTCCTTAGCATCCTTAAATTATTATTTCAATCATAGGATTAAACATGTTTAATATAAGTGTCCACCATTATAACATATGAGAGAAAATTAGAGCAAGTATTGTCTGTATCTTTTATTTCTATGTAACCAGAATTTTTTTTTTTTTTTTTAAAGTTATCATATCAATTGTAAACTAGACTATTCCAACTGAGCTGTTTTGTTACTCCAGACTGTGTCTTTTAGGTCAAACAGGAAGTGACCAAAATGTTTTCCTAAACCGCCTGCCCTCCACACTGATAAAACTCTCTCTCTCAAACACACACGCACACACACACACACACACACACACTCACTCCCTCCTCAGATATCTGTTTCTCCTCTGCTGTCACTCTGAGACACACACACATACACACACACTGGGGGAGGTAGATAACCGTGATTCCACTGCTGAATTTTTAACGCTGTTGTGGAACTTTTTTTTTTCTAGGCGGGTTACTGTGGCACCAGGGTACTGTTACACTGACAGAGTCAGAGAGACAGGGTTCAGTTCAGTTCTGTTGTTTACTGAAGCTGGACGGAAGCAGCTGTGCATGGAGTGTATATGGTAAGTCTCTCTATCTATCTATCCATAGACATGCTGTGTATTTTGCCCTGTTTTTAGCTATTAGCCCTATAATAAACGAGTTTTAGATATTTCATTCAAAAAAACTTCACTTTCAGAGCTAAAATCATGTATAGGGTTAGTTCTCATTCTTTCAGTTTGTTTGGTTTGCTTTAAGTAAAACCAAATAATGTTGTTCATCACTAGTCAAGTACAGTTATTTGGTCTGTATATTGTATGTATTACATGAGTGATTTGTTACTGCTCATCCTTAGCTTCAAGTTTATCAGTTTTGTAGGACTGGTGATGCTGTAACTTTTTCATTGCAACCAGCAGCTTTCACCTGGTCTGCCCGGCCTTCACCACCACTAACTGTTGTACTTGGCACCTTTAAATGTGTTAATTATTCATTATAGGAGGGTTTTTGTGTGTCTCTGCTCTCTGGTGCATAGGAGAAGTCGCTTTTGGTTCCTTCTTTGATCTCTAGCTATATTTTGGAATTGAGACCTAAGTTTGACATTTTCCAGAAGGTTTCTTGAGTTTATATGTTTTTAAGTTTGTAATTTTGATTCCCATCTGTGATGTTTGTTATAATAGTATTAATTGTCTCAATGGATTTGTTTTCGCAGAGAAATCTAATTAAACAAAGTTTTGGGTTTCTTTAACTCATTTTAAACAAAGAATGACATGACTGAATGAAATGCATGAAGTATTGTGTATGATAGTGATACGTGATACCACAGAATACATGGAAATGTAATGAAGGTGTAAATTTTGTTTGAAACTGCAATCATTGTACAAATTGTTCACAAATTTCTTAATTGGCAAGGGCATGTTATTTGTTGTGTTGCTCCCTAGCAAAGTGCTTTCTTCTATACATAAATCAGTGAGTGAGGTCACTCAGACACCACTTCAAAAATGCATTTATTTAAAAAAAAAAAAAAAAACCTACATCAAAACAAACACTATTTAAGGTTAGCTCGGCAGCTATCTGTCCACAGCAAAGTTATCACATTTTGAGTCCTTCTATGGCCTTGCAATCTTTTAATAATCCCTAAAGATAATCAACTGTACTTTCAGCTTTTAATTTACTTGCACGCAGACATATTGCCTGTATATAAATGATGGACATAGTCACTATAAAGTCACTAATTTGTGGACACCTATTTTTAAGCAAAAGGTGAGCTTTTGGGCCGTCACGATCATAGGTTTTTTTAAACCACATGTCACGGGCGAGGGGTGGACGTCACTGAGAACGAAGTACTTTTGAAAACTTACTGGATGAAAATCATGTTGTCATAAATTAGACTTTAAATTAGCCACTGAGCACTCACAAGTAAATTGTCATTGTCACATGTTGTAAGCTGCAAACTAATTTTCTCCTGCACTTTATACAGCATACAATCAAATTTATTTTTTAAAACCAAAGCAGTGCTGACTGCTGGACATTAGAAAAAAATCCAGATATGAAGTTCTCATGAATTGGCATCACCTTTCTGATCTGTAGGCTCTTTCTATGCATTCACTGGCCATTGCATTAGGCACACCTTTTCACCCACTCAAATATCTAATCACATAGCAGTCAACAACAGAAGAAAGGTCATTTAAGTGCCTTTAATGCATAATGGTTGTTGGTGCCAGATTGGCTAGTTTGAGTATTTTGCAGACTACTGATCTACAGGGATTGAATGGTCTGAAAAACAGAAAATATCCAGTGAGCTCTGGACAAAAATACCTTGTTAATGTCTGAGGTCAGAGGAGAAACAACTCAAATAAACACTGGTTACAATGATATGCAAATTTGCATCCCATTGAATCTTGAAGCAGATGAGTTGTAAAAACACAAGAGCACACCAAGTGCCACACCTGTCAACTAAGAAGAGGAAATGGAGGCTAAAATTTGCACACGTTCACCAAAGTTGTAGAGTAAAAGACTGGAATAACATTTTCCTGTCCGGTGAATCAGGGTTTCTGCTACGACTTTTCGATGAATTTGGCGTAAACAATATAAAAACCATATATCCATACTGCTTTGTATTACCAGTTTATGCTGGCGGTAGTAGGGTTGTGATGGTATAAGGGGTGTTTTTCTTTGCACACTTAGGCCTCTTAGTACCGAGCATTGTTAAAGCAGCACAGCCTACCTAGGTAGGCAAAAATGGAAGTTCAATCTGGTACTAGGTGTATCTAATAAACTGTCTAAGTGTAGTCTATAGTATGTATCTTCATTAAAGACTGAAGTAGGGGTGGGCGATAGAAACGATATAAATTTGGCCAGCGATAGAGATTTTGACTATATCGCTCTATCGCAATAGCGCATGTTGATGATGTCATCAAGCTGCGCCTGTTTTGGTCGAAAGCATCGCAGCGGCTAAAACCATTATCATCTGCAAATTATGGCGGGCTACAGTCATAGTAAAGAGATGAAGCACTTTTGAAATATGGGGAAAGCCAAAAACTGCGCTTCCTCCACTTCCATAACATTGATTCATTAATGTTGAATTTTCTCGCCGCTGCTCTATTCCCATGTTGTTGCAGTATATTAATAACTAACCTCGTATTGTGGATGAATGATCTCAGATGTTCTCCTGACTGAAGTTTGCCCCGTGTATAGCATCCTGCTATGCGATTGCATTTGTCTCTGACCACCAGAAACCCTCACGTTAATTTTTATCGAGTGGAAAAAAAGTTGGCGTTCATCCTCCAGCTTCACTGTGCTAATGTTATGCTAACATAGCTGTGTCGCTAGCAATCACGTAGCACATCATTATATACCGGGTAGTCCAACTTCAGTAACCCTGCAAACGCCACTGCTATTTAGTTTTCTGTCTTCATTTATGTTGGAAGTGGTAGCAGAGCTGTACATTTGAATTAGTTTCAAAAATCTCTCAGTCAGAACATGGTATGAAATGTTTAGGTGTAAACTAGTGAGCTAACTTCCTGTTAACTTCTAACTCCGTTAAGTGTAATAAATTCTGTTTTCATGGATGCATGGATGTAAAACTTAATTGTTACACCCGATAAAGCAGCAACGCTGATGATTTAATTAAAGATGAAATAATTTAGACCGTTTTTAACTCTTAGTGTTTGTTTGACTTTGGTACCTGAAGCGGACGGAGTTTTGGACCCAGATTACTCCGCGAAGCTCCTCACTACGGCAGCCGTAATGCTCTGACAATCCATCAAGCAGTGCAGCTTACCGAAGTTGTACTAAAACATTTTTTAACAGATTTCTGCACGCCAAAATGGGTTCGAGGTCAGTAAGCACAACCAGAATTCATACATAAGACACACTCTCGATTTTTGAGAAAATTAAAGGATTTTTAGTGTGGAAAATATGTTATACAGAAGAAAAGAATATATCGTGATATATATTGTTACCGCACGTGCATCAAATTATATCGCAATATGAATTTTAGGGACTATCGCCCAGCCCTAGACTGAAGCACTACTGCTAAAACCTACAATCAGTGAAATTAAAGATGAATGAAGTTAAAGATGAATTTGTATATATTGTTTCTGTTTTTAGTCACCATGTAATCCAATAATACAGCTGAGCTCTGAGAATTCAGATTAACTAAATAAACTTTTTTTCCTCTCTACAATATATTCTGACCACCATAACTTCCCCAGCTGTCACTGCCATAATCCCTCTGGATACACTTGTGGAGGTCAGTCTATAAAACCAGGCAGGAAATCCAGAGAACACAGTCACGCTCTCCTTTTGAAATACTGTTATTTATTTAACCTTTTATTTAACAAGGAAATCTCTGGTGCTTTATTATGCATTTTATAGTGTAGAGTAGTTAACATTATGCCACAAAAATAGACTACACTTTTAGCAGACAAATGAAGGTCTTGCTGTGTTTCTCTACCTGCTCTGGTCTAAACTTAAAATCAGAGTGCATTTCTACATCACTGTGGCAAAAACAGAGGTGGTTATTTGGGAAAGACAACAAATTGCCTCTCTGAAAAGGTTTGCAAGGACCTTTTTGGACCAGATTTTCCTTTGAACCATTAACAGTCTTGTTTCCTCCCTCAGGCCCATCCTGTCCTAATGCCTTTACCGTAGGAACATGACCCTCAACACCCAGAGAGAGAAGGAGCCCCTCCAAAGGCGAGGCAGCACTCCAGTTCATCCCCTTTACCAGCAACCACCTTGGATCCCCAGCAGCACCCAACCCAACCCAGAGCAGCCCCGTCCCCAGCGCAACCACCCCCCTCTGGGACAGTCAGCATCCTACCACCCTGGAGACAAGTCCCTCCATTACCGTGCCCAGTGGAGTTCAGACTCTGATGATGACTCGCAGAGTGATTCGGACTGTGTTTACAGAGTAGTGTTGCTTGGTGATCATGGAGTCGGAAAGACTAGCCTCGCAGGAATCTTTGCCGGGATCACAGACAAGGATGAACAACCTGGAGGTGGGACATTATTATACTTGTTTTTTAAGTCAGTAAGTCACACTTACTGATAGTTTTTAGTTAATTAAGATAGTTAATTAGTATTAGTAGTAGTAGTATAGGTGTTGTTTAATTTAGTTGACAGGGTTAAAGTTTCCCAAAAAATGATGCCCAAAAAAACGGAAAATGATGGACCTAACACCTTTAGAAGTTCAATATTGTACAGAAAGAACATCTAGATTCTTTAAAATAAAGCCCTTTATAAACACTTTAGGCTTAAATAAACTATTTCAATTCAGTGCACATATTCAGGGTATTTTACAGGTAGGATTCCTCCAGTCTTCTTGGAGAACTTGTCAGAGGATTCAAGCAGTCTCTCTGTTTTCATTGTCTTCATATGATCCCAGACTAACTTCATGATGTTAACTCAGCCCCATAAGAACAAATGGAGATGTTACCCTTTGCTGCGCAATACCATAATGTCAAATCAAAAATGCTGCAAAGTTTTAGCACAAGCCACAGATATGTTAGGCCAGTCACTCCTAGGAAGTTTCTCCATTTGTGGATGTTAGCTCTCACCACAGATCGATAGAGTCCCAAAGCTTTAGAAATGGCTTTACGCCTTCCTAGACCGACAGATGAAGGACTTTGTTTCTCTGCTGTTCTTGAGTTTCTTTTGATGGTGGCTGCAAAGCTTTAGCACAAGCCACAGATATGTTAACTGACAACTGACTCTGTATAAATAGAAATTAGCCAAAAGGATTCCTTAACCACAGACAGTTTTTAACCATGCTTTCACAATCTTTTACACTCAGACTCAGTGCACAGTGGGTCAGCACACACTTTCTGTCTCTGACTTTGTTGTGAGATCAACCTTGGCTGGCCTGAAATTGATCATCTGTCACGTGTTGACTGGCCTCAGGCCATAATTGATAAGCTGCATTGATCAGGTGATAGTCTGACGTGATGCGAGGCACAGAGTCTGTCTGCTGTTTTCAGAATGGTCATACATCCATGGGTTTACATGTTTTGTTTTGTTTTTGTTACTTTTGTTTTTTTTTGTTGGTTAATCACTGATTGGCCTTTTTATCTTTTCAAACTGATCTTTTATTTGCCTCCAACATCCATATAATTTGTGCGTAATTGTTTGATTTTCAGAGAGATGAATGCAAAAAGGCTTCTTTTCTGAGTAATTCATAGCACAGACATTACAGAGTATTATTCCAACGAAACATACAGAACATTTTGAAACATTAACATTTTGGCTTTTTTCTGTTTCATTTTTATGTGGGTTGTGCTGTCAGGGTTTACCTTATTGTTGTATCTTTTTGGTCCATCATGTTTTTTATTATTTTAGTCATAGCTCTAGGGATAACAGGGATGTTCAGCTGCATCTGTCAGTGCTCCACTTTGGTTCAAACTAAAATCTCTGGACTAGATTTGGGTGATCTCGCTATAGTCCAGTCAACACTGAGACCGAGGGACAGGTTCAGGCTCATGTTAGGGTAACACTATCCACCTTTCATGTTGCATAGTGTGTGCGACCCATAAACAAAAAAGAAGCAGTACTGCTGCTGCAGCCTTGTGTTCCAAAAAGGACAAACTAAATGTTAATGGTAAGAAAAAGAAAAACAGCCAAGGGAGTTTATTTCCCCCTTCAAACATTAAAAAAAAAAAAATACACCATCAGGAGAATCTCCAGCTTGTTCACCTACAGCCTAATTTCTGAGCATAGCTTGACACATATTAGTTGAACATCTAACTTTTGCCTGCATTTTTTTCCTCTTTGCTTTCTTTACTGCCGCTTCAGTATGTTTGTATACATGCAAAATGGAAAAACAGTCCACCCTAGACACACAGCTCAGTTTTTCACACATCCAATGAAAATGAAGTTGAGGAGAGGTTATATACTAGCATTTCTGAAAGTGCACAGTTCCCTGCATTGCCCTCTAATTCAATATCAACCAATAGATTATGCTTTATAGATCAGTGTTGCTGCTCACACGCATTCATTTCAAAGAGGGCAGAGGGTTTTCCGGCGTGGACTGAGCAGCTCAATCTGATTAAAGTCCAGACTGCGACAAAGCCACACTTGCTGGTGTGTTCTTGATCATTGTCCTGTTCAATTGCACTTGAGTGTTAGGGCACAAGCTTGATAGCCAAACATTCTCATTCAGGAATTTCTGATAGAGAGCAGAATTCATGGTTCCATCAATTACGGCAAGTTGTCCAGGTCCTGTAGCAAAGCGTCCCCAGACCACCACACTACCCTCACATTTGTCTGACTGTTGGTATGATGTTCTCATGGAATGCTGTTATTTTTATGCCAAAATGCTCAACTTTTGTCTTGTAAGTGCAGAGAATGTTTTCCCAAAGTCTTGAGGACCATCAAGATGTGAGACAAGCCTGTGTGTTCTCTATGATTAGCAGTAGTTTTTGCCTTAGTTTTCCCATGGATGTCTTTTAGTCTCTTTCTGACTTTTGAATCATGAACTCTGACCTTAACTGAGCCAAGTGAGGCCTACCATTTGTTAGATGTTGTTCTGGGTTCTTTTGTCATCTCCTGGATAAGTCGCTGATCTGCTCTTGGAGTAATTTTGGTAGGCAAAAGTTTCTCCATTTGTGGATGTTAGCTCTCACCACAGAGTCCCAAAGCTTTAGAAACGGCTTTACGCCTTCCTAGACCGACAGATGACTTTGTTTCTCAGCTGTTCTTGAGTTTCTTTTGATGGTGGCATGGTGTGTTGGTTTTGATCTTTTAGCCTACTTTACTTCATTAAACAGATTTTATTTAAGCACAGCCCTGTAGGTGCTGATATCCTTTAGCCACAGCTGCTCTTCGGTACTTTCAGTGCCAATTAGCAAGTGTCAGCATGCAAACACGCTAAAATGCCAAACAAAATAAAAACCAACATGTGAGCGCGTTAGCATGCCAATCACAGCGTTTAGCTCAAAAGCAGATTCTCAAACCTGTCTTTTTGTATTTATTGTATGTTACAGAAGACACATATGAGAGGACACTGACAGTAGATGGAGAGGAAACCACGCTCATCGTCATGGACAACTGGGAGAACGAAAAACTGGTACAGTGTGTTAGTGTGTTAATGTCAATATAGTAACTAAAACTAGAAAGTACATTTGGTTTATATCACTCATTGAAAAGTGCTTTTCAATGAAATGATTTTACATAAAAAACAATAAGAAGCCTAAAAAAAATCATGTTACATACATTCCTGCTGTTTACATAAAATAACATATCCTCTAACCAAAATTGCAGATATCAGCAGTTTCTAAAAGATGAAAAAAAAATATTGAAAGACAGTTACAGAGTCTTGAAATGACAGCAAAGGCACCAGTGATCTGGAAGTAGGCTTAATGATCGGGACGTCACATGTCTACCACATACAGCATGGCTGTACATGACCATTTAAGGTTTTAAATATAAATAGTGCAACTTTACACTGGATTCTGTAGAGCACAGTGAGCCAGTGCAAGGCTGCCAACGCTGGAGTAATGTGATCTCTCTTTTTTGTCCCAGTAATTAATCTGGCTGCAGCATTTTGAACTAATTGCAGTGACTGACTAACTCTAGTATACAGTGCATTAAAGTAGTCCAGTCTACAGGTAACAAAAGCATGCATAACCCTTTGCAGATCTAGTGCTTGAAAAAAATTATTTTAGTATGGAGAATGTTCTGAGCTGAAAGAAAGTTTTTAACCACAGCATTGATTTGTTTGTCGAATTTCACATTTTTTTTAAAGATTTTTCCATGGGTTTTAACCTCTATTTCATTAAAAGGGTGGTCAAAGATACCAGGTTATCCTTTAACCTCTCAGTTAAAAGTGGAGAGACAAACAATATGATCTCTGTTTTGGACTCGCTCAGCTGCAGAAAACTGAGACATCCCAATTTTCTATACCCCAAAAGCCCTTATTGAGCCTTATTATGGTACAGTGATTTCCAAAATTCAAAGATAAATACAGCTGCAAGTTATCTGTACGACAATGAAAAGAGATATAATACTGAAAATAAAACTAAGAGATTAACAAAACTGACTTAAATAAAAAGCAAAAACTAACTAAAATAGCATCGTGTACATACAAAACAAACTAAACCAACAATGTATAGGAAATGTCTTTAGTTGCAGTCTGGTCAGATTTGGTAGCACAACAGCTTCTGTGAATCTGTTCATAAAGATGAGGATGTCAGTATTACTGTTTCAAATGTTTCCATTGTTTGGTTGTTTTTTGGATCGCTCTGAACTCCTTAAATCATTTCATCTCACAGACAAACACTATGCTACAAACACTACACTTTATTTAAAAAAAAAAATAAAATTATTGTGGAAACTAAGCGACAGTTTGAAACTAAACTGAACTCAAAACCATGGTGTGTCCGTGTGTTACAGAGTAAGGCTGTAGGGCAGGCCAGGAAATTTACAGTGTTTGAATCTCTGGGTTTCACAGGCACATAAAAAAACAATAACAATGGTAGGGAACTGTGTCGAGATGATAATATTTTTTTAAAACAAACTTTTCCTATGTTGATTAAGGTTTTATTTTAGGATCTCTAAAACATAAACTTGTCACTTTGACACAGCAAAATGAATTTTACCAAAAGAAATAAGATATGGTTGATTAAAAAAAAAAAAAAAAACCTACCACAAAAACTAAACATCTCAAGGAGTGCACAAATACAAATAATATGAATACGTGTGTCAGTAAGTTTGTTTTTTTCACATTTAATGTGAAATTCAGAACAAAGTGTTCTGTTGGAGCAAATGTCATAACCAAATTTAACAAACATGTTGCAAATGACCTGAAATGTACTAAAAAGCCTGTACAATAAAGTTCTTTCTACCTTGGTACCATTAAAAAAAAAAATTCTTGAGCTGCAAAGCAGTATAATTTATAGTGGCCATTTGCATAGCTTTCTGGTTATGCGTAGAGGATTATGAGCTAAACCAGTGCAGGGGCTACAGACGTGTGCAGTTGAAGTCCTCAAAAAAGCTGGACAACTTTGTCCAGCACAAGCAGCTTAAGAAGTAGGCATTCATTATGTGAGTATTCACAAAGAAGCTGATAAGATCTGATTTAAAGTCTGGGTTCAACCTTCTCTGTGTTTAGGTTTCCTGTCAGGAGGGGGAGGATGGCCCCTCTCACAATGACTGTCTGAAGGTGGGGAGTGCTTACGTCATCGTCTACTCGGTCACCGACCGCTCAAGCTTTGATTCTGCTGCTGAGCTCCGCATCACGCTCCGACGTACCCGCCAGGCTGAAAACCTTCCCATCATCCTCGTAGGAAACAAGAGTGACTTAGTCCGATCGAGAGAAGTTGCTGTGGAAGGTGGAGTGCAAGTGCAAGACGTACATAAAAACACATAAAAACCACAAAAGTACTAATAATGAATTCATGCTACTATATTAATATGTCTGTGTGCATTTATCCCCAGAGGGCCGAGCATGTGCAGTCGTGTTTGACTGCAAATTCATTGAGACGTCAGCGTCGCTTCAGCACAACGTGACCGAGCTATTTGAGGGCGTGGTCCGACAGATCCGCCTTCGTCGAGACAGCACCGAGGCCATTCAACGCAGGCGCTCCGTTTATAAACGGAAAGAGAGCCTCACTTGTAAGGCCCGGCGCTTCCTGGACCGACTGGTGGCACGTAACAACCAGCGCATGGCAGTGAAAGTGCGGTCCAAGAGCTGCCACGACTTGGCCGTTCTGTGAATTTGTCTGCCAGCAAGTTTTTTTTGACTCACTAGAGCTCTCTCTGGTCGTGATAATGTGGACGTTAGTGTCTCCGGTGATTCTAACGCGCAGCGCCAGACAAGTTCAGCAGTGAACTACATCAGCAGACAGTAACATAGTCACTATGATCCTGTTGATCATGTTTGAGCATCTGGTGTTAACATTTGTGGAACTGTAACAGCAGATGACTTAAATATTGAGATACCAAACAGTTAAGTGTTCAATGTTCATTGTGAGAGTGTGTTCAGTGTGTGTGGATCATGTAATGTAGTTTCCACTGTGTCGCTTGTGTTGTTTTCCTGAGGTTTTGACTGTTTTTAGTTCCCCACTGTGCAGAATAAAGTCTTAATTAAGTCTTAAAGGAATAGTAATCTCAAAATCACATTTTTCACAAAGAACATGATATTGATATGTTATTATTTATGATGATGCAATATTTGTTTCCAAGTTAACTGCTTTTTTGAAAATTATTTGAATTTACTAACTGCTTTTTGTGTCTATTTTTAAAGGATGCATGTGGCCACTGTGACATCAACTCAGACTGTCACTTGGTTTTTGAAACCAGTGATGTCCATAGTTAGAAAATGGAGTGTTAGACAGCTTAGTTAACAAGCTAAATCCACAAGACATGTAGCATCATAGCACAGATGTAGATTCCTGCTGATTTGAGTTTTCACTCACCAACTCGGCAGCACCCTACTGAATAGGGTGTGGTCTTATTAGACAACAATCAATTCTACTGTAAATTTAAAAACCTCCAACAGGACATAAACACTGCAAACATGGTGAAAAAGTATTGAATAAGAAGAGCTGTGGTGTGAAAACAGATACCAGATATTGCCTGTGTTGGTACACCTCAACTTTAAGCCCTAAAATTGAAAAGGATTTTTTTTAAATCATCTAACCACCATGAATGGTGGATGGATGATTGCCATTTTAAGCGCCAATCTCCAAATTTGCTTCTTAATACCTGAAATTTGATCAGAATTTGGCTCTTCTGCTTTCTCGTCTATTATAAGCTGCTAACATTAGCTATTTTAGCTAACTAGCGTAAGCCAAGCACTTGCGCATCAGAAACTAACATTAACTAACATTTTGTTGGGTTACAGGTTAAATTTGAAAAAGCAAAGGACACACACACACAGTGTACACAGTTTCATATTTGTTTTCAGAGTGTACAGTTTCATTTATTTTGAAATATACTACTTAAATATTCTCATCCGATTTACTCTTTCCCTCCAGTTAAAATCTTTTCTCTGCAGGAGACCCAGGGATCAAATCTGTGTTTCACTTCACATAAACACACTGTCAGGCCTCCTGGATATTTACTGTTGTCTTGGTGAGCTGTGGCCCATTGAAGAAGAGTTTGTTTACTGAGAGGTCGCCATGACGACACAGTCACATCTTGACATCTCTGTATGGTTGACATAAAGCAGGTGAGTGTTTGGGATGGTGACTTTTTATGGGATTAAACCTAACATCTACCTGCTGGAAACACATAGTACTTACAGCAACTCCTAGTTTCCACTGTTAAAATATGAATGTTGTGAGCACAAGTAAGACAGACATGAAGGATTATGGATATGCAACCAACACGGATGTACCTGCATGCAAGCCTCCAAAAAAATATATATGATTGACTGGTTGAAAAGCAGGTTGTAATGCAGAGAGAGCAACAACAAAGACAAAAACAATATTTTACTTCAGGAGCTAATTTAAGGGACCAGTTGTCCCACATATTTTTGACACTGCCCCCTGGTGACAGTGCACAGCTACTACATAGACAAAGGCCTGAAAAACTCTAAAAGCACTTTACGCCACAGGCCACATACAGCCCACTTTGATCATAAGTTGGGCTCTTTTTCTACACGATAAATAAAAGCCTGCTGTGACAAATCAAAACATCTGTCAGCATGACTCTTTGGACTTACATTGTAATAAAAAAAATAAAATTACAGAAATAGTTCCTGCAGCTAATTTCCCAGACTGTCCAGTTTGTTGTTGTGGTTTTGTCTTCTTTTTTTTTCTTGTTCTGTAAAAAGTGAACAAGAGAAATTTTTCTGTTTTTCACAAAGTTACAGAGGTTTTATTATACACATAGCTAAGCGTTTTGCAGTTTGACATAATTTGTAAAAGTTGAAATTTCCTTGAAATTGAATAGCAGAATTTTTTGTCAGAGGTCATTTTTGGAGGGGGAAAAACAACAAAAAAACAGTGGCCAACAACACTGTACACAACAGTAGAGTGGTAATACGCAAGCAAATAATGCAGAAAATAGATCTCTTATGGAAAACTGGTCTCAAAGCAAACAGAGAGCTATGCAGGAAGTGCACTTTTATCGTGGTCAAATTCAGGGAATTCATTACAATGTTTTTCAAACGTGAAGTGTAGTTGTGGTCTTCTTTTGCTGTTGGTTCGCACTTTGTGTTTACATCTTTTTGTAGAATCTGTTTACTTGGGCTTTAATTGTTTGCTGTTTTAGCTGTTCAGCAGTTGTTGAAATGGTTTTGTGAGCTTTTAGCTGATATTCTGACATTTCTGTCAATACCGCACATGTCTATATTTAAATAACAGATCCAGCAGTATATCGTGTTAAACCAGATGTTCTCCCTCTCGCCTCAGAGAGGTACAGAGATTGGGGTTCAACAGGTTAATTGTTTATTGCTTAATTACTTTGAGTAGTATGAATAGGAAGTTTTTTATAAGTAGGAAAAGCTGAAAACTTATGAAAATACAGTTAAAAGTCCAAAATGTTGTGCTTGTTTGTGGTGAGCAGCAGATCTAGCAAATTAAGAATTGGCTTCAAGCGCACATTCAGGCCTGTGAGACTCATTTAAACACTCAGACACTGAGCCATGGCTCTGTGCTACATGCACATATTTCTGCATCTCTGCTATTCAAAGCAGGGCTGAAGATTCGGTTCCTAGATACCGACAGGCCATTAATAACTGACATATGAAATTATCATGCAGGATGGATATAAGTCTATCGTACAGTGCCATATGTTTGACACCTCTGAACTTCACCGTCTCAGCGACATATATTCAACTCCTTTAATCAGGTTTTACTGTAAGATTTACTAAAGGATTTAAGCTTAAAAAATAAAACTTAAAAATTAGGTTGCTACACATTGTCATACTTCTAAATATTGGCTATTCAAAGGAAGGTTTTAGTTATATTTTTTAACTGTGACTCATGCAAAGCTACTCTTGTGGTGTTCCAGAATAAAAGGATGGCACTGGAGTAGGTCATTTTATCACACCAAAGGCAATTTTCACTGAATCAGTTCAAGTCAATTCAGTTTTATTTATACAGCACCAAATCACAACAACGGTCACCTCTAGTTGTTTTATACCATAAGGTAAAGACCCTATGACCGAGCACTTTGCAGTAGTAGGAAGGAAAAACTCCCTATTAACAGGAAAAGTCCCTATAACCATCTCAGGGAGGGGGGTTCTCTGCAGCAAACAGCTGGAGGGTGAAGGGAAAGAAAAACAAGAGAAAGAAGAGGTGAGGAGAGGGGAAAAGAAGTTATCAGTGCATCACATGAAGTCCTGAAGCATAGACATAGTACACTGTTATTCAAATTTTCCTTTGGCTAAAATCCTGCAAAATAAAAGTAGTGTTCAAAAAACATTATTACAAAAAGAAAAAGAAAAAACTGTCTTTAGCAGCATAACTAAAGGATGGGTTCAGGGTCACCTAATCCGTAACTATAAGCTTTATCAAAAAGTAAAGCTTTGAGTCAATCTTAAAAGTAGAGAGGGTGTCTGTTTCCTGACAGCTGGTTCCACAGACAAGGGGCGTGAAAGCTGAAAGTTCTGCCTCTTTTCTTCTTTAATAAACTTTAGAAACCAGAAGAAAGCTTGTGGTCTGACAGCACAGAAAATATGGTACTATGAAGTATGTGAGATATGGTGAGGACTAATTATTCATAACTTTTTATCATGCCGCACATCATGAATGTGTAGCACTTTGCTATTTAGCACTAAACACAAGTTTGAGTTTTTACTGCTTGTCCTGGTGTAAAATGCTATTGAGTCACTGCTGAGGTATTTCACTCAAAGCTAAAGATCACAGACTGTTGGCGATGCTCAAAGAAAAGTAAGACTAATGAACCAGTCACTAAAAAATTCACAGAATTGAAGCCGACATGCTGTGAAATAACATCAAGCAGCTTTCCATCAGCAGCAGTTTATCTGGAACCCACATCGACAGGGTGGTCGTCCCAGTTTTTCCTGATCAAATATCCTATCTGTTTATTGATCAGGCATTCCAGTGACATACATTTACACAAATACACACACTCACTCACACACTGCAGCTGTACAGGGACAGTAGATGGAGGAGGGCTGTTGAACATTGATTTGATGAGGGTAATGGAAAGAATGCATGACTCTGCTCAACCCGGATGACACATACACACACTCATGCTCCCAGGCGCACACACACCACACACACACTCACACACACCACACACACAATGAGGTGTAAACATCCTCTCAGTGGAGGAGGACCAGACTCTGAACTGTGAGTTCAACTCCCTCCTGAATCTGTTATGAATAGAAACTTTAAAGTGACTTATTATGCTTATATCTAGCGCCATCAGTTTTTATTCCTAAATTCTTCCAGAGTAGTAGAGAAACACGTGGCTATATGACGAATATTCCCACTTGTTTACATTGTACAGAACCAACAATGGACAAAAACTGTCCAAAACTTGAGCACTTTGAGTATCCTGAAGCTTAAGATTTTCACTCAGAGAATACGTGTGCATGTACTTTTTTCAACTGCTCCCTTTAGTGGTCACTACCAGAGATGGGCAGCGTTACTATAATCCGATTACTTTTTTCAAGTAACGAGTAAAGTAAGGGATTACTATTGCAAAAACTGTAATTAGATTACCGTCACTTTCCCGTAAGCACGCTGCGTTACTGCGTTACTAAAATCGTGATTTTTTTTTGCGAGAATGTCTCATGACAGTGACATAAGCGAGTGCGACGTTCGTGGCAACAGCTGTGTGCAGATCAACAATGGATAATATATCGACGTAATGGGAAATTCACAGAGAAACTCGCGGATTCTTCCACTGACCGCTGCGGCACACCTGCACCAGGGTAAACCTCCGCCTACTCCACTCCTGCTTTACAGGTGAAAATAGAGCAACAGGACTGCTAGTCTTTGATTTTATTTATTTTCTGCTGTGTTTTACTTGCATCTATTTGAAAGAGTGAATGTAAACACACAAAAAAAAATGTTTTATGTGCTGGAATGTGCAGAATATAGGTTTAAATATTAAACAAATTTCTTCCAGTCAGAGAATGTTGCATATAATTAACTTTTTGCTTGATGCATAAAGTTAAAAGATTAAAACTAATAAAACAAGTTTTAAAAAGAGACTTTTCCATTTGATTACATTTTGTATGATGGATTATGCAGAAAAAGTAGAATTGGGCTGAATGACCTATCGCTTTATCACCTATTCAGGTTGTAAATCGTGTTTTTAAAAAGTAACTAAGTAATTAATTACTTTTGAAAATAAGTAATCAGTAAAGTAACGGGATTACTGTTGGGGGGGAAGTATTCAGTAAATAGTTACTGATTACTTTTTTCAAGTAACTTGACCAACACTGGTCACTACAGTGGATCATCTGGCTCCATCTTACCTATTCCCAGCATCCTCACCTGTCACACCAACATTCCCCATGTCCTCCTTCACTACATCTATGGCACTTATCTGTGGTCTTTCTCTTTTCCCCCTGCCTGGCAGCTCCATATTTAACATTCTTTCCCCAATATATCCACTATCCCTCCTCTGCACATGTCCAAACCATCTCAGCCTTCCCTCTTGAATATTGTCTCCAAAATCCTCAACCTGAGCTGACCCTCCGCCTCTGATGTACTTATTTCTAATCTGATCCATCCTGGTCACTCCCAATGAAAATCTTAGCATCTTCATGTTTGGTTTGGCAAAGATTTTATGACGGATGCCATTCCTGATGTAACCTTCCTTATTTATCTAGTCTTGGGACCGGCACTTAAAGTAAACTGTCTTGCGTCCCTCCCTGTAGCTAGCTTATTACTTGTACTTGCACTGATGTCATTATTTAAAGCTTTGGTCATGTTTAAGATAAGTGTCTACCAGTAGACACTTATCTTTGTACTTACACTTGTAACAGGAGAAATCCCAAGCATGCATAATAGGTCCACCACCAGCAAAAACAGATGACGCCCACATAAGGAGTCAGCCAGAGTGACAGAGGCTGAAACAGTGCAGCCAACCAGCACACCACATATTATGCCTCAAGTGTCTTAATATTGCTTTTGCGCTTATGATCTGGGTGGGTTACATCTACTTGTTTTGGTTTAGGAAAAGATCACATTTTTGGCTCGCAATCTAAACCCTACATGTTGCTAAAAGGCATCCAGTGTGTTAACATGTGGCTAAGGCATCCTGCCTTTAAAGTCTCTGGTGAGCTATGATGAGTAAAATAGTCTCTGCTCGGCCCTTTGTTCTTTTACCTGTAAAATCATGAAACACTGTACATGGCTAATTGCTGAGCAACAGGCAAACCTGAATGTCACAGACTGAGAGAAACCCTCTGTGGGTATATCTGCACCTTAACACGCCGCCACTGACCTCAGGCTTATTCTTAATACTATTTCAAACATTTGCGTTTGATTTGCCGACATGGAGTACAGAAGAGAGAAAATCAAGCACTCGCCTGTGTTTATTTAAACTGAACAGTTTCCACTCTGTATGTGTCCATGTCTCTGGTTCAGTGTGCAGACATCAGTCCTGTAACTCTGCCTCTTTATTCACTGTGACACCACGAAGATCTACAGGAATGTAAACTGACTGCAGTTTAGCTTCATGATACTGTGGCTCCACCTGCTGGCTGAATGTTGGTTGCAAAAGACCTTCATGATGTTTTCTTTAAAGATGTAGTCAGCCATTTTTTGAGTTGTTGGTTTTTGTTTTTTTGTTGTTTTTTTTTTTTGGGGGGGGGGGGGGGGGGATAAAAAAAAGTTTTGTAATTACTTCTAGCAAACTGATGACATACATGTAACCCAGTTCCTGGAACCTGCCATATGGCCCCGCCCCTACATCTTTTTTGTTTTTGTTTTTTACCTGTCCAGCAGTTGTAGCAAGCAGAATCATGGTCTGAATGCTTTGTTGAGCCAAACTTATTTACTTTCCCAAGAGGAGCACCATAGTGTTTTAATTGTTTTTGTTTAATTAATTAATTAATTTCTATTATTGGTGTTATTATCTGTGTGGATATTATGGTGGAGCAGACAAGGAATAAAGTCCAGATTGGCAAAAATAGAAGACAACAGGGGGAAAGGGGGGATGGAAAAAAGGACAGAAAAGAAGGGGATGGGGGATGACACAAACGGACATGCGGGGTTTGTGATGAAATGTACTTCATAAATGAGGGTGAGAGATTACAGCAATGCACTCATGCCCCCCAAGGGAGCCAGAGACGGACAGGAAACCCACAAGAAACCGGATGCCGACGGACCACAAGTAAGCTGAAGATCTGAGGCCACATGTCCTGATGACAAACGTGTGTCCTCCCCAGGGAAGCCAAGGGAAAGGGAGGTCCCAGACGTCTTGATGCATGCTCAATCGTCCAGGTAAGGAAATGCCACCTTGATGCAACGTTTTCAGTGGGAGAAACGTTTCATAACTCATCCAAGTGACTTCTTTAGTCTAATCTGACTGCAGGTTTCCCAACCTTATAAACAATACATTGCACAGTGACTGAAACTAGCACTACTGAATGAACAATGGGCTGGAAGGTCAGTTCCTTGATGATTAATCAATCACTAATCAATCCGTCCCAGATGGAGCTCCCACAGCAAAAGGCATGAGTGCCAGGGGACTACAGGCAGCGGGCAACTGACCCTGCGGCAAGCCGAGGATAGGGCCCCGAGAACCCCCCCAACACAGCAGGTTATGACTAGGGGTGGGTTTTTATAATCGATTTATCGATTAAAATCGATTCTGGCTTGGATTACGTAAAATCGATTCATTAAAATCCTGAATCGATTTTTTAATATAAATTTATTTTGCCCGAAATGCCAGAATCTCAGGTGAAATCTCACAAAACTTCAACAACCACCAAACAGCTAAAACAGTAAATGAGAGCAGGAACACGGATTCTGCACAAAGACTTAAACACACAGCGCAGCCCGCGGATCAGAATCAGATGTCGAATTTCTCACAGTCGGGGCTGAAAGCCGACAGCCCGCTGATTCTGATCTGTCGGCGGGTCTGCGCTTTGTGTTCACGCCCTTTATGCGCTGATTGTAAAGCTGTTAGTTTGATGTCTCTCCAAACAATATTGACCGAACCAGCAGCAAAAGAAGATCCAAACTACACTTCACATAAACATCGTCATGTATTCACTCTTACTTTTACTGTTTTGCTTCTACCATGATGCACAGCTCTCTCTCTCTCTCTCTCTCTCTCCCCCCCCCCCCCCCCCCCCCCCCCCCCCTCTCTCTGTACGGTTTTCTGCATTATTCGCTTGCTTGTTACGCACAAGTCTACCGTTGTTTACAGCGCTATCGGCCGACTTTTTTTTCTTTCCGTTTTATATACTTCCGAAAAGAAAACCTAATTTCTGCCGTTCAATGCTGAACAAATTTAAACTTTTTAAAATTATGCAAAATGCAAAATGCTTAGCCATGTCTCTAATAAAACAGCTGTAACTTCAGAGGTAATGTTCATATGTTGATTAATGGTTTTCTTTCGTTTTTGATGTACTGCAGAATATTTTTATAAAATCCCAGGCCAGGAAAAATCACCTTCATGTGTTTCTGTGTTTTATCTTCAGCTACTTTGACACAAAGGCATCTGCTGTGACGCTCACACCTTTGATAAAGTCTTGCGTGTGTCAGCTTCCTTTTTATAGATACAAAAATATGTAAATGTACTGATCTGAATTATAATATTTCTGACTGTCAAAATTTCCCATATTCAAATCGAAGTGAATCGAATCGAATCGAATTAAATCGAATCGTGGATCGAATCGATTCTGGACCTTGTGAATCGGAATTGAATCGATTCTAGAAATCAGTGACGATACCCAGCCCTAGTTATGACTTTATGTCAGCTAATGTTAGACTCTAGTGTCCTAAAAATAACACTTTCCTTCTGATAAATAAATAGTTTGACCACATTCTCATACAGTATGAGAGTTTATTAAATTAGTGTCAAGTTCAACCGTGTTAGATCCACTTGAAAGACATTTTCAGTAATGCTGGCTAACAGCAGCTAACAGTGGAAAAAAGGGGGGCTTACGAACAGAACATTTAAGGATATCCTCAACAACATATGAAGTAGAACAGTGTCTTTGACTGGCATTAGACTCCTTTTAAAACGTTTTAGAGCCTCCTCTAGAGTAAATAGATGAGACTCACCTGGCAAACTGGACTGCAGTTTGTAATCTTGTGACCTCTAGTGGTAAGAATTTACACACTTTAAACTGAAAAAGTTGCATTTCTCTTTAAATACACGAGTTTGTAAAAGCAATACACAAACAAAAAAGTCAGATTTACTTTATGTTTTTCATTCTCCCACAATATGTTCATTCATATATGGCCTCTCAGTTTTGCTTTTCTGCATTTGGTGCAAATGCAAAAGAAAAACATTTTGAAGATGTCCCACAGTTAAGACGTGGGTCTAATTATTGTAGTATTTATTCCTCTCATCCTGTTTAACATTTAATTTCTATCTTTGTTTATCTAATTTTTCTTTCTTTTCCTTAACTACCACCGCCTTTGCCACTGATGTAGTGTATAGGCTGTAACTTGCCCTGTATCATACAGACACACCGAACACGTTGCGCTTTTGCGCAATTTGGTCCTGATGTTCCCAAGCCAGGAAAGAAAAAGACGGAGATTCTGAGCTCATCAGATTCTCAGAGAAGGCATTTTATGTTTTGATCCAGGAGCTGAAACTGTACGATGGCCGCTTTTGAACGTATTTCAAGATGTCAGAGTGCAGTTTAAGCTCTTGTTAGCAGAGTGGGGACCACACACCTGAGAAGGCCTATTTAGCTGTGTGCCTGAGGCAAAATAGTTGTTGTTGTTGAGTGGTAGTTTACTATTAAAATTATTTTACTATTTCCGTTTCATTGTATATTCAGTACATGCACGCGATTTGAGCTATGCTGGTTGCGAAATGCAGTGTTCTGATTGGTTAGATCTGTTTCGAAACATCGGGAAAATCGAGCTTGGTCGGTGTGAACAGCTGCATGAAGAATAGATGAGTCCGAAAAATACTTACAAATATTACGAAATATATATTTCGTGCGAAATATAAAATACGCATGAAATATTCGCACAGATTTTATGTGTGAAAGTTTCTTAAACATGTAGAAAAGTCCAACATGGATCGAGGGGGGAGGGGGGAGAGAGGCTACGAGGGCGGATTATGAGAAATGACTTTTCAGGAATGTCGGCGCCTCCTACTAACCTGAGAACAATGTTACTTGAATAGAAAAGCTGTGCAAACACGTCTGGAGAAGAAAAAACAGCTTCTGACACGTTACTTGTTGGTATGTTTGCAATCCGATAGAGGCAGGGCTTCATTTCCTTTCTGTCACAGAGGAGACACAGAAGAAAACAGAGCCGCTATTGTTCTCTCTGACCAAATATCAAATTTTCAGGTAGACTAAGAATAGTTTTAATTCTGTCTTTATATTTATTCTTTACCCTCAGACCTTTACCCACCACTGCTGGTGAGGGAATAAAAACGAAAACAGTCCTTTAAACATTAGTTTATTGATATTGATATTTGACGTAGGGGCTGATACAAAGAGTTCCCAATTACATGTATTTCGAAGGTTGAGCGGCGGAGTTAAATCAACGGATCCTGTGTGGTTACCATAAAACCGAGCTGGTCTACTGAGTGGTTGATCTGCAGCAGAATGAACAGCGCAGGTAAGAAGTGAAATAGCAGGACAGCAGTGACCCTGCACAGACACCGAGTCCATGCAGGACACACGAAGGATGCAGGGATGAGCTTCTGGTAGTCGGCGCGACTACCAGCAGCAAATATGTTCCAGCAAATATATACATATTAATGCAAGGTGCATTTTTAAGGTTTCTTTGAAGTTTTTTGTTTGTTTTTTTTAAATTCTGAGACTAGATAAATACACAAAATTAAATATTCACTGATTAAATTAAATTTAAAAATTAATTAAATAACCTGTTGCCTAAACTTCTGTTAAATGGCGACCTGATATCAGTTAACCTGTTAATTGCATCATTTGGTTTTTATTTTCTCTCTGGGATTTATTTGTGCTTGAACAGCTTTACTTATAAACAGAGGTTGTTGTATTTTGTTGAGGAAACGATTCCAATGTGAATATTTTTTAGTTTTAGGATTTTTCTTTGACCTAAGTCCTGAAAGAAATGATGACTCTGTTTTTCATAGATGGATATACCTGTTTTTTCTAAAATAAACTTCTTCTTTTTTTTAATTTTTAAAAGGGTGCTGGTAAAAGAAAGCCAAAAGGATTTTTCTTCTTATGTTAATTGTCAGCATTACCACCTCATTCAATTTTAATATAGCTATTGATATGGATGGAAAATTGATATGGATTAGTTTATGCATTTTATTGAGTTGTAATTCTCTCACACTGTAACATTTATCTTTTGGATGGCGGCACAAAGATTGAAAGAATGTGAGAGACTGTGAGAAAGCTGTATGAAGATGGGAGAGAAAAAGAAACAAACATCTACAAATCTCTGCCAAAATCAACATCAAAGTTATAATGCTAAAGTAGCTTCTATTTTGCCCGCATACATATCTGCATTCAAGCACCTGAGCAAGGACTAAGCGACCCCACCTACTGTCCATTGTAGATAAAAGCAATCCATGACCTAGGACTCTGAAGTGTTCTTGTTACAACATGTAGAAGGGGAAGTAGGAGCCCTTTCAGTTGTATTCAGCTCTATTGAAATTAGGCTGAAAGACTTTTAAACAAACAAACAAACAAACCAGAATGACTCAGAAGAATAAGTCATAAAGAATACTAAGAACTGTAGAAGGAAAGTTAGACTGATTGCTGACAAGGGACACGATGGAGGAAAGTGAAGCTCAGAGTAGGACTTGGGACTCCAGGAATGTCCCACCATGAGGAGCCCCCAGGGCAGGCCCAGGACTTGCTAGAGAAATTATATCTCTTGCCTAACTTGTGAGTGTCTCTGTGTCCTCCTGGATGAGCTGGTTTGAGGGAAGCCTGGGTTTCTCTGCTCAGGCTGCTGCTTCAGTGACCAAAACCCCCCAAAACGGCAGAAAATAGATGCATGAAAGGATGGATGAGCTAAGACAGATTCTTGAAGATAAGGGGAAAAGGAATAATTCCCTCTGGAAGGGGAGACCTCTCTTAAACAGAGTGCACAGAGACCAGCCCTGGGTACATGAGCATACATTTCCCTTCCCACAACTGCTGAGGCCCAGCTTACACAATACTTATTATCCATAATAAACTTCAATGTTGATGTCATCCTCTGAGTGTTCACCTTATCCTAAGCAAAAACATCCCCCCGCCCCACCAAAAAAAAAAGGATAATTAATTAATGCATTTAAAAAAAACTTCTCGCTGTGTTAGTTTGAATGGTTTGTTTCTTATTTCTTTTTATTCCAGCTGCATATACCCCTCTCATGCCCACCTCAGCCAACACTTTCAGCAATGCCCCATTCTATGAAGGCAATGTGTCGGCAGGAGGTAAGAAAAGCCCAATTCCTCACATTAATGTTGTTGCATTAACCTAACCTGCTTTTTTTATAGCTTGTTTTATAACTTGAAGATCTTTATCATTGCTGGATGACGGTTCCTGCCCCCCTCCGCCTATATGAAGCCTGTTTTATGTTTTATGCAGATGTTTGCCTTTTTAACGAGTAGTTCAGACTATGTATGTAATAGTGGTATGTGAAAGAGAAAAGAGAGTTGAGAAGTAATCGGTGCTTAAGCTAATCTTAAAACTAGAGAGTGTGTCTGTCGCTCAAAACTCTGCCTCCCATTCTACTTATAGAAACTTTAAAAACTGTGAATCTCTGGGGGGGGGGTTGTGTTTTTGTCATTTTGTATGATGATTTGTGTAGAAGTCCACTTTGTTAGTCTTATTATTATTCTTCAGTGCCTAGTTGTCCTGTTTTGAGTTTCTTATATATCCTGTTTAGTTCCTTTATTATTTAGTATTTTCCCCTTGTGGCCTCTGTCTCTCTTCGTGTGTCTGTGTTTATATAGGTTGTGTGAGTTCTTGTGTCTTATTTCCTCCTCGTGTTTTATTCTGTTTTCCCCTGGCTGCCATGTTTCCCCATTAAGTCATGTTTCTGTGTCTGTCTGCATCTCTGTGAATGTTCCCATTACTTCCAGTTTTACTTTCTCTTGTCTGTGTGTGCCATGTTTTGTTTTACTTCTCTTACTCTGAAGGTACCTTATCTCATGTTTTATGTTTAGCTTTGTATCCTCTGTCTCGTTGTGTGTAATTAGCCCCAGCTGTGTGTGTGTGCGTTTCCTGTTCTCTCGTCATTACCTGTTAATTTAAGCCCTTTGTTTTCTTCTGTCCAGCGTTGCAATCTCCCTCATCCATGGCTGTGTATTTCCCTGTGTGTCTCTTTGTACGATTAGGTTCCAGTATTCCAGTTTAGGTTATTTTCTTTGTGTCACCTACACTTTTTGAGTTTACTTGAGACGTGAGTGTGCGTTTGGGTCCTTTCCTGCCTGCACACAGCTGACTTAAGACAGAATCAGAAATAAACCTGAGGGGTTGCAGTGGAGAACATGTTACAGTTCTGTTCTGATATGTAAATTTATTAACTGTATTTTGCCTTAATTGTGATTTCATGGTGACTTATTTATTTATTACATTTATTTGACTTAAACATGACAGTTAATACAACAACAAAAAAGAGGGGGTCAAATTTTAATATCAAAAGTAAAATGAGATGCATTACAATATATTGTCACCATTTTTGGGTGTGAGGTTAACATGCTTGTTTTTACTGGAATAGCTAACGCTAGCGTGGGCAGAACCCTCTTTCATTCGCACCACAAATTCCTCTGTGCAGGAACAGGCTTGTTCAGCTGCACACGTTGGCTGTGTCCCAATTCAGGGTGCTTGAAGTACGCGCACTACGCGTACTACGTACTATAAGTACGAGAAGTGAGGAAGTGAGAGGCTTGTGAAATGGGACGGTCTAGCCTTCGTCGCGCTGTTCAGGTTGCCTAGCAACCATGATACTAACCGCGAGAAACGCGAGATTGTGTGACATAAATGAAGAAGAAAAAAATGTTTTGTTGGTCATTCATTTTTGTCAGGACATCACTTTGATTAGTTGAGTATCTGAGGCTGAGACCACAGGACTGTAAAACATGATTGTTGGGCTTCATTTCTGTACTGAACAGTCATTACAAGAGTAGTTAGTAAATAACAATTAGCTCTTGTTGTTCATGAGACTAAAGTCATCTCACTGTGGTAATGTAAATATAATATGGCCAATATTATAGTATTGTCAGATTATTATGATATATATATATATATATATATATATATATATATATATATATATATATATATATATATAAACCTCCTCAACATGTCTTGAAGTTCTCCAGAGGCCTGGTAATGAACTAATCATTTGTTTCAGGTGTGTTGACCCAGGGTGAGATCTAAAACCTGCAGGACACAAATATGGCAGCAGTTTATCTCAATTAATGAGAGGAGATGGCATGTGTTTGGCTCCTTCACATAGTGGACATTGAGTTGTTGTGTGGGACACCAGTAGTCCATGTCTGTTGCTGTAACAGTAGTTCGTGTTTAGAGTAAAACATCCCAGCTCACTGACTTGATCGGGGCAATAGTGTGCCTAAAATGTTGCATAATTTTGCTAAGAGATCTGTTACTTTGTGGTAATCTTAGATGAGTAGTTTTATGGACAAAAACCACCAGGTCATTCAGTGTTCCCTTAGTGCCAAAATATAACAGATGTTGGTGTACTATAACTGAAGTAATGTTGTTAAGTCATTAAAGTCATATTCTTTTATTGTCATGACTGTATTTTAAGCTATTTTAATTTTTGTATGGTACCTGATTTATATGGAATATGGTTGAAGTAAACTAAAGTATAAAATACTTAGTCAGTCATTTGTTTAATAGTAACTTAACATTATATAATTCACATATAAAACTATGAATTGTAATTTTAAATGGTTTAAAAGCATGTAGAATAGCATATGTAGGCAAGTATATTTCTCCTTTTTTTTTTATCAAGAAGCAAAGACTTAAAGGAAAAAAAAGAAACAGGGCAGGTTTGGTGGTTGAATCATTCGTTCCCACAATGCCAAATGCCAAATCTACGCCCTTGAATTCATGTAACCAAAATGTGTCATTTACAAGTGAAGTCTTGACTAGGGATGGGTATCGAAAACCGGTTCTTGTTCCCACTGTTTCAATTCCTTGAAATTGTTTGCCATTTTTGCAAACGATTCCCTTATCGATTCCAGTCGCCCCGAATGACGTCACCACATTGCGGAGTGTCATTTACCTGGCAGGAAACACGGTGCCTAAGCGGCTCAAACACTAAAAAGTTTGATTATACTTTACGTGAACGGAAGACAACAACTTGCAATACTTGCAAAGTAGATATTTCATTTAAGGGAGGAAACACTACGAATATGCAAAAGCATTTGAACAAAGTCTGTAAGTTGTAAAAAGCTTTCAAAAAACACATATAGATTTTGTTTATTAAGCAGTTTCTCTTGTATACAAACATGAAGGAAAAAAAATCCCCTTTGAGGTTAAAATTATGCTAGCTTACTCAAAATTACTCAAAAGCATTGGAACTCAATTTTAGGAACATTGGCAAGTTTTGAGTCTTTTAGAAGGGGAAAGTGTCAGGTAAATGTAATCTTAATTTTAGTTTTCTGAGCCATTATTCTGCTGGCATGTCAGTAGGAACTGATATTCCCATAGATGGATATAATCATTTTTCTAAAATTAATAATTCCAAATAAAAATAAATAGAAAGGGAAAAATCTGTGTGAAGATGGCAAAAACATTAAGATGTGGCCAAAGTCAACACTGAACTTATAATGTCAAGGTAGCTTCTGTTTTGCCTGCATTCACTGATGCGTGAAATTGTGTTACACCGTTATCAAATGTCACCTTTTTTTTTTTCTTTTTTTTTTTACAAAGGACATTTTGCTTGTTTTAGGCCAAGCTTAATTAAAGCTGGCTTTTCTGTTTTCGACTTTTAGTTCTGCATGTTTGCTGAACGAGGTTCGTGGTATAGGGCCCAAACCTCCTAAGCTGTTCGGTTAGAACTTTAGTGTGAATGAAAATTTTTAAGTTCATCCAAAATATTGGTTTCAATGGTTTGTTTCTTCTTGTTTGTTCCAGCTATGTACCCACCGGTCATGGCACCCCAAGCCAACATGTTTGGCAATGTCCCAGGCTATGAAGGCACTGTGCCAGGAGGAGGTAAGAAAAGCCCGGTTCACATAATTCCTCACATTAATGCTGTTGCTGGTACTTGAAAATTTGTCATTGATGCAGGAGGTTTCCTGCCTCCTCCCATGCCCATGGAGCCAGTAGCCCCACCCCAACCCGCCCCTGAAAATCCTGAATGGAGGTACGACATATTATCTGTGTCTTTCAGCTGCTCAACAACCAGTAGAATATTCTGGTTTAACACAGAGTTTATGTGTTTTGTAGCATCCCCTCTCTGTCTGAAAATGCAGCTCGTGAGGCTTTAAAGGAATTTGTGTCGTCTCATTGCTGCTACGGTGACGCACCAGTCACTCAGGGAGTCATCACCTCCATGGAGCCATTCAACACATTTAGGGTGATTAAATGTTCCCTTTTTATAATGCTGTCAGCATCAGTGATGCTGAGGACTGAGTTACCTCCATATCTGCTTTTACTATCTCTGCAACAGACTGGTTTGAACTGTTTGTACTCATAGTTTTCTAAACATTTGACCAAAGGACATAATTGAATGATAATGAACTGTTAAGAATAAACCTATGTAATGATTCTTTTTGCTCAAAAACCTGAGGGGTTTTAGTAAGTGTCCAGACCTGCTGAAGTAGTAGTTTGCCAGGACTTTTCATCACACCCTCAAGACTCTTGCAAGTAGCTCAAAGAATATGGAATACCGGTTCCAAATACCAGTTTTACCACAAAATTTGTTATGCAGTAATATGATGCCCAGTTATATGAAACCAAATTGGAAATACGTTGTATGTTACAAGTTTAAACAAATTGTGGATTTAATATCACAACTATCTCAGGTTCTACACTTTTAACAGTGAGAGTGAAAATAGTTCTTGTTATTCAATATTTCCACCCCCATTTGTCTCCATCTTATACTTATTTTGACAATAAGATGTTTTTTCTCATTCTACATGTGCATTAATACAACTCCTTCCTGATCCAGAAACAGACTGAAGGCTCATACAGTACCAGGCTGACAGGCAATAGCTGCATGAGCAGTGTTATTACAAAGTCCTTCTAAGTGATGACATCTTGAGCATGCAGAGACAAAATAAAGGCAAAGATGTGTTGTCAAAGAGGACAGTCTCAGTTCAAAAAACTGTTTCACATCAGTTTAAAACAAACCTTAACTTGCACATGGCTGACATGTGACCTGAAAAACTTTAAAGTGACATTCAATTGTGAATAAAATCATAACGCCTGTAACGTGTATCTGACACAACAAATATGCTTTTATTTTAACATGTCCAACTTTTTGCACATGATGCATAGAAACGTATGTTTCACTTTCACTCTGATGTGAAATATAGAGAAATTAGCACAGTAATGTTATCAGCAAATCCAGTTTCTCTCAGTAAAGTCTGTTTTTTTGTTCCTTAGTACCGTCTGGAGACATTCACTGAGTCCAGGTCAACTGACTGGGCCCACAAACCACATGAAGGTAAACGCACATTTTCATTTTGTTAAATCCAAACCTGATGTGGAGCCATTAAAATGTTCATTTTCATTTGTTTCCTTGAGCCATGCTCTATAATGTTCTGTTATTATAGAGCAAGGCTGGATGCTTTTTAATCTGATGGTAGAGTTTTGTTGTTTCCTCTTACCAAACCACATTTTTCACTTTGTTCTTGACCACACTCAAAGTTTATGGCCTTGTGAGGGATTAAAAACAATAGTGTGATACTCAGAGCCTATTATGAATCAAACTCCAGAACAACTGATTAATAAATAGTGTTTTACCTGAAAGAGTTAAATCTGGAAATTTGCTTTGGTTTTCATAATAATGAAATGCCTTTTTTTATTAATCATTGCGTAAACCTACTGACAATGCAGTAACTTACTATACTAGTAGTTTATTGACTGTCATTTTCTGTGATCTCGTGTATTTAAAAGGTGAGACTGCTGACTTTTACACCCAGCCCGCTCCACGACCATGGGAGGTCCAGGCCACACCCCCCAAACTTTTCAGTGACCACACAGAGAAGATCCGGGTGCCCTACACGTCCTCCGTCAAGGTGGCTGAATAACAAAAGCTATCTATCAAAGTGCTGGGTTACCTGCAGTTTAGTTCTGAGCTTTAAGCTTGAAGATATATATACTTAAAGAATGGGATACTTGAAATCTGTGAAGATTTGAGTTCCTGAATGAGCTGGTTGCTAACATAGCACGAGGTGTCAGTGCTATAGTCACATGTAGTTTTCACTTTAGCTGGAGCTCTAATTAGAAGTTAATTAGAACACAAACTGTGTGTGAGGAATCTAAGGAGAACTCCCCATCAGTGTGATTCTGAAAAGTTTTTACCTTTTACTCATTTTTATCTTTTTTGTGTGTGTTTGTGTTTAGCAATGCCACACGTGCAATGCAGCAGGTACTGAGCAATGCAAGGAGTGCAGTGGAAGTGGAAAAGTAAGGAAACTCTCAATAGTAAATAATAAGACATGAAAAGTGTAATCAAGGTACAATTAAAACATTTGCTTATTTGTGTCGTTGTAGAAATCTTGCCTGATGTGTAATGGTGGGGCAAGGTCCGATCCAGCCTGCACTCGCTGTAATGGCACAGGCAAAGACAGGTACTGAATGGTCACACAAACTGAAAATAAAACAGAAAAAACACCAGTTTCAAAGCTTATATTTTGTATTATCTTCATCTACCTTTTTCTTTTTAAACATGCAAACTAATAATGATACGCTGAATTAAACAATTACAATTGAAATGATTCAGTGTTAATAAATTGGGATCAGACCTCCTATTCTTTTTTTTAATGTTGGCAAGCAAGTACAAGAATTGTCTCCTGAAATTCATAGATTTTAGATTCTGATTGTTCTGAATTTGTGTTTTCAAATAATTTATTCACTATTAACATTTTAAAGTCAAAAACACAGCTTAATATATTGCATTTTGATTAGATCATATTTGCATGAAAATGTTGGGGTTGTGAGCGTGTAGAAAATAATGTCAGTAGGGATTGTTGGCCCCTAGGTGAATTTCTATTAATAAAACTGTACTATACTATGGAGCCTCTACCTCATGTTTTCCCCTTCAGATACAGGTGACCCAATCAAACGCAACAATACACAGTTTAAACCCCACTTCCGTCTTAGAAGACTATTTGGTGAGCTGTGCGAAGTAGATATCTACTTATCAGACTCAGAAAACAGCCAGCTGGGATGATGATGGACTTTTTCTCTATACAGGGAATGAGGTGACTCTTTTACATGTACTGAGCAGAGCGTGAGACTTTCAGACTTTGAGGGTTTATAAACTTGTGAAAAAATGGCTTCATAACGTGTTTGTCAGCGTTATGGACTGCAAGTTCTAACATGAATAATGAATTGAATTACAGTCAGTTAACAGCTAAGCTTTTCATTCAGGCATTCATCTGGCCCTCTCTGTTGATCAATCACAAAGCTATTTATTTAGTAACTTTAGTTTTTATTCTGAAGCTGTGGTGCTGAATGGCTTAATGAAAATTGGAATGGAATCAGACAACCCCCTTCTCACACACACACGCACACACACAGTCATGTCATCAGTACTGTCATGGGACAGTGTCAGTTTGTTTCAGCTGGTTTGAGACACCTCTGGGAGGTGACAGCTCTGGGAGGCATTGCAAGCCTGCAGCAAGTTTTTCCTGGTCTACTTGTATGTCTGTCATTTCCTCAGAACATACCAAAGTCATAACCTTTAGCCTATTTTTTTTTTCCTTAGCAGTTTTTCTCTTTCTTTTCAAGAGTCCACCGAATAAATCACTTTTTCTTCTTTTTCTGCATGTCCATTCATTTTCTGCTTAAATCTCTGCTCATGTCCTCAATGATGCTTTATTTTACTCAAATTAAAAGCAAAAGTAGAAGTATTACAAAAGCAAGAAAAGCCTCATTAAACAATTGTTTTATAGATGAATGTTTTATAAAATAAAGGGTTTAACAATTTAAAGAGTGAAATAAAATGCTGTTGTTGCTATTTGTTGCTTCAGGGACTTCTAACTGACGCTACAGACTCAACTGATCATCTGTCTGCTCCCATCTGCCATCTAGTTATCCCACAATAACTGGGATAACTTTTTGTAAAGAAATGATCATCTAACCCAATAAATATGAGCAAAGGAAGAAATCAGTCAAAAAATGTTCAGCAGGATGTGAAATCATAAGTTACTTTTATTTATTTAACAAACTTTTAAAAATACATTTGATAATTAAAGTCTTTTATGAGTGTATCCTGGTTGAAGATGGGCAGCAATATTGACAAAATAAACAAATATCGGATTTTTTTAAAGTTAAAACAAAATCTAGAGAATCGACAATGGTCAAGACTGAGTCAAACATATTTAAATGATTTTATTCACTTCAATGTGGACTTATGTAACAAAGAAAAAATTGGAAAAAAAAAATTTGTATGTCTATAAGTAACCAAAAATAATGAGTTATGTGTCTGTGTGTGTTTAGGTGTACAAACTGTAATGGTAGTGGGAAAAAGCAATGTGAAACCTGTAAAGGAAAACGTCAACTGCTGACCTACATTGAGCTAAAAGTGGAATGGTGAGTACAAGTACAACAGCAGTTTCAGTGTTCCTATATTTCCTATGATTCCTGTATGAAGATTGGGTTCTTCAAGTGTGTTTTAGGTGTCATTTGGAAAATTCAAATGGTCCTGGAGGAGGTTGCAGAAGTATATAAAGACACTCAATTTAACTCCTTTAAATGGTTTAAATTTGTTTCTAAAGCCCTTGAAGCCAATTTTATGCTACATGTCCTGGATACTTGCAGAGTTAATTAAGGATACTTAAGGTTTTGTTTGAGGTCTGTTTGTTTTGACAGACCTCAAACAAACTTCACTCAGTGAAGCAGTGGGCAGCCACTAAGCAGGCGCCCAGGGAGCAGTGTGTAGGGACGGTACCTTGCTCAGGGATACCTCAGGGTAGCCGTTCAGTGGATTCGACCCCCGACCTTCTGATCATGGGGCGTCCACTCTACCTACTGAGCTATCCCTGCCCCAAACTATGTTTGGGTGGTGTGGTGGCTTGCACTGCATCACAGCAGGAAGATCATGAGTTCAACTCCATAATCTGGTCAGGGCCTTTCTGTGTGGAGTGGAGTGCTCTCTGTGGGTACTCAGGCCTCCTTTCACAGTCCAAAGACATGCAGTTACTGGTGGTGATTCTAAATTGCCCTTAGGTGTGAACGGTTGTCTGTCTCTCTGTGTTAGAACTGCAACAGACTAGCCGCCTGTCCAAGGTGTACCCCACCTCTTCCCCTTGCACTCATGCAACCCTGCTAAGGATAAGCGGAAGAGAATAAATGTTTTTTTGAGTGATGCTTTGGTGCCCTCTAGTCAATAAAGATGAAAATTACATGCTGCGAGTTTAAATTGAAAACAATAGAAACTTGATTGGTTAAAACTTGAAATGATTGATTCATGTAGTATTGTATTCATCAGGATGTAGAGTGTGTGTTATATCTGTATTATATTTTATATTTGATGGATACAGCATGAATATAGTTCATATCTGTGTGTTTGTGTTTAGGAAAAACCATGTGGAAGATCATCTGGTGGAGCAGAGCTGTGGTCTGAAGAGTGATAACCTGCGCTCAGTAAAAGGGAAGGAGCTGTTCAAGAGCAGCCAGAACCTGGTAAACACACACACACACACACACACAATGTAGCTTCACTTTGAATCCTAATAAGATTTTTTTTTTTTTTAATACCAAAATTTCATACAAAAAACTACATCTCAGTAGTTTCACACAGTCGTTTGGAATGTTGTATTCTATGTTTGAAATGTTGAAATAATCTCCATAAATTAAACATAAAGCCACTGCAGGAACTCACCTCAGACAGGTGTAGTTGAGATAAATGTAAAGGTTGGGGAGAAGGAAAACACATTGCTGGGGTTAGCTGTGTGAATATTGTGAATTAAACTCTGTCTTTCTTCTCTCAGGTCTACCCACTGCTTGGCTTTCCAAACCCAGCAGTCTCTCAGGCCTCTGAGCGTCTGATCAAAGAACATCAAACTAAGTATGGCCAAACCTCCAGGATTCTGCAGCAGGTAGGCCGACACACAGCTCAAGAGAAAAATTATCCAGATCTTGTCCAGAGTGTGGAAGGAAAGAAAACAGCTATCCTTGTTTCATCAGCAGTTAATTCTAGTTGAAATATAATTGATTTGAGCTGAAATTCCATTATTTGTAGTTGAAGCAGCAAGGAAAATGTGCAAAGTTTACTTTAGACTTCTGTTTTGAGTCTATAGGCTATAGTGTAGTCACCCCCAGTGGCCAGCCTGTGTCGGTGTGCCTGTGTTACTCTGCAATTTATTGCTTTTCTCTGCAAAATATTTAACTTAACTGATTCCTCAGTTGGTCAATAGAAAAATCATAAGACTGTTCAATTAGTAAAGTAATTGACTGCTACAGAAGCTCGAGAGATAAGGTGACCTATAAAGATAACTAAAGCTATCTTGAATGATTTGATGGTGGTTGAAGAGTTAGCTGTTATATAAACACTCAAAAAAGGGGAATTAATTGTTGGAATTTTTGTTAAAGAAAAGGACATAAAGGTTTGAAGCTGGTCGATTGAAGATTAACACAAATCTAAAACGTGGCTAAGAAAAGTGCTCATTTCCTTTACTCCAGCTTTCAGTCAATGCTAAGCTAAGCTAAAGTATTCTGACTCAAGCTGACGCGCTCTGATATTGTTGAAAGTTTTCCTTTAATATGAATCCCTCCATCTCTCTCTCTTTCAGAGGCAGACGGTCGAGCTGATCCCCATCACTCAGGTGAACTACAAGTGGAAAGACAAGAGCTACGTCTACTACGTGTACGGCAACGAGCGCAAAGTCAGTGCTGACAACTACCCAGAGACCTGCTGCTGCGTCATCCTGTAGACTCACAAATAAACACAATTCAGAAGCAGAATGTGCAGCCATCACTTTGGGTTGTGAAGCTCAAGCACACTTGGCTTATGCAGCAGGACAATGTCTGAAATACAATAGAGTCTACTTCTGAATGGTTTTAAAAAAAAAAAAAAAAAAATAGATAAAGAACAAAAAGTGAAGGTTTTAAAGTGACCTAAGAAAAGTTTGGACTTATATCAGATTGCGATTTTTGCCTTTCATGCTCAAAAACTCTTGAGCGTGGCTGAATTTAAACAATCCTACAAATAAGAGTGGGCTATTATTCCTCTACAGCGATATGAAAGAGTCATGGCCAGTTATCACAAATGTCTGACTGCAGTTTTTGCTGCCAAGGGTCGCACAAGCTCTTATTAAGTTTAGGTTTAGCAGCAACTGCTTTTTACCCCTTAAGCGTAGAAGGCTGATGGGGTATCGTTGTCACCCCACCGGCCAGGCATGTGGTCGGGTGGTGTGGACACCCAAGTTTGTGAATGTAATAACTCAAGAACAAGGCACTGTAATATCTTAAAAATTGCAATTCTTCATTAAACCCCTGAGGAAATTATATAAACACCTGCACCACCAGGAAATGAACCCAGGACACAAGAGTGGTAACCTTGTATTATGCCACTACACAAGCAAAATAAGCTCGGCCTGACACCACACCGTGCATCTACTAGGAAACTGAGGGTTAGCACTGGCGGCTGCCAGTATTTTTCACGTAGTATCAGGTAGGTTTGGTTAACGTTTTTCCCTTGATGAATGAAATCATCAGTTAAACAGTGTATTTTGTATTTTCTCTGGTTATCTTTGTGTAGAATTAAAACGTTTTTGATTTGAAACATTAAAGTATGACACATATGTTAAGAAGTAAGATATCAGGAAGGGGGCGAATACTTTTTCACAATAATGTAAGTGGTCAAGCTAAAGGAATAACTGTGATATTTCACATCTTATAATGCTTCATTTAGAGCTACTGTATCCATACAACCCAGTCTCATAGGAAAACATATAACAGACTGTGGGGATTATATCATTTTATATCGTGTTTATTCTCTTATATCCTTTTTATTAAGCTTTGAGTAGTGGCATTTGATTAAAACATTTATTCAATATATATTACACATATAGTTTCAAGCATGTTATTACATATATTGTAAGAATGTGCTTATGAAAGAGTTGGCCTTCTGTCTGGGATGAGGTTACAAGCTTTATCTGGTGAGATGAGAGGTGAGACAGAGTGCAGTGAGGTCGAGACAGTTCGCCTGCATACACAGACAGTATATAGATTCATTTCTAGGTTCGAGTTAAGATATATTTTGCTTGTAACTGCATTTTGTGCCTGCATAAGCAACAATTTTTGTAGAATGTGTTTCTGATGTTCCAGAGATAAGCGAGAATAAGAAGATCAATAGGAAGCACCTGGCGTGGAGACGGAGAAAATGTCTTTTTGAGTGTGTGTCAAAGGTTGTCAGCAGAAGAGCTGTGGTTACTGTAACTTATGCATGTTATGTATCTGCTTTGGCGCATGAAGGGGCGTTATACCCTGACATATAAAAACATTTTAAGTATGCTGTTTTGGGGGATTTATGCTGAGGATTGTGATGGTGTATTTCCTTCACACAAGTGTTTAATAAAATCATTGTTTTGACGCACTTGGACCAGCAGTCGTTTGTCTCACACCTCAATCACGAATCGGGACAAGACACACCGGTCCACTGCATCCATTTCACACTTTGCTTCTACAAAAAGTGAAACGGACAGGCACGCAGAAGTTGCATCACCAGCAGGGGTAGATAATATATTAAAGCCACCAAGTCAGTAGTGAACAAAAAACATATGATGTACATTCCAATGTCCTTAATCACCAGAAATGATTAAGCAGGGCAGATAATAATATATATTTATATATGTAAATAGGTTCATAATGTCTGTTTAAACACTTTCCTGTGATTATTTTCATGTAGGCTTGAAATAAAATATCTCCCTCCGCTGTTACTGCAACTTACTGCAAGTTCTGCATGCGTGTCCTTATCATACTTTGGAGATATCAGATGAAGATGATTCAAATTTTTGCAGGGACTTAAGGACATTTGAATTTTTTTTTATATAATAGAATTATGAATATAATATGTACCTTCACACAATGTTTATAGCAAGTCGCTGTAAAAAACTGCAGCACTTTGTGAAGGATGGCTACATTTGGGCTGGGTTTATTTGTTTTCACATTTACACTAACAGGAAATGTTTACTGTTGGTGATTTTTGTAATATAATGATGTTGCCAATCAAACTACTATCCTATAGTTACCAATTGCTGTACACTTACTCTTCCTTACTGCCCACTTAATTTCACTTCCTGTGGAAGGTTTTTGCTATGCTCTGAAGGCAAAAACCAGCCTCATGTGCCTCTAACTGAAGGTGTTTCTGTGTTACCAAAAAGTTTACTCCAAACATGTGCCAGTATGTGCCACTATAGCATCTTCAGTATTACAAGAAAACATCCTTTTATCCATCTAAAACTTTCAAAAACAATGGCGTGCTACTTTCTGTAGACGTGACTTCAACTTTAAACAATGTGTGATTAAATGTTTCCTCTAGAAAAAAATCTGACTAATCACAGTTGAAAGGTGAAATAAAAACATGAGATGATGGCATTAGCCTGTGGGTTAACCTCTTAATATGTTGCCTTATGTGTTCCATTTAATATACTATCTACAGTCCTGTTCTCTTTTGCTGCTTATGCGATTCTGACATGAAAAAATGTGGAACATATATAAAGTGCTTGGTTTAGGATCATAGAACATTAAAATGTTTTGCCAGCAGAAAAACACAATCAAATAATAAAGCTTTGTCTTTGAAACTATTACCGAGGCTCATCAGGGAAAGACAAAAACACTATGTCTGTGAAGGTTCTCAGTCATCCAGGTCATCGTAGTCAAAGGAGCTTGCAAAGAAAAGCGTCTGGACTTCTTTAAGTTACTTGAAGACGTTTCACCTCTCATCCGAGAGGCTTCTTCAGTTCTAAGGTCAAATGGTGGAGAGTCCCAGATATAAACCTAGTGGGAGTGTCCCCCCACAGAGGGACAAAAGGACCCCCTGATGATCCTCTAATCGCCTGAGCCAAGGTGTGGAACTGGGTGTGGGTCCCAATCAGCCAGAGTTTCAGGTGAGTTCATTGTGAAACCTGGCCCCACCTTATCATGCGAATTCCTGAGGTCAGATGGCCCAGGGTGTGAGTGGGCGTTAAGGCGTCTGGGAAGGGATCTCAAAACTGGATTATAGATGGCAGAGAGTTGGTGTCGTAAACCACCGCCTCGTAAACCACCCCGTCGTAAACCGTGCCCGTGTCCTGTAGCAGGACACGCTACAGCAGAGCCACCTCCACAGGACAAGATTCAGCTGTCCATCTGCATCTTAAGGATAAAGGACACTCTTTCGAGGATGCCAATGTTCACATTTTGGACAGAGAGGACAGATGGTTTGAAAGAGGAGTAAAAGAAGCCATCTATGTCCACTGTGAGCGACCATCTTTGAACAGAGGCGGTGGTTTACGACACCAACTCTCTGCCATCTATAATCCAGTTTTGAGATCCCTTCCCAGACGCCTTAACGCCCACTCACACCCTGGGCCATCTGACCTCAGGAATTCGCATGATAAGGTGGGGCCAGGTTTCACAATGAACTCACCTGAAACTCTGGCTGATTGGGACCCACACCCAGTTCCACACCTTGGCTCAGGCGATTAGAGGATCATCAGGGGGTCCTTTTGTCCCTCTGTGGGGGGACACTCCCACTAGGTTTATATCTGGGACTCTCCACCATTTGACCTTAGAACTGAAGAAGCCTCTCGGATGAGAGGTGAAACGTCTTCAAGTAACTTAAAGAAGTCCAGACGCTTTTCTTTGCAAGCTCCTTTGACTACAAAAACACTATGTTGCCAAAAGTATACACTCGTCTGCTTCGCATGCCTATGAACTTGAGTGAAATCCCATTATTAGTCTCAGTCTCCACTCTAAATCATTACAAATCATCTATAGGATTGAGTTCACTGGACACATGTGGAATATTGTTGTCTTTCATGTTCTTCCACGGCTGATCTGACTAACTTGCCCTTTCTTTGAAAGGAACTCCATTATTAAGACAAGTTTTAGCTAAAATATGTACTGTGCTTTCAACAATATATATGTGGTATTAAAATACGCCAAATGTTTTCCTTTTAAGCACATTTTATATAAAACCGATTTACCAGTAGGCCGCCATTGTTATTTACTTTTGAACGCACTCTGGGTAGTGACGTCATACGGTTGCATCGCAACGAGTTCACAGTTAGCAGCGCACTGGAAATGGCTTCCGTTCAACCTTTCCAGTTTGAACCAGAGCAAACCGAGAGAGAGGATGAAAATAGTCAACCAGTACTTAGTTTAGATGAAGATGAAAACAATCCGTCACGCGAGAGCGAGGGAAAACTACTGGTGTCTATGCGGCTACTGCTTGCCAATGGCAACAGCGACTGAGAGCGTTTGTTGTAGCTCAACTTTATGGCAGCAGCTATCCATGGTATCGCATAACCGCATGATAAAAGCATTAATATAATTCTAATTTTTATTAGACAGTAAATTTACGATATCGTTATTTTTACAGATTCTCCGTGCAATTTGAGGCCTTATGTCTTAATCCAGATGTTCTTTGGACAGCCCTTGTTAGCCTCCATGACCGGTATAGTTCTGGTCTAACAAGTCGTAACCAGGTCACTGATAGGCAAGTTAATTAATACCGTTGCTACACTATCAAAAAAAGGAAAGAAAACAGGGAGCATCAGCTAGCACCAATGACTGTAGAAAACATCGGTTATTGCAATGACACGTATTTTTATTTTGGGGGGCGGGACACAGATTGAAACTTTACTGATAAATTCGCCAAGTAAAAAAATACCAGGGTCCACAAATGTAATATGACAACCTAATTGGCTCACAGGACGATGACGTCACATATATTTGGAATCTTACAACAAATCGGATCCTTTGATCCTTTGATACGTAAAAACCCATAAATAGGGGTGACAAGCAACGACTTTTACTTCGTTAATCGCAGCATTTATGTTCGCAGAATTGAAACGTTCACCAAAGAAGTATTTTGAAACACGTTTTCGGAGTAACTGTTTACAGATTCCAACATGTCTCAGAGGAAACGACCCTACAGATTTCTAACTGAAGTTTTCTTGTTTTTTTTTCTCTCTTTTTCACTAACGGAAAAACGACTCACTCAGGCTCACCTCTGCAGTGCTGCCGTCTCCTGTAACGCTGCATGGTTCTAAGGTACTTTTTCTTTCTTCTTCTGTTGTTCTTGTAGTTTTTCTCCTCAGGTGCGGTTTGAAGTATCTGTGTTGTGCTGGTCTGGTCTGTCTCTAGACCAAGGGTGTCAAACTCAAATACACAGTGGGCCAAAATTCAATCTGGAACAATATTTATTGAAAAAAAAAATCTTCCTCCAGATATAAGAATGAATCTTTTCTTATGTACTCAAACAAGTTTTGCTGAAAAACTGAATATGGAACAAGCAAAGCTTAATACTAAACGATATATATATATATTAGCTGTATAATACCACTAGGCCAGCTCTAATAGTAATTTGATATGGCTTCGCTGGCCAAATGTAATTAGGCTGCGGGCCAAATTTGGCACGCGGGCCAGAGTTTGACACCTATGTTCTAGACCATAGGTGTCAAACTCTGGCCCACCTAATTGCCTAATTCGCGGGCCAAATACCAAATTACTATTAGAGCTGGCCTACTGGTATTATACAGCTAATATATATATTGTTTAGTATTAAGCTTTGCTTGTTCCATATTCAGTTTTTCAGCAAAACTTGTTTGAGTCCATAAGAAAAGATCCATTCTTATATCTAGAGGAAGATTTTTTTTTCAATAAATATTAACATTAGCCCGCGACTTTGTTTCAGTTTTGAATTTTGGCCCACTGTGTATTTGAGTTTGACACCCCTGTTCTAGACAGTCCCGGCTGCACCCATCAGTAAATGGTGGAGGCTCACAAGGACAACACAAGTTTCTGAACTCCTCTGCGTAAGGGTTTCTCCGACGAAGTGAGGGCCATGAGGTACAGCTCCCCATCCCCAGGTGACCCTGCTAGGTCCACCTTCTTAGGGAAACCCAATGCAGAGGAGCCGAGAGAGCCAGGAACTTTGAGTTGTTTGTCCACTCAGGCATCATTCATACTTGCTGTGTAGGCAAGTTCCTGTCAGAAGGAAGAGGCACAGCAGGTGCGCCGGGGGGCAGAAGACGGTGCCTCAGTGCCTCTCTCCTTCTGACATTGTTAAGAAAAAGCTACAAATGTATAATTATTTATATTTTTATATGCAGGTAATGTCCTCAAGTTCTTAATAACCACTTTTTCCTCTCTCTCTGTTTGTGTTTATTGTCTCTTTCAAACAGGTGCCGGTCCTCACCTCTGCAGTGCTGCCGTCTCCTGTAACGCTGCATCGTTCTAAGCTACTTTTTCTTTCTTCTTTCTGTTGTTCTTGTAGTTTTTGTCCTCAGGTGAGGTTTGAAGTGTCTGTGTTGTGCAGCTGGTCTGGTCTGTCTCTAGATGGTCCAGGCTGCACCCATCAGTAAATGGTGGAGGCTCACAAGGACAACACACAAGTTTCTGAACTCTGCGTGAGGGTTTTTCCGACGAAGTGAGGGCCGTGAGGCACAGCTCCCCGTCCCCCGGTGACCCTGCTAGGTCCACCTTCTTAGGGAAACCCTCTGCAGAGGAGCCAAGAGAGCCAGGAACTTTGAGTTGTGTTTGTCCACTCAGGCATCATTCATACTTGCTGTGTACGCAAGTTCCTGTCAGAAGGAAGAGGCACAGCAGGTGCGCTGGGGGGCGGAAGACGGTGCCTCAGTGCCTCTCTCCTTCTGACATTGTTAAAAAAAAGCTACAAATTTATAATTATTTATACTTTTATATGCAGGTAATGTCCTCAAGTTCTTAATAATCACTTTTTCCTCTCTCTCTCTGTTTGTGTTTATTGTCTCTTTCAAACAGGTGCCGGTCCTCACCTCTACAGTGCTGCCGTCTCCTTTAACGCTGCATCGTCTAAGCTACATTTTCTTTCTTCTTTCTGTTGTTCTTGTAGTTTTTGTCCTCAGGTGAGGTTTGAAGTGTCTGTGTTGTGCAGCTGGTCTGGTCTGTCTCTAGATGGTCCAGGCTGCACCCATCAGTAAATGGTGGAGGCTCACAAGGACAACACACAAGTTTCTGAACTCTGCGTGAGGGTTTCTCCGACGAAGTGAGGGCCGTGAGGCACAGCTCCCCGTCCCCCGGTGACCCTGCTAGGTCCACCTTCTTAGGGAAACCCTCTGCAGAGGAGCCGAGAAAGCCAGGAACTTTGAGTTGTGTTTGTCCACTCAGGCATCATTCATACTTGCTGTGTAGGCAAGTTCCTGTCAGAAGGAGGAGGCACAGCAGGTGCGCCGGGGGGCGGAAGACGGTGCCTCAGTGCCTCTCTCCTTCTGACATTGTTAAAGAAAAAGCTACAAATGTATAATTATTTATTTTTTTATATGCAGGTAATGTCCTCAAGTTCTTAATAACCACTTTTTCCTCTCTCTCTGTTTGTGTTTATTGTCTCTTTCAAACAGGTGCCGGTCCTCACCTCTGCAGTGCTGCCGTCTCCTGTAACGCTGCATCATTCTAAGCTACTTTTTCTTTCTTCTTTCTGTTGTTCTTGTAGTTTTTGTCCTCAGGTGCGGTTTGAAGTGTCTGTGTTGTGCAGCTGGTCTGGTCTGTCTTGAGACAGTCCAGGCTGCACCCATCAGTAAATGGTGGAGGCTCACAAGGACAACACACAAGTTTCTGAACTCTGCGTGAGGGTTTCTCCGACGAAGTGAGGGCCATGAGGTACAGCTCCCCGTCCCCCGGTGACCCTGCTAGGTCCACCTTCTTAGGGAAACCCTCTGCAGAGGAGCCGAGAGAGCCAGGAACTTTGAGTTGTGTTTGTCCACTCAGGCATCATTCATACTTGCTGTGTAGGCAAGTTCCTGTCAGAAGGAGGAGGCACAGCAGGTGCGCCGGGGGGCAGAAGACGGTGCCTCAGTGCCTCTCTCCTTCTGACATTGTTAAAAAAAAAAGCTACAAATTTATAATTATTTATACTTTTATATGCAGGTAATGTCCTCAAGTTCTTAATAACCACTTTTTCCTCTCTCTCTCTCTGTTTGTGTTTATTGTCTCTTTCAAACAGGTGCCGGTCCTCACCTCTACAGTGCTGCCGTCTCCTTTAACGCTGCATCGTTCTAAGCTACATTTTCTTTCTTCTTTCTGTTGTTCTTGTAGTTTTTGTCCTCAGGTGAGGTTTGAAGTGTCTGTGTTGTGCAGCTGGTCTGGTCTGTCTCTAGATGGTCCAGGCTGCACCCATCAGTAAATGGTGGAGGCTCACAAGGACAACACACAAGTTTCTGAACTCTGCGTGAGGGTTTCTCCGACGAAGTGAGGGCCGTGAGGCACAGCTCCCCGTCCCCCGGTGACCCTGCTAGGTCCACCTTCTTAGGGAAACCCTCTGCAGAGGAGCCGAGAAAGCCAGGAACTTTGAGTTGTGTTTGTCCACTCAGGCATCATTCATACTTGCTGTGTAGGCAAGTTCCTGTCAGAAGGAGGAGGCACAGCAGGTGCGCCGGGGGGCGGAAGACGGTGCCTCAGTGCCTCTCTCCTTCTGACATTGTTAAAGAAAAAGCTACAAATGTATAATTATTTATTTTTTTATATGCAGGTAATGTCCTCAAGTTCTTAATAACCACTTTTTCCTCTCTCTCTGTTTGTGTTTATTGTCTCTTTCAAACAGGTGCCGGTCCTCACCTCTGCAGTGCTGCCGTCTCCTGTAACGCTGCATCATTCTAAGCTACTTTTTCTTTCTTCTTTCTGTTGTTCTTGTAGTTTTTGTCCTCAGGTGCGGTTTGAAGTGTCTGTGTTGTGCAGCTGGTCTGGTCTGTCTTGAGACAGTCCAGGCTGCACCCATCAGTAAATGGTGGAGGCTCACAAGGACAACACACAAGTTTCTGAACTCTGCGTGAGGGTTTCTCCGACGAAGTGAGGGCCATGAGGTACAGCTCCCCGTCCCCCGGTGACCCTGCTAGGTCCACCTTCTTAGGGAAACCCTCTGCAGAGGAGCCGAGAGAGCCAGGAACTTTGAGTTGTGTTTGTCCACTCAGGCATCATTCATACTTGCTGTGTAGGCAAGTTCCTGTCAGAAGGAGGAGGCACAGCAGGTGCGCCGGGGGGCAGAAGACGGTGCCTCAGTGCCTCTCTCCTTCTGACATTGTTAAAAAAAAAAGCTACAAATTTATAATTATTTATACTTTTATATGCAGGTAATGTCCTCAAGTTCTTAATAACCACTTTTTCCTCTCTCTCTCTCTGTTTGTGTTTATTGTCTCTTTCAAACAGGTGCCGGTCCTCACCTCTACAGTGCTGCCGTCTCCTTTAACGCTGCATCGTTCTAAGCTACATTTTCTTTCTTCTTTCTGTTGTTCTTGTAGTTTTTGTCCTCAGGTGAGGTTTGAAGTGTCTGTGTTGTGCAGCTGGTCTGGTCTGTCTCTAGATGGTCCAGGCTGCACCCATCAGTAAATGGTGGAGGCTCACAAGGACAACACACAAGTTTCTGAACTCTGCGTGAGGGTTTCTCCGACGAAGTGAGGGCCGTGAGGCACAGCTCCCCGTCCCCCGGTGACCCTGCTAGGTCCACCTTCTTAGGGAAACCCTCTGCAGAGGAGCCGAGAAAGCCAGGAACTTTGAGTTGTGTTTGTCCACTCAGGCATCATTCATACTTGCTGTGTAGGCAAGTTCCTGTCAGAAGGAGGAGGCACAGCAGGTGCGCCGGGGGGCGGAAGACGGTGCCTCAGTGCCTCTCTCCTTCTGACATTGTTAAAGAAAAAGCTACAAATGTATAATTATTTATTTTTTTATATGCAGGTAATGTCCTCAAGTTCTTAATAACCACTTTTTCCTCTCTCTCTCTGTTTGTGTTTATTGTCTCTTTCAAACAGGTGCCGGTCCTCACCTCTACAGTGCTGCCGTCTCCTTTAACGCTGCATCGTTCTAAGCTACATTTTCTTTCTTCTTTCTGTTGTTCTTGTAGTTTTTGTCCTCAGGTGAGGTTTGAAGTGTCTGTGTTGTGCAGCTGGTCTGGTCTGTCTCTAGATGGTCCAGGCTGCACCCATCAGTAAATGGTGGAGGCTCACAAGGACAACACACAAGTTTCTGAACTCTGCGTGAGGGTTTCTCCGACGAAGTGAGGGCCGTGAGGCACAGCTCCCCATCCCCCGGTGACCCTGCTAGGTCCACCTTCTTAGGGAAACCCTCTACAGAGGAGCCGAGAAAGCCAGGAACTTTGAGTTGTGTTTGTCCACTCAGGCATCATTCATACTTGCTGTGTAGGCAAGTTCCTGTCAGAAGGAAGAGGCACAGCAGGTGCGCCGGGGGGGCGGAAGACGGTGCCTCAGTGCCTCTCTCCTTCTGACATTGTTAAGAAGAAGCTACAAATTTATAATTATTTATTTTTTTATATGCAGGTAATGTCCTCAAGTTCTTAATAACCACTTTTTCCTCTCTCTCTCTCTGTTTGTGTTTATTGTCTCTTTCAAACAGGTGCCGGTCCTCACCTCTGCAGTGCTGCCGTCTCCTGTAACGCTGCATCGTTCTAAGCTACTTTTTCTTTCTTCTTTCTGTTGTTCTTGTAGTTTTTGTCCTCAGGTGCGGTTTGAAGTGTCTGTGTTGTGCAGCTGGTCTGGTCTGTCTTGAGACAGTCCAGGCTGCACCCATCAGTAAATGGTGGAGGCTCACAAGGACAACACACAAGTTTCTGAACTCTGCGTGAGGGTTTTTCCGACGAAGTGAGGGCCGTGAGGCACAGCTCCCCGTCCCCCGGTGACCCTGCTAGGTCCACCTTCTTAGGGAAACCCTCTGCAGAGGAGCCGAGAAAGCCAGGAACTTTGAGTTGTGTTTGTCCACTCAGGCATCATTCATACTTGCTGTGTACGCAAGTTCCTGTCAGAAGGAAGAGGCACAGCAGGTGCGCTGGGGGGCGGAAGACGGTGCCTCAGTGCCTCTCTCCTTCTGACATTGTTAAAAAAAAAACAGCAAATTTATAATTATTTATATTTTTATATGCAGGTAATGTCCTCAAGTTCTTAATAACCACTTTTTCCTCTCTCTCTCTCTGTTTGTGTTTATTGTTTTGTTGCTTTCAAACAGGTGCCGGTCCTCACCTCTGCAGTGCTGCCGTCTCCTGTAACGCTGCATCGTTCTAAGCTACTTTTTCTTTCTTCTTTCTGTTGTTCTTGTAGTTTTTGTCCTCAGGTGCGGTTTGAAGTGTCTGTGTTGTGCAGCTGGTCTGGTCTGTCTCTAGATGGTCCAGGCTGCACCCATCAGTAAATGGTGGAGGCTCACAAGGACAACACACAAGTTTCTGAACTCTGCGTGAGGGTTTCTCCGACGAAGTGAGGGCCGTGAGGCACAGCTCCCCGTCCCCCGGTGACCCTGCTAGGTCCACCTTCTTAGGGAAACCCTCTGCAGAGGAGCCGAGAGAGCCAGGAACTTTGAGTTGTGTTTGTCCACTCAGGCATCATTCATACTTGCTGTGTAGGCAAGTTCCTGTCAGAAGGAGGAGGCACAGCAGGTGCGCCGGGGGGCGGAAGACGGTGCCTCAGTGCCTCTCTCCTTCTGACATTGTTAAAAAAAAGCTACAAATTTATAATTATTTATTTTTTTATATGCAGGTAATGTCCTCAAGTTCTTAATAACTACTTTTTCCTCTCTCTCTCTGTTTGTGTTTATTGTCTCTTTCAAACAGGTGCCGGTCCTCACCTCTGCAGTGCTGCCGTCTCCTTTAACGCTGCATCGTTCTAAGCTACATTTTCTTTCTTCTTTCTGTTGTTCTTGTAGATTTTGTCCTCAGGTGAGGTTTGAAGTGTCTGTGTTGTGCAGCTGGTCTGGTCTGTCTCTAGATGGTCCAGGCTGCACCCATCAGTAAATGGTGGAGGCTCACAAGGACAACACACAAGTTTCTGAACTCTGCGTGAGGGTTTCTCCGACGAAGTGAGGGCCGTGAGGCACAGCTCCCCGTCCCCCGGTGACCCTGCTAGGTCCACCTTCTTAGGGAAACCCTCTGCAGAGGAGCCGAGAAAGCCAGGAACTTTGAGTTGTGTTTGTCCACTCAGGCATCATTCATACTTGCTGTGTAGGCAAGTTCCTGTCAGAAGAAAGAGGCACAGCAGGTGCGCCGGGGGGCGGAAGACGGTGCCTCAGTGCCTCTCTCCTTCTGACATGGTTTAAAAAAAGCTATAAATTTATAATTATTTATATTTTTATATGCAGGTAATGTTCTCAAGTTCTTAATAACCACTTTTTCCTCTCTCTCTCTCTGTTTGTGTTTATTGTCTCTTTCAAACAGGTGCCGGTCCTCACCTCTGCAGTGCTGCCGTCTCCTGTAACGCTTCATCGTTCTAAGCTACTTTTTCTTTCTTTTTTTCTTGTAGTTTTTGTCCTCAGGTGCGGTTTGAAGTGTCTGTGTTGTGCAGCAGAAGACGGTGCCTCAGTGCCTCTCTCCTTCTGACATTGTTAAAAAAAACAGCAAATATATATATTTATATGCAGGTAATGTCCTCAAGTTCTTGTTAACCACTCTTTCTCTCTCTCTTAGGGAAATCCTTTGCAGATGAATTTTGAGAGCTATGAACCTTTTAGTAATTTGGCCTCAATATCATATTTATATAAAACTAAATTTTCAGTGAACATTTGAACCCCACTTGGTCGCGACAGATGGCCACCCCTTTCTGAGCCTGGTTCTGTCTGAGGTTTCTTCCTTTTAAAAGGGAGTTTTTCCTCCCCACTGTCGCCAAGTGCTTGCTCATAGGGGATTTGGGGCTTTGTTAAAACAAGTGCTGATAAGTTCAGTGGCATCAATTTCAGGACAATGTCAAATATGTCAATGGATGTTTCGTCATCAAGTGACAAAACATCCATTTAAAACATTCACCAGTTGTGTTTAGTTGTGTATAAATATGATTTCTGGGACACTAAGGACCAACACAGAGTAATTTGTACAATTAGGGGAAAAAATAAATACAAAATTTAAATGAAATAGATAAATAGAATAAATAGTGTCATTGTTTCATTTAGATTTCAAATAGCACACCATTTTATGTCAACATATATTTGTTACATTTGCAGTGCTGGTGTTATATTCTTATATTTCACATATTCACTGCTTCTTGGCTAGCTTTGTTGTCAGTTGTTATCCAATTTTAAAACTATAAAATAGAATAAAGACTATTTTTAGTTTTCTTTGTTAATAAAGAAATTTTTTAGAATTTTCAGAAAAACTAACATTATACATAGCAAAATAAGTAAGTACAGAGTAATTAAAATTTTATTTGTATAGCACTTTTCAAGATAAAAATCACAGAGTACTTCAGAGAGAAATTAAAACATAAAAAATTAACCACAAGCAAGTTTTAACAGATACATTATTAGCTGTTTTTTAAAAGAGATCAGTGAGTCCCAAGATCCCAAGCTCAAAGGGGGAGAGTTCGAGACTCTGGGGGCAACAGTTTGAAAAGCTCTGTCACTTTTTGTTTTCAGCCTGGTATGATGGACAACCAGCAAGCCCTGATCACATGATCTTAGGGACCTGCTGGGAATTTATGGACATTAAAGATCTCTGATATATGTCGATGCCTGTTCATGCAGAGCCCCTAATGTCAAAGTCATTCTTAAAGCACACTCTGAATTTATTGGGGAGCCACTGCAGCTGGATCAGCAGGGCTGTGACATGAGAGTACTTGGAAGACAAGGTCAGAAGCCTTGCAGCAGCATTCTGAACACCTTGCAGACGTTCCAAGGAGGCATTACATAAAGAAGTGAACAAAGAATTACAATAGTCCAAACGAGATGAAAAATGCATGTATGACAATTTCGAGTTCTGAGCATGACACAATGGACTCAGCACTTTTTCTTAAATGATAATAACAGGAGCAAACCAGAGATTTAGCATGAGCTTCCAAAGTCAGAGCTGACTCAAAGTTTACTCCAAGATCCGTAGTAGAGGATTTGCCAAATGTAGCAAGAGGACCTAAATTTTCCATAATCTTGGGCACAAATTTATCGGGAGCACAAACAAGGACTTTGGTTTTCTCCTCATTAAGTTGAAGAAAGTTATCATCCATCCAACCGCTAATGGAGTCTATGCGCCTATGCAAAATCTGTAGTTTGGAAACGTCTTGGGGCTGAAAGGAGATGTACAACTGAATATCATCTGTACGACACACCTAAGTGTTTTGCAATTTGGCACAATTTAAAAAGTTTTAATTTCTTCTGTAATTCAATTCAATTTTATTTATATAGCGCCAAATCACAACAAAAGTCGCCTCAAGGCGCTTCATAGATACAGAGAAAAGCCCAACAATCATATGACCCCCTATGAGCAAGCACTTTGGCGACAGTGGGAAGGAAAAACTCCCTTTTAACAGGAAGAAACCTCCGGCAGAACCAGGCTCAGGGAGGGGCGGCCATCTGCTGCGACCGGTTGGGGTGAGAGAAGGAAGACAGGATAAAAGACATGCTGTGGAAGAGAGACAGAGATTAATAACAGATATGATTCAATACAGAGAGGTCTGTTAATACATAGTGAGCGAGAAAGGTGACTGGAAAGGAAAAACTCAATGCATCATGGGAATCCCCCGGCAGCCTACATCTATTGCAGCATAATTAAGGGAGGATTCAGGGTCACCTGGTCCAGCCCTAACTATATGCTTTAGCAAAAAGGAAAGTTTTAAGCCTAATCTTAAAAGTAGAGATAGTGTCTGTCTCCCGAATCCAAACTGGAAGCTGGTTCCACAGAAGAGGGGCCTGAAAACTGAAGGCTCTCCCTCCCATTCTACTTTTAAATACTCTAGGAACAACAAGTAGGCCTGCAGAGCGGGAGCGAAGTGCTCTAATAGGGTGATATGGTACTACAAGGTCATTAAGATAAGATGGGGCCTGATTATTTAAGACCTTGTATGTGAGGAGCAGAATTTTGAATTCAATTCTGGATTTAACAGGAAGCCAATGAAGGGAAGCCAAAACAGGAGAAATATGCTCTCTCTTTCTAGTCCCTGTCAGTACTCTTGCTGCAGCATTTTGGATTAGCTGAAGGCTTTTCAGTGAGTTTTTTGGACATCCTGATAATAATGAATTGCAGTAGTCCAGCCTGGAAGTAATAAATGCATGAACTAGTTTTTCAGCGTCACTCTGAGACAGGATATTTCTAATTTTAGAGATGTTGCGCAAATGGAAGAACGCAGTCTTACATATTTGTTTAATATGTGCGTTGAAGGACATATCCTGGTCAAAAATGACTCCAAGGTTCCTCACAGTGTTACTGGAGGCCAAGGTAATGCCATCCAGAGTAAGAATCTGGTTAGATACCATATTTCTAAGCTTTTCAGCGCCGAGTACATGACCTCAGTTTTATCTGAGTTAAGAAGCAGAAAGTTCGTGGCCATCCAAGTCTTTATGTCTTTAAGACATTCCTGCAGTTTAACTAATTGGTGTGTGTTATCTGGCTTCATGGACAGATAGAGCTGGGTGTCATCTGCATAGCAGTGAAAATGTATGCTATGTCTTCTAATGATGCTGCCTAGGGGAAGCATGTATAATGTAAACAGAATTGGTCCTAGCACTGAACCCTGTGGAACTCCATAATTAACCTCAGTGTGTGAAAAGGACTCTCCATTTACATGCACAAATTGGAGTCTATTAGATAGATATGATACAAACCACTGCAGTGCAATACCTGTAATACCTACAGCATGTTCTAATCGCTCTAATAGGATATTATGGTCAACAGTATCGAATGCTACACTAAGGTCTAGCAGGACAAGCACAGAGAGGAGTCCACTGTCAGAGGCCATAAGAAGATCATTTGTAACCTTCACTAAAGCTGTTTCTGTGCTGTGATGAACTCTGAAACCTGACTGAAACTCTTCAAATAAACCATTCCTCTGCAGATGATCTGTTAGCTGTTTGACAACTACTCTTTCAAGGATTTTTGATATGAAAGGAAGGTTGGAGATTGGCCTATAATTAGCTAAGACTGCTGGGTCTAGAGATGGCTTTTTGAGTAAAGGTTTAACTGCAGCCACCTTGAAGGCCTGTGGTACATAGCCGATTATTAGAGATAGGTTGATCATATATAAGATCGAAGAATTAATCAATGGCAGGACTTCTTTGAGCAGTTTTGTAGGAATGGGGTCTAAAAGACACGTTGATGGTTTGGAGGAAGTAATTATTGAAGTTAACTCAGAAAGATCGATTGGAGAAAAAGAGTCTAACTTAACATCAATGGTACTAAGAGTAGCTGTAGATAATATTACATCTGTGGGATGATTATTGGTAATTTTTTCTCTAATGATAAAAATTTTATTTGTGAAGAAGTTCATGAAGTCATCACTAGTTAACGTTAAAGGGATGGTTGGCTCAAAAGAGCTCTGACTTTTTGTCAGCCTGGCTACAGTGCTGAAGAGAAACCTAGGGTTGTTCTTATTTTCTTCAATCAGTGATGAGTAGTAAGCTGTTCTGGCTTTGCGGAGGGCTTTCTTATAAAGCAACAAACTATTTCTCCAGGCTAAATGATGTTCCTCTAAATTGGTGACACGCCATTTCCTCTCCAGATTACGAGTCATCTGCTTTAGGGTACGTGTTTGAGAATTATACCACGGGGTCAGGTACTTCTGATTAGAGACCTTAGTTTTCACTGGAGCTACAGTATCCAGAGTCGTACGTAGTGAGGAGGTGAAATTATTAACAAGATAATCGACCTCTGTTGGGGTAGCGTTCAGATAGCTGCTCTGCTCTATGTTGGTACAGGGCATTGACGATGATAACAGTGGCTGGATTATATTCTTAAACTTAGTTACAGCGCTTTCAGAAAGACATCTACTTTGATAAAGTCCACTCTCCACTGCTGCGTAATCAATTATTGTAAATGTAAATGTTATCAAGAAATGATCAGACAGGAGAGGGTTTTCAGGAAACACTGTTAAATGTTCAGTTTCTATGTCATATGTTAAAACAAGATCTAGAGTGTGATTAAAGTGGTGGGTGGGTTCTTTTACAATTTGAGAGAAGCCAATTGAGTCTAACAACAGATTAAATGCCATGTTGAGGCTGTCATTTTTAGCATCAACATGGATGTTAAAATCACCCACAATAATTATTTTATCTGAGCTCAGAACTAAATTAGATATAAAGTCTGAGAAATCAGACAGAAACTCTGTGTAAGGCCCAGGTGGACGATAGATGATAACAAGTAAGACTGTTTTCTGAGTTTCACAGCTGGGGTGGACAATGTTAAGCATCAGGCTTTCAAATGAATTAAAAGTCTGTCTTGGTCTTTCATTAATTAATAGACTGGTGTGAAACATTGCTGCCACACCGCCCCCTCGACCTGTGCTTCGAGATTTCTGGTAGTTAGAATGACTCGGGGGTGTTGATTCATTTAAACTAACATAATCATCCTTCTGTAGAAATTAAACAGCAGAAATTAAGCTTTCTTGGTCATTTTTTGAAAAAAAAAAACAACAGCCAACACCACTGTACACAACGGTAGACTGGTGCATAATAACCAAGCGAATCATGCACAAAACAGATTTTAATGGAAAACTGTCCATGAAGTACACAGAGAGAGAGAGTTGTGCAGGAAGTGCGATTTTTATTTTGGTGGAAGCAAAACAGCAAAAGTAAGAGGGAAATAATGATATTTATTACATTTGAAGCATAGTTTTGATCTTCTTTTGCTGCTTGTTCATTCAGTTTTGGTTGAAGAGTGACAAAACCTGCAGCTTCAGAATCTGTGAGACGTTGGCTTTCAGCCCCGGCGGCGTGTCGGGTGGGGAGCCGACAACTCACAGATTTTGAAGTGTCGGGTCCGCACTTTGTGTTTACATCTTTGTGTGGAATCTTTTTACCTGCTTTCATTTGCTGTTTTAGCTGTTTGGTGGTTATTGAAATAGCTTTAACCTGAGATTCTGGCAATTCTTACAAAATACACATTTATTCAGAAATCGATTCAGCATTTAATGAATCAATATTGCATTTTTCAAGCTAGAATCAATTTGAATCAGAAAATCTTTTTTTTAAAACCCGCTCCTATGAAATATTCACACCAGGCTATGTGACAACAACAGCAATGCCACATTCCTTCATCATTCATCATTCTTCCGTCCTTTTAATTACATGTAGCATGACTTTGCTGGACTATACATCATGCTTTGTTCTCAGATTGCCTGACTGTATAAAGTTTTCAAAAAAAAAAACTACTCTACATTAGGCCTATGTAACCAAGGTAACATCTGACCCCACTTCCGGAAATCCCTTCATTGTGGCGGGAATGAACTCTGTATAACTTCCGGGTCAATCTGCTACACCTCCCCTGCTACATGTCATCCCAGAATGCATTGTGTGCATTGTGTCACTTAACCACTGCCTAGGCGTGCTGTAAAATGATTCAAATTAATAAATTATTCGTAGTTTTATGTAAGGGGATGTTGTAACACTTCTAAAATATGTTACAACCCACCCCACCTCTGTCATCAATTGTTTAGCTAACTGTATTAGCATAGTTACCCCGAGGGGGTGCATCACAGTTTATCTATGAAATCAGAATTTAATCTCTTGTAAGCCATATCATTTTATCTGCAAACAAAGTTTTGTGTTGTTACATCAAAATCCCTTTTTCTCAGTAAAATCAATCTTCATGCCCTATTTCTAGCCCTTAAGTCAGGGATAGAAGTGGGTAAACACTGAAATGATCACATGACTCCTATCTTATTGTTGACTGATGGAATTGGGGGTGTTGCAACTGTCCCAATGTTGCAACCATACCCCCCTACATACCCTGTCCAGGTCTCTCTTGGAAATTAGGATTTTTATATATATTTTTTTTTCTTACATGTAATTTGCATTTTTATTTTGAAAGGCGTTTTTTTCTGGAAAATTGGGTCTTTTGCAACTAAAGGTTATTAGAAAATGCACTCAAAGCAGGTGCTTTCAGGTTTTGCCAAAAAATGATTGGTATTCAAACAGCTGTAAACAGGTTTTTAGCCTATAATCTGTCAAACAAATGTCACACAAATCCCTCAGGGATTATATCAAATCATTATAAGACAGAAGGAACATTGGTAGAAGCTGCGATCAGTTTCCGGGTTAAAAAAAAACGTCATTGACAAGTGAGGTTAAGGGGGCAAGAGGGGAGCAGAAATTGCGACAAATGTAAAATCACAATTCTATATAAATATTTTACATATTCATTAGGATACGTACAATAACTCAAAGTCAAAATTGTGTCAATCCAGTTGGATGCAGTCTATTCATCAATATTGGTAAATGTATTACAAATAGAAAGAAACATTGAAAAGTTGGATTTAGATCAGGTTTCGGCACAAAAGACCCCAACGGCCGCGTTTATACGTTTATGAAATGATGATGAACTGAGTTCTAATAGTAAAGTAGAAAAGGCGGGATTTGTTTCTTGCCAAAGCTATTGGTGTATCACAATATAATGCTTGTTTTTCTGCGCTTAAAAACAGCCTTAACTGCAGCCACAGGATAGACCCTGGTCAGCTGTTTATTGAGCGAGTCACAAGCACACCGCAGGAAAAATAAAGATTTACAGTTTTTCGATTGTTTGCATTCACTGCTTCTATCTTTGGTCGTTAACTCGGGGTAGGCGGGCCTGCTCTCCCACCAGGGGGCGTTCCGAATTTCACTATTTAAATGCGGTTCTGGACGACTCTAACTGTAACGGATTCTCTGAGGCTGATATCAGCGTGGTTGATCTGCAGCAGAATGAACAACTCAGGTAGGAACGGCAGCACAGGACACACCAGCAGGCTGAGGAACCACCACGACACTGACCACAGAACCCCTGCGGGCTATTCAAAGGCGCAGACGCAGGGGTCGGTTCCTGATAGTCGGCGCTGAAACGCTGTTACTTCTATTAAAAAACATTCAGTGCGAAGATTAAAAAGTCAGAATCATGTTAAACTTCATCATTCACTAAACTGCATTCGTTTGCTTCTTCAGTCTATTTTAGTTTTTAAAAGAGGATCTCCAAACATGATCCACTTGTTTTCCTTTTTGACAGTAAACTGCAGATGAAACTCATCAAGCCACCTGAACCTTGTTTCCTGAAGAATTCGATGCAGATGTTTGCCTTTGTAGTGGACAAAAAAGAAAGAAAAGCAGAAAGTAAGTGGATTTGGGAGGAAAATGCGAATTAACAGGATCTTTCTGTTTTGTACTTTGTGCAATTTCTTTTCTGTAATTTTACACATTTATTTCTTACAATTACAATTCCAAAGAGTCATACTGACATATTTCTATCATTAACGTCAGCAGTGTTTCGTTATCATGTAGAAAAACTAAGAGATAGTATAAGACTTACATGCATTTCTTTTAGATTAATGCATCTCAGCTAAATGTGTTGTAGTGGCAATTCCTTTTGTTTGACAAACCAAACATCCCACAATTAAAAGTCCACAAGCCACTGCTGCACTGAGATACTATTTCGTAGGCAGGCAAAAGAAGTCCACTGTCCAAACTTGACAGTTGCGTTTTATGGTTTATTTATCCAGTTTGGCAAGCAATAACAAGCTATTTATAACAATAACGATCCATTTTTTTTGTTACTTCCTGCTGCTTCTCCTGCTCTGGTAAAAAAAAAAACCCACCCCAGTGCATGCTGGTCCTCTACCAGTCTCTTTATTTATAGAAAACAAAATGGCCCTACAGCTCTTCCTGACTAATTTAACAAAGTAACATCAAACATACATTGAAACAAAATATTAACCAACAAATAAACTTGTAAATAAATCCCAAAATATAAGTAAACTAACAACAAACGTTAACTAATTTCAAAATAATAAAAAATAAGAACAAATAGCTCCAACATGTGTAGTTAAACTTATTTCTATTGTTGGAAGGGCCAGTGGTCCGGCCGCTTAAATTTAAAATGGGGTGAGTGTGGCCCAAGTTTTAAAATTTGTTTGCCATCCCTGCTTTAGACTTAACAAATAAGGACACATATGGATTGCTAAACTCTGAAAGAGAAAACAAGGTCAGATTTTCAGTAACTGATTTAAAAATAAGTTTAATCAACTCAAGTGAAGAAAGGGAGTGCAGACCTAATATAATGTGCTCAATTTAGGCATAATGAAAGTCAGGAAATAATCAGTGATGTAAATAATAATAATACATGATAATAAATAATCTTTTGAGACAGAGACCAAATAGTATTTTGAGATTAAAGTTGAAATGTAGAGATTAAATTTGTTGTTTCGAGTCAAACAACTGGTACGGCTTCTATACCCTTTTCAAAATGCTGTGTTTGCATGAGTTATTGAAACCGTACTGAGGATATGGAAAATATTTCTGTTTTAGCACATACACACTAGTAACAAGTATAAGGGCGTTGAAGAGATGGTGCAGAAAACAGCATCTGGTCAGAAAGAAAAATAACACTAACCTAGAACAGTTGACCATATTTATACAAAATTAAATAGCTGTAAATGGACAGATGCAAGGATATGGATGTTAACACTGTCATGTTGAGAGAGCTAATCAAGTTGTTTTACTAGTTTCAGTTTTTGGAGTCTTTGTTTCTAGATACTGACCTCGTGCCTTCGTCTGTAATCCCTCATGTGTCAGGTTAACGTAATCATTGATTCTTGAGTTGCTGGAACGGGTGATGGAGTCCTTCAGAGTCTGTGACAAAATATTAAAGTCTGCTTTAGGGGCTGTCTGCACCATTATTACCCTTTTCAGAAATCAATGCAGTTTCTTGTCATATCAGTGTTTGTTTTTCGGAAATGTTTGTTAAAATTAAGAGATAAGAGAGAAAATGGTAAAAGAAACCTGAACAAAAAATGTTTACTCTAACACTGAAAATGGGGGTAGTATACTACCCCCATTATCATACTTGTCATACAACAAACATGTTTGAAACTCTTTATTGCATGAGGGGGTAGCAACGGATATCCTTGCATCTTTAAAATCTGTGGGGTTTATTTCTTCTGACCAGATGCAGCTTTCTGCACCATCGTAGTTATCACATTTTACTTTTACATTTTACATTTCACATTTACTTATCACATATCACAGAAGGTGAATAATTTCCTTCTAACTAAAACTGATTCTGAAGAACGATTTCACTAACTTATCTACACAAGTCGGTTTGTAGAGGGTATCGCAGCCATGGCAGTTTGTCCTGAAACAAGAACTGTTCAACAGAGTGTACCCTTCTGTGTACTTAGAATAGAATAAAATAGAATAGTCCTTTAATTGTCCCACAAGGGGAAATTTGGTTTTGACAGCAGCCAGAAAGACACATATACAAACAAACAGTATACAGGACACAGAACAGAAACATACACAATTTTTTAACTTTTTAATTTTTAATTTTTTTAACACAATTTAAGTCCTCTGTCTCTCTTTCTTCATTGTCGGGTTGTCTGTATATCTCATGTCATGTCACTGCAAGTCTCAGGATTGTTTTCATGCTTCATGTTTGTGTTCATGTTTCTGGTCACCATTTTCGCATGCGCTGAGTTCCATGTCATAGTTTTCATATTGAATTTAGGTTATTCCAGTTTAGGCTTTCCTTTTCCCCCCAACTTGCCTTGCCTTGTTTTCTCTTTTGGAAATCAGCCTCAATAAAAGGCCCGGCTTTTGTTATACCTCATTCCCTCTCCCGTGTCTGCTTTTGGGTTCACACCGCAAATACACCAGCCCACCTGGCCGTGGCTAACCATAGTGTGGGCATAATCATTTTTCATTGCACCAAACATTCTTCTCTGCAGGAACAGTCTTATTCAGCTCCAGCTATTCAATTCAATTCAGTTTTATAGCACCAAATCACAACAACAGTTGTCTCAAGACAATTTTCATTTGAAGTTAAAAATCCTACAATAATGCAGACAAAACAGAAAAAAAACAATCAGGGAACCTCCTATGAGCATGCACTTTGGCTACAGTGGTAAAGAAAAAAAAACTTTTAAATGGAAGGAACCTCTGGCTGAACCAGGCCCACGGAGGCGCAGCCATCTGCCATGACTGTTTGGGGTGAGAGGAGGAAGACAAGACAAAAACACACTGTGGAAGAGAGCAACAGGTTAATAATAACTGATGATTAAATGCAAAGTAGTGTATAAACATATAGTGAGTGGGGGAAAAAACATGAGTAAATAAGAAACACTCAGTGCATCATGGGAATCCCCCAGCAGCCTAGATCTTTTGCAGCATAACTAAGGGAAGATTCAGGGTCACCTGATCCATTTGGTTTAATTTTTTGTTTCTTGTTTTTCATTCCAGCTATGTACCCACATGTCATGGCACCCCAAGCCAACATGTTTGTCAATGTCCCCGGCTATGAAGGCACTGTGCCAGGAGGAGGTAAGAAAAGCCCGGTTCACATAATTCCTCACATTAATGCTGTTGATGTTACTTGAAAATTTGTCATTGATGCAGGAGGTTTCCTGCCTCCTCCCATGCCCATGGAGCCAGTAGCCCCACCCCAACCCGCCCCTGAAAATCCCGAATGGAGGTACGACATATTATCTGTGTTTCTGAGCTGCTCACCAGCCAGTAGAATATTCTGGTTTAACACAGAGTTTATGTGTTTTGTAGCATCCCCTCTCTTTCTGAGGATGAGGCTCGGGAGGCATTCAAGAAATTTGTGTCATCTCATATCTGCTACAGTGAAGATCCAGTCACTCAGGGAGTCATCACCTCCATGGAGCCATTCAACACATTTAGGGTGATTAAATGTTCCACCATCACCACCATCAGTGATGCTGTGGACTGAGTTACCTCCATATCTGCCTTTACTATCTTGATCAGTCTGTTGCAGAGCTCTGGTTTGAGATGCTTTTATCCATACTTTTCCAAACATTTGACCAAAGGACATAATTGAATGAACTGTTGAAACATGCATAATGAATTTTTTGGTAGCACTTTCTATTACAGCTAGGTAATACAGGGGTAGTAGTAGGGTAACAAGGGGGAAAAAGAGTGTAATAATGTGGTAATTTCTAAGTTTTTACTATGCAATTACCAAAGTAATAACCACTTTGGTAATTGTAATATTATCTAAGTAATATCATGGTAGCAACAGTGGTTACAGTTGAGTAATATTGCCCAGAAATGTATGTAATAGGATAATGAGAACCCAAAAACTGCAGAAATACAGCTCCACAATAAAGTGTGTACTCACAAGGAAGAAACAAGAATGCAATAATGCAGTAATTTGTGTTAAGTTATTACCCCTCAATTACCTGTGGTAGTTTCTGTGTAAAAATCAGGAAACAGAGCTGCAAAATGCAAAACCACCTGTTTAAATTTAATAACATATTAAGAACCTATTAAAGCAAAAAAAAAGTGTGTGATTATTATCTGAAAACAACTGTGGCAGTTTGCCTAATAAAACAGGAAATACAGCTGCAACATCCAAAAAACACATTTAAAACAAATACCTTGTAGGTTAACTTGTTAACCTACTATTACCCCTTTAATACTGAGCTGTAATAGAAAGTGCGACCAGCTTTTAGTAAGTGTCCAGAGCTGCTGAAGTAGTAGTTTGCCAGAACTTTTCATCACATCCTCAAGACTCTTGCAAGAAGCTCAAAGAATATGGAATACCGGTTCCAAGTATTTACCACAAAATTTGTTATGCAGTAATATGATGCCCAGTTATATGGCAACAACCCGGAAATACATTGTATGGTATAATGTGCGATACTGATTGGGTTTAACAAATTTTGTGTAGGATTTAATGGGAGAGACATTTCTTGCACATGATGCATAGAAACTTATGTTTCACTTTCACTCTGATGTGAAATATAGAGAAATTAGCACAGTAATGTTATCAGCAAATCCAGTTTCTCTCAGTAAAGTCTGTTTTTTGTTCCTTAGTACCGTCTGGAGACATTCACTGAGTCCAGGTCAACTGACTGGGCCCACAAACCACATGAAGGTAAACGCACATTTTCATTTTGTTAAATCAAAACCTGATGTGGAGCCATTAAAATGGTCATTTTCATTTGTTTCATTGAGCCACCATGTTCTGTTATTATAGAGCAAGGCTGGATGCTTTTTAATCTGATGGTAGAGTTTTGTTGTTTCCTGTTACCAAACCACATTTTTCACTTTGTTCTTGACCACACTCAAAGTTTATGGCCTTGTGAGGGATTAAAAACAATAGTGTGATACTCAGAGCCTATTATGAATCAAACCCCAGAACAACTGATTAATCAATAGTGTTTTACCTGAAAGAGTTAAATCTGGAAATTTGCTTTGGTTTTCATAACAAATGCCTCTTTTATTGATCCTTGCATAAATCTACTGACAATGCAGTAACTTACTATACTAGTAGTTTATTGACTGTCATTTTCTGTGATCTCGTGTATTCAAAAGGTGAGCCTGCTGACTTTTACACCCAGCCCGCTCCACGACCATGGGAGGTCCAGGCCACACCCCCCAAACTTTTCAGTGACCACACAGAGAAGATCCGGGTGCCCTACACGTCCTCCGTCAAGGTGGCTGAATAACAAAAGCTATCTATCAAAGTGCTGGGTTACCTGCAGTTTTGTTCTGAGCTTTAAGCTTGAAGATATATATACTTAAAGAATTTTCCAGATGAATTTTGATGGATCTTTAGTTGTCCATGAGATGGTTCTACAGCTCATCTTTTCCTGAGTTTATTGAGGCTTTAAAACCATGAACATGTGAAATTCTTTTACCTTTTGCTCATTTTTAACTTTTTTTTGTGTTTGTGTTTAGGAATGCCACACGTGCCATGCAGCAGGTACTGAGCAATGCAAGGAGTGCAGTGGAAGTGGAAAAGTAAGGAAACTCTCAATAGTAAATAATAAGACATGAAAAGTCTGATCAAGGTACAATTAAAACATTTGCTTTTATGTGTCGTTGTAGAAAGCTTGCCTGATGTGTAATGGTGGGGCAAAGTCCGATCCAGCCTGCACTCACTGTAATGGCACAGGCAAAGACAGGTACTGAATGGTCACACAAACTGAAAATAAAACAGAAAAAATACCAGTTTTATGACTGTGCATATGTTGGGGATATACGATTAATTACAGTAACTAATTAGATGCTTAGATTAAAATGCCCTAAAAATGTCTAAGCAAAGAAATGCTGCAAAAAGTAAAAGTTCAGTAATTTTTAAAAATAATAATAGAAGTAAAAATAAACAAATACCATATTTTAAAAAAATAAAGCAAAATCTGTAATGTCTGTAAGTAACCAAAATAATGAGACATGTGTCTGTGTGTGCTTAGGTGTACAAAGTGTGATGGTAGGGGAAAAAAGCAATGTGAAACCTGTAAAGGAAAACGTCAACTGCTGACTTACATTGAGCTAAAAGTGGAATGGTGAGTACAAGTACAACAGCAGTTTCAGTGTTCCTATATTTCAGTGGCTTTATCAGAGTCCTTGAAGATTGGGTTCTTCAAGTGTCTTTTAGGAGTCATTTGGAAAACTCATATGGTCCTGGAGGAGGTTTCAGAAGTATATAAAAAGTTTTTATACATTTCAATTCATTTAACCTGTTTTTGGTAGATATCCATGAATTATTTCGGGCATTAAAATGGTCCATGGAGAAGTTTTAGAAGGCTTTGAAAAGTCCGCAGAAATTAGCAAGGTCCTGAGTTCAACTCCACCATCTGGTCAGGGAGTGTGAATGTTCTCTGTGGGTACTCGGTAGGGCCGGACCATATCATACCGTTCACGGTAATACCGGTATAATGTTGGGCAAATATAAGAAAATGAAATATCGCGATAGAATATGGGTAAAACGCGCATGCGCAGTGCCTTCATACGCACATGGCTGAAAAAGCATGGCGGCGACGGAGAATGAGAAGGGTGAAAGCGGATCGTTGAATAAAACAGATGAACCAGAATTGGTTTGTAAAAATGCTGCAACTTCAGTGGTGTGGAACTGGGTTAGCTTTAGTCCGTCAGATACACAACAAAGCACCATTTTTGGTAGTGGGCCGTCGTTATTACCGTGTTTTTTGGAAAATACGGCACACTTAAAATCAATCCTTTGATTTTTCTGAAAGTCGACAGTGCCCCTTATAATCCTGTGTGACTTATGTATGAATTTTGGTTGTGTTTACTGACCTCGAAAACGATTTTATGTCGTACACGGCACTCGAAAATCTGTCAAATGTTTCGCACGGCTATCACAGGCAGGAGCCTCGCGGAGTGATACGTACTGTGCTTCAACATAATATTACCGTATTGTGTGTGTATAACCTCTTTTTAAGTTTTGTGGATATTATACATGGTTATGCTGAGGATATGTCGGCCAATTTCCACCGGAAATGCCTTTTGGTTAAACTGTCAGCAAGGAATTTGCATTTGCACTGTTAATTTTTTATATTAAATAACTTTAATGCACATAAAAAAACAGCTGCTTGTTTAAGTGAAAATACATTGATGTTTTGTTTTGTTTTTGCACTAATAAAGTTGTGGAGTTGTAAAGTATTTTGTCTAGTGTCAATTATATCGTCAGTTATATCATTATCGCAAATTTTCAAATATAATTTGAAATCTCTAGTACTCGGGCCTCCTCCCACATCCAAGGATTGGTGTTAGGTTAACTGGTGATTATAAATTGCCCTTGGGTGTGAACGGTTGTCTCTCTGTGTTAACCCTGTGACAGACTAGCAGTCTGTCCAAGGTGTACCGCGCCTCTTCACCTATGGTAGCTTGAATAGGCTCAAGCTCCGATGCAACCCTGATAAGAACAAGCAGAAGAGATATGATTGTGAAGGTTCTTGGTCATCCATGTCATCATAGTCTAAAGAAAAGACGTTTCACCTCTCATCTGAGATAAGAGTTCTTTAGAAATAAGCGGAAGAGAATTAATGGTGGTTTGACAGATGCTTTGGTGCCCTCTAGTCAATAAAGATCAAAATTACATGCTGCAAGTTGATTGTTTAAAGCTTACCGAAGAACTAATCCCTCACCAAGAATAAGACATATTTATAATCACGATCAAAGCACCAGAGAATAAGAAAATAATCCATAATGTAAAAATAAACCAAAACATAAGAAATTCAAAATGCTGGGTCGAAACGACCCAGAACCATGACAGTCAATGGCTGTGAACAAAGAGAAACTTGTAAATAACTCATGAAAGAATAAAGTTACGTTGAAACCAAGCACACCATTGTTTTTCTTGTGACATTACCAATAAGTTTGATGTGTCACATGGCCCTCTTGCTATTGAAAAAACAAAAATTGTATCCAAGATGGCCGACTTCTAAATGGCCACCATGGTCACCACCCATCTTGAGGAGTTTGCCCCCTCACATATACTAATGTGCCACAAACAGGACTTTAATATCACCAACCATTCCCATGTTATTACGGTGTATCCATATAAATGGCCCACCCTGTAGAGTGTGTGTTACATCAGTATTATATTTTATATTTGATGGATACAGCATGAATATAGTTCATATCTGTGTGTTTGTGTTTAGGAAAAACCACGTGGAAGATCATCTGGTGGAGCAGAGCTGTGGTCTGAAGAGTGATAACCTGCGCTCAGTAAAAGGGAAGGAGCTGTTCAAGAGCAGCCAGAACCTGGTAAACACACACAATGTAGCTTCACTTTGAATCCTAATACCAAAATTTCATACAAAAAACTACATCTCAGTAGTTTCACACAGTCGTTTGGAATGTTGTATTCTATGTTTGAAATGTTAAAATGTTGAAATAATCTCCATAAATTAAACATAAAGCCACTGCAGGAACTCACCTCAGACAGGTGTAGTTGAGATAAATGTAAAGGAAAGGTTGGGGAGAAGGAAAACACATTGCTGGGGTTAGCTGTGTGAATATTGTGAATTAAACTCTTTCTTCTCTCAGGTCTACCCACTGCTTGGGTTTAAACCGCAAGCAGTCTCTCAGGCCTCTGAGTGTCTGATCAAAGAACATCAAACTAAGTATGGCCAAACCTCCAGGATTCTGCAGCAGGTAGGCCGACACACAGCTCAAGAGAAAAATTATCCAGATCTTGTCCAGAGTGTGGAAGGAAAGAAAACAGCTATCCTTGTTCCATCAGCAGTTAGTTCTAGTTTAAATATAATTGATTTGAGCTGAAATTCCATTATTTGTAGTTGAAGCAGCAAGGAAAATGTGCAAAGTTTACTTTAGACTTCTGTTTTGAGTCTATAGGCTATAGTGTAGTCACCCCCAGTGGCCAGCCTGTGTCGGTGTGCCTGTGTTACTCTGCAATTTATTGCTTTCCTCTGCAAAATATTTAACTTAACTGATTCCTCAGTTAGTCAATAGAAAAATCAATAGACTGTTCAATTACTCAAGTAATTGACTGCTACAGAAGCTCGAGGGATAAGGTGACCTATAAAGATAACTAAAGCCATCTTGAATGATTTGATGGTGATTGAAGAGTTAGCTGTTATATAAACACTCAAAAAAGGGGAATTAATTGTTGGGATTTTTGTTAAAGAAAAGGACATAAAGGTTTGAGGTCAATGCTAAGCTAAGCTAAAGTATTCTGACTCAAGCTGATGCACTCTGATATTGTTGAAAGTTTTCCTTTAATATGAATCCCTCCATCTCTCTCTTTTTCAGAGGCAGGCGGTCGAGCTGATCCCCATCACTCAGGTGAACTACAAGTGGAAAGACAAGAACTACGTCTACTACGTGTACGGCAACGAGTGCAAAGTCAGTGCTGACAACTACCCAGAGACCTGCTGCTGCATCATCCTGTAGACCACAGGTCTGGTGTCCTGCAAGTTTTAGTGAGTCCTTGATCCAACACAGCTGATTTAAAGGCTAAATTACCTCCTCAACATGTGTTGAAGTTCTCCAGAGGTCTGGTAATGAACTAATCATTTGATTCAGGTGTGTTGACCCAGGGAGTGATCTAAAACCTGCAGGACACTGACCCTCAAGGCCTGGAGTTCGACACCCCTGCTGTAGACTGACAAATACACACAGCTAAAAGCAATTAAACATGTACTCATTCTTCTCTTTTTTTTAACATCAGTCTTCCTTTTTCCATATATCATGATGATTTCATTTATTAGGGTAAGAAAAGCAAACCATACCTGTGTTAGAAAAATAACAGTATCTAGTATTCTGTTCAACATTTTCTTAAAATAAAAATAAATAAATAAAATAAAAAATAAAAACACTGTACTGTGGAGGTATCAAAGGACGACACGAGAGATCCCAATATTTTACTCCAATTTTATCTCGGCTTCTCACAACTGAACACTCAAGGTGCCAAAAACCTAACCCTCTCACTTCCGAGCCATCACACATTTCTTGACACAGTAGAGCCATTTGTGTATCGCAACCAGTTTAACACAGCGCTTGTTTTTCTGTGCCTAAAAACTGTGTCATATTGAAAAATTCATTAAAAATCATGCTTGACAATTGACATGACTTTCTCAATGGATTCCTCTTTTTGGAAACCTGGGCTAAATTTGTGTCCATGTGTTTATCTCATTCCACTGCATAAATCTAGAGAAGGATATTTCTGGTCAAATTCAACATGCTCAATGGAATATAACATTACATAAAAATTAAAAGTCATCTCTGATCGTTTACATGAAATTGTCAGTTGAATACTTCTCTGGGTTACCTTCTCTACATGTGTGCCAACTTTCATCACAAAATGCTGCAAGATTCCAGCAAACATTTCTACTCAAATTCAACAAGGTTATTTTAATCAACAAAAAAAATGACAAAATAAAATCATTTTTGATAGTTGACAGGAAATTCCCTACAAATTATTCTTCCCTGCAACTCACACTACATGTCTGCAAAGTTTCACCTCCAGCCACTGCAACTCTTTTTTTTTTTTTTTGCCTTTATTGGGCAAAAAGGGAAAAACCACTTTCCTTGGTGGTGTTGATCCCCCCAATACTGGAAGTCTGGATTGGCTGTCTGATCCTATCAGTCAGTGCAGAGCTTAGATGAAGCCGATGTGTGAGGGGACTTGCCCAGTTGTAACTGCCTCAAAAGCCCAACAGGGCTACTTCCTCTGATACACACCAAAGTGTGAGTAGACTTGCAGGCCCAGCAGCTCCCCTGTAGCTCAGTGCACTTGGTAACTAATGGAGCTAAATTTAGTGCCTTGGACAACTGAGCCCTAAGGATCTTTTGTTTTAAAGGGTTGTAGTAGCCAGTAAGAACATGTCACACATTTTTATGGTTTTATAACATTAGAATCCTTCTATTTTACAATTTCTTCGTGAATTTGGGGTATTGTGATTCATTGTGTTTTTGAGCATGATAGTTTCCTTTAGGGTTTATTATAGCCTCTGTCTCTGTTTATATTGGAGTGTTTATTTATGTCAGGGGTTTGAGAACTCCAGGCCTCAAGGGCCAGTGTCCTGCAGGTTTAAAATGTGTCCTTGATCCAACACAACTGATTTAAATGGCTAAGTTACTTCCTAAATTGTCTTGACGTTCCCCAGAGGACTTGTAATGAAATAATCATTTGATTCAGGTGTGTTGACCCAGTGTCATATCTAAAACCTGCAGGACATCAGCCCTTGAGGCCTGGAGTTCCCCACCCCTGGTTTATGTAATACATGTAATACATTATGCAACAACAGGAACACTGAAGCTCATCGCATTGACCAAGCAGGACTCATGATCTTCACCAGCAACTCCCTCACAGGGAAATCTTCAGCACTCCTCCGTAGGCCCGCCCCAGGAGATGGATAAACCCAGCATTTCATGAACACTGTGATGGAGACCTTTGGTTTGTGTAATGTTATAAATACTCGGATACTCCCCAGAGGCTCCAGGCTTTTACATAAAGATATTATAATCCGTCCTGTAGAAAGTTATATATTTAAAAATATACGATCCTCTCTGGTTACTCTGGTATGAATAACTCTGAATCACTTTATGGTAAATAACACACCATCTGCAAAAAACTGAAAGAATTCCAGATCACAAGTTTGTAGTTCGACATACAAGTGGTGACCTTTGACCTTCATCAGTTTTTGTTTAATCGTGTCAGAGAAAATCAAATATGCTCATGCAGCTGAGTACATCAAGTGTTTAAAACGGAAGCTGTGCAGGTCTGAGATCAGCTCTCTGAAACACCAAACAGGTCCTGTTAATGCTGATATACATAGTGACACAGTTACAGGGGTGAGTAATCCTTTTGACTTTTTGTCTTTAACTTTATAAAACAGCTGCAGCTTTCACTAACAGCACATGTGGAACTTTAACCTTTGTACTGTTTTCATCAGTTAATTTTGCAGTTAACATGTGAACATGCTGGATGGAGGGCAACTCCTGTAATCACAACGAGAACAGAATTATCACAAACTGAAATATAAAGTTAATTTCTCAAAGTTCTGCACAGGAGCTGAAGCAGAATGCAGCCTGTTGCATTTACAGTATAATGCTTGTAATAAAAGTACAGTAACGGTAATTAGTGACTGAGCAACCTGGGGCGTTTTTCTTGATTTCTTTAGTAAATTCATTCACCTGCACGGATTAGCTAAACAAGTTTCCCCGACAACCGAGTGCCCATCTTAGCTAGCTAGGTCTCAGGACCTAGCTAAGGACGGTAGTTATGGGTTAGCTTATAAACACGTTTAACTTACCGAAAAAGTGCAGCGGGGCCTCGGGTCCTTTTGTCGGGTAGTCCAGTTTACTGAATAACACCTCAGGCTGTCCATGGCGCTATTTTTCTTCCACTATTCTGAGCGCACGTAAAAAAAAAATTGCAGGCGCTTAATTTTTTTTTTACGTGCGCTCAGAATAGTGGCACAAAAATAACACCATAGCTGTCAGGTTAAAACACTCGGTCGTGTTTTCGTAGCGTAAACGCTGGCCCTCCTCTCAGAGGCTACGCTCTATCTGCTATTCCCGAACAGAGATACGCAAGTTTCTCCGTGACTGCAGCTGCCAGTCAAAGCTGTTACCATGACGTTACGCCCCAATTTAACATCACCGCGGTAGGAATTTGAATCAAACTTATGGGAAAGGAGACCCCTTGGACATAAATCAGCGTGATGAGAACTATTGATAACAAAAGAAAGAATCTTAGGAAAACATGTATCTGAGGAGAATTAATTTATTTTAGTCTGACCGCAGTCCCATCCGCTAACATGGAGGAGGCGGGGTTTATGACCCATACTGCAGCCAGACACCAGGGGGCGGTAGAGACGTTTTGGCTTCATGTTTTGGGCGTCGTCCACGTTTTCTACAACTAGATCCGCTATCCGTGCTCATTGCGCGCTCCCGACGGAGGGGAAACTGGGGATAACTACTAAAACTCAGAGAGATTATAACGGATCAATAAAAATCAGCTGATATCAGCGTGATTGATCTGCAGCAGAATGAACAGCGCAGGTAAGAATTGAAACACAGGACGGCAGACTTTAGGAACTATCACGAAACCGACCACCAAACGCCTCCGGGCCATTAAAGGCGCAAGCGCGGGGCTCCGCTTCTGATAGTCCACCTCCGTAAATGTGTTTCGATTACAATCTGCATTCTTAGACTCTTGAAATTTCTTAGTCCAACGTGTGCATCTTTTCTCTATTTGCTTACAGTTGTGCAGGAGAAAAAGGGTACTTTTGTGAAAGAAAAATACTTTGACAGAACTGAAACGCTGTTTCTTCTATAAACACATTCAGTGCGAGAAGATTAATAAGTCAGAATCACGTTAAACCTCAGCATTCACTAAACTGAATATATTTGCTGCTTTAATCTATTTCTGTTTTTTTGGTTTTTTTTAAGGAGCTTCAGTTGTTTTCTCTTTCGGACAGTAAACTCCAGATGAAACTCATTAACCCATCTAAACCCTATTTCCTGAAAAATTTAATGCAGATGTTCGCCTTTGTAGTAGCGACAAAAAATAAGTGAAATTGAAAAAATAAAATAAAATAAAAAATCCGAATTAACAGGAACTTTCTGTTTTGTACATAGTGCAATTTGGGCAATAAACAACCAGATTTTTTTGTTTATATTTTTACAATCAAGTTGTTTCACTAATTTCAGTTTTTTGTGTCTGATTTTTTTTTTTTCTTCAACTACTGAGCCCAGTCCTTCCTCTGTAATTGCTCGGGTGTCAGGTTAACATACTCATTCTTTTTTGAGATGCTGGAACAGCTGCAAGAGTAGTACAGAGAAAACTCCACAATCAGATGACCTTCCAGGAGCATGCACTGGGCTCAGGGAGGACACTGGAGGACACTGGGTGGGAAAACAGACACTCCGACAAATGTCATAGGAAGCCAGAGATAATATATACACTGATGGGTGATAAGGGAAGTGGAAATACATAGTTACATAGCAGGAACAAATTAGAACAAAACGGGATGCAAAGCTGGACACAGTGCACATGAAACAACAATTAACTAAATAAAACACGCAAGCTTGACATTGGCATAGAGATAAGCAAACCCAGGAACACACGACAGGCTGAAGAGACAAGGATGAAACAAAGAGAAGAACATGGGAAGAAGTAAGGGAGACAAAAAAGAGACACAACTAAGACGCAGAGCGAGAGAAAGGGAGACACAGAGACAGATATCAGTGATTTTGAATTTAAAAATGTGGTAGCTTATTGTAAACAAAATGGAAGTGGAGGGAAAATCTTGAGTGGTTCTCTGGTTTGCTGGTTTAAAGTCATTAGTTTAATTGTCATGAAAGGTCATGAGTAAAAACGAGAACCTGTGGTGGGGTTTCGGTTGCCTTTTTTCACCTTTTTTTTTCAAGCCCCCCCCCAAAAAAGGTGGTTACAGCACACCAAATAAAAATCAAATTTTAATTAAAATGCCATTTTTGTACAGCAGAGAGACAATGGGAGACTTCATAGTACAGTACCGCAGTGTGTATTTTCACTGTACTCATACAAAAGATATAACTGACCAATAAATGCTCTGCATGCCTCTAAATTGCACAGCACATTTGGGTGCAGTTGTGTCCCGGATACTGTATTCATGGTAAATGGACTGGTTCCTTTTTTTTCTCAATGTATTTCTGTTTTTATATTACTGTGAAGTACTTTGTGTTTTTTATCCTGTGAATCAAATCAAATCACTTTTATTGTCACATCACATGTGCAGGTACATTGGTACAGTACATGCGAGTGAAATTCTTGTGTTCGAGCTTCACAAGCAACAGAGTTGTGCAAAAATACAATAACGTAAAACAAGCAAAATATAAGAATGGCTAAATCTGAGACTAATAAATATATGTACAATATATAATAGTATATGCATTACTGGATGTGTATACTAAATATGTTTTTCTACGTGTGTGTGTGTGTATACATATTTTACAAATTAAATAGAGTAAACAATAAAATATATAAAAATATACAGAAGAAGAGTGCTATATAAATAAATTGAATTAAATATATAGTGCTTTTCTACTCTACCTAAGTTCCTTGTAACTAAAACTGATTCTAAAGTACAATTTCACTAACACATCAACACATGTTATTTTGCAGAGGCTGTAGCAGCTTCACATTTTGACTTTTTACTCAAAATAGTATTTCGAGTTTAATCTTTTCGACTTCATTCTAAAAATGATCAATAATATGTTTTTTTCTTAATATGGTCCTAATATTCCTTCATAGGAGTAAAGAGAGCTAATGTTGATGATACTGTTGTGACATATTATTCAGTTTAATTCAGTTTTATTTATACAAAACCTAATCACAACAACAGTTAAGGTGCTCGAGGTGCTTTGTATTGGAAGGTAAAGATCCTACAATAATGCAGAGAAAACAAAAAACAACAATAACAACAATCAAACCACCTCCTATGAGCATACGCTTTGGTGACAATGGTAAGGAAAAACCTTTTAACTGGAAGGAACCCCCAGCAAAACCAGGCTCAGGGAGGGGCAGCTATCTGCCGTGACCGATTGGGGTGAGGGGGGAAAGACAGGACAAAGACATGCTATGGAAGAGAGCCAGTGACTAATTATAACTAATGAGTGGGGGGAAAATGGTGAGAGAAGAAGAAACACTCAGTGTATTCATGTGGAATCCCCCAGCAGCCTCGACCTTTTACAGCATAACTAAGGGATGTTTCAGGGTCCCCCGATTCAGCTCCAACTATATGCTTTATCAAAAAGAAACATTTTAAGCCTAATCTTAAAAGTAGAGATAGCGTCTGTCTCTGGAATGCAAACTGGGCGCTGGTTCCACAGAAGAGGGGCCTGAAAGCTGAAGTCTCTGCCTGTCATTCTACTTTTAAATATTCTAGGAACCACAAGTAAACCTGAAGAGTGAGCGCAAGTGGTGTAATGGCGTGATACAGTACTTTAAGGTCTCACAGTAGAGTACAGTACCACAGTGTGTATTTTCACTGTACTCATACAAAAGATATAGCTGACCAATAAACGCTCTGCATGCCTCTAAATTGCAAAGCACATGTGGGTGCAGTTGTGTCCTGGGCACTGTATTCATGGTAAATAGACTGGTTCCTAGCGCTTTTCTACTCTACCTGAGCACTTTGTAAAACTTTCCTCATTCACACCCCGAGGTGCTTTCTATCTAACATTTACACATGTTCATGCTCCAGTGGATACATCGGACACAAACTTGGGTTTAGTAGCCCAAGGATATTTTGCATGAGCACTGGAGCTCGAATCACTGATCGAATCACCAACCTTCCGATTAGTCTATGACATGCTCTACCTCATGAGCCACCACTATATTCATCAGGTATTCATGAGACTTCGAGGTCTAACATCCTATCCTAACTGGATAAAAAGGTGCTGGTTGATAAGCCAGGCCACAACATCTATACCAGTTAACTTTCTCTCCCTTAACCTATTCTGTCTTACCTTTTTTTGCTGTTGAGAAGAAACCACACCACACTACCACAAAGATATTACGTGCTAATTAATAAGCTCCTCAGAAATATATATATATATATATATATATATATATTTTTTTTTTTTTTTTTTTAACTTTGAATAGATTTGGAATAGCTGTTTCCCTTTTAGTATTTATCCCAAGCTAACCAGCCACCAACTAGAGAGTGGAATCAGTTTCTTGGCAAGAAGAAGAAACTGCCTGGTCAGAGCTTTGGTTTGCACCAAAAAGTAAACATGGAAAGCTGGAGACATGACTAGTTTTAATTTCACCCAGAAGATTGGTTTGAATTTTTTGTTTCTTGTTTTTCATTCCAGCTATGTACCCACCTGTCATGGCACCCCAAGCCAACATGTTTGGCAATGTCCCCGGCTATGAAGGCACTGTGCCAGGAGGAGGTAAGAAAAGCCCGGTTCACATAATTCCTCACATTAACGCTGTTGCTGGTACTTGAAAATTTGTCATTGATGCAGGAGGTTTCCTGCCTCCTCCCATGCCCATGGAGCCAGTAGCCCCACCCCAACCCGGCCCTGAAAATCTTGAATGGAGGTACGACATATTATCTGTGTTTCTGAGCTGCTCACCAACCAGTAGAATATTCTGGTTTAACACAAAGTTTATGTGTTTTGTAGCATCCCCTCTCTTTCTGAGGATGAGGCTCGTAAGGCATTCAAGGAATTTGTGTCGTCTCATTGCTGCTACAGTGACGCTCCGGTCACTCAGGGAGTCATCACCTCCATGGAGCCATTCAACACATTTAGGGTGATTAAATGTTCCCTTTCTATAATGCTGTCAGCATCAGTGATGCTGAGGACTGAGTTACCTCCATATCTGCCTTTTACTATCTTGATCAGTCTACTAAAGAGGTCTGGTTTGAACTGCTTTTATTCAGTTTAAATGTTTTTTCCAAATATTTGACCAAAGGACATAATTGAATGATAATGAACTGTTGAAAAATTAACATGTATAATGATTTTTTTCTCAGAAACCTGGGGGCTTTAAGTAAGTGTCCAAACCTACTAAAGCAGTACTTTGCCAACCCCATGGCAGCAAATAATTGTGCAGTTTTGTGGGTTTGACAGTTTATTTCATTACAAATCTTCAGGGCTGTTGCAAGTGGTCAAAAACTACACTGTAGATTAGTCTTACAGCTGGATTTGTTATGCAGTAATGCACACCACGCTGTTACTAGTAAGCTAACATCAGTTATTTCTACCTACAGTTTTATGCTAACAACAACCATTCATAATATTTTTTGTTACAAAATATTTTCACCCTAACTTGTTTCCCTCTTGTTTTTTTTAAATCTACATGTGCATTAATACAACTTCATCCTGATCCAGAAACACACTGAAGGCTCACAAAGTTCGTTGTATGTTGACAGGGGAATCTTATCATCACATCCAGTTTCTCTTGGTAAAGTCAGTTTTCTGTTCCTTAGTACCGTCTAGAGACGTTCACTGAGTCCAGGTCAACTGAGTGGGCCCAGAAACCATATGAAGGTAAAAACACATTTTCATTTTATTCAGTCCAGAACAATTTACAGGCAGTCGAGAAACGGGTAAAAAAATAAATAAATCCCTGAACTAAAAAGGAAACATGGGGAAAATCACAGCTAGTGGGGCGACTCAATAATAAATACACAAGATAACGAGGGAAGAGGAAACGGGAGGGAGATACAAAAACAAACTAATTACAGAAAACTGAACAATGGAAGGAAACTAAATACCACAAATATTCCACTATGGGGAACAGATACATGAATATAATTCCAAACAATACCAAGATTTACTAAAAAAAAAACTCAAAGTCACTTTCTAACAGACCCAGGACCATAACAGAAACTACATGGAAAAATGCCACTGCAAAATTTCCAGTGTTGAATTGACACTAGAAAGTGTCTATATAGGTCCACTCTTTTGAGTGTTAAATGAACATTTTTTACAGTGTGATATTTTTAACAGTAACCTAGTCAGTTTTAAAGGTTAGCAATGACTAACACTGAGCAGTGCTGATTTTCCAGCACTGGAAAATAACTCAAAATGCTAGTAATAGTCCAGTGTTAGGAAATCAGCACTGCTCAACGTCATTGTTAATCTTTAAAACTGACTAGGTTACTGTTAAAAATATAACACTGTAAAAAATGTTTAGCACTCAAAAGAGTGGACCTATATAGACACTTTCTAGTGTCAATTCAACACTGGAGAAACACACTTGCTTCTGCTTTCATTACAACGAATTCCTCTTTTGGTCATCGTTGCCTAATCCTACTCGCAATGGAGTAACTTACCTAAACATCCGTTTGTTTGTTTTTTACTGTCACTTGCTGTGAGCTCTTGTGTAATTAATAGGTGAGCCTGCTGACTTTTACACCCAGCCCGCTCCACAACCGTGGGAGGTCCAGGCCACGCCCCCCAATCTCTTCAGTGACCATAAAGTGAAGATCCGGGTGCCATTCACGTCCTCTGTCAAGGTGACTGAATAACAGAAGCTATCTATCAAAGTGCTGGTTTTAGCTTTAAGAGGGCTGACACAACTTTCATTATGTAAATCGGATTTGATCTGATAGAGCGGCTGTGGCGTGCGAGACCTCTCTGCGGTCTGGTTGAGCACTTGGAGCCTCGCTACCAATACTGTGATATTAAGTATCACAGTAGCTTTGAAAACGTTTTTAAGGTCTAAGGAATAGATTTCAGTGGTCCTTACATGAACGTAAGGAATTGTCATGCTCCAAAGGTTTCATTGGGTTGCTAGTTGTCCATGGGATTTTTCTAGAGCTTTTTTTTTTTTTAATGCATTGAGCTGGCTCAAGTAATGGTTGCATATATAGGCACAATAAAGCTGTCAGGGAACCTTGAAAAGATGTCAGCAGCTGTCAAATCTAAAGATGTTCCATGGGTTTGACAGGGTCTTGAAAGGACCGGAGGTTGTTTCTTGGGTTACCGATAGCGTTCAAGGGTTCTCAATACAGCAGTTCTTCAAGACATTTCAGTAGTGTCATGATTGTATGTGAAAATGACCCAAATGCAGAGTCAAAGGTGAGGATTAATAAACAATCCTTTTTTTTTTCAGCAGTGTAGAACCCCAAGGCTCAATCAAAAGAACAACAATGTGTGTTAGGGATCATTGTCCTGTTGGAGCACCCAGCATTTCAATCATGTAGCTGTTGTTTTGAGATGAATTTGAAGAATTTGCTACCTCCACCATCTTTAACAGCTGGTACATTTAGGTTTGAATGCCTCACCTTTACTAATCCAAACATACGTCCTGTCATTGTGGCCACATAGCTCTTTTTCTTTTCTCATTTGACTATAAAAACCTTTTCTGAGCATATGCAAACTCCTACCACAACTTTATTTGCAGTTTTGATTTAGCTTGATCTCTGATTAGAAGTTAAACTGTTAACATGGAATGTGTGTGTTGATTCCTAGGAGAAGTGTCTGTCAGTGTGACAATAATCTTATTATTAACTTTTTTGTGTGTATGTGTGTGTGTTTTTAGGAATGCAACACCTGCCATGCAACGGGTATAGAGCAATGCACTGAGTGCAATGGATCTGGAAAAGTAAGAAAATTCTCAACAATGCATAATAATTGCGGACAGGAAAATTCTGGTGGTAACGTTAAAATAATTGCTTATTTGTGTCCTTGTAGAAAGCTTGCTGGGTGTGTAATGGCACTGGAGTGAAGTTGGATGCGGCCTGCAGTCACTGCAATGGCACAGGCAAAGAAAGGTACTACTTTTTTCAGAACAAAACGCATACAGCATTACCATAAATAAAAAGGCAATTATTACTTCAGAATATGAGTACATGTTTTTAGAGCAAATCAATCCAATGCAGTAAACCATTAATAATATATCTAGTTAGCCATTCATTCATTCATTAGCCATTCAAGTGCAGTCATAACTAGACTTCCATTCTTTTTTCTTCTCTTTTTAAAATTTAGGTGATATAAATAACTGTGATAACTCGGGGATGATGAGTTTATGTTAAGGTTGAGCCATATCTTCCTATCTGCAATAATAAGTGTATAAATTTATATGTGATTAAGAAAGCAAGAATATCAATATCAATGATACTAAGTGGCCTAATGTACTCCACAACAAGATAATTCCAGACATGTCTGAGAGTGAGAGCAGTGTGTCAGCCTCAAATGATGACTTCATACCTAAAAAGGGAGCTACAAGAGGGCAGACCAACAGCAAAGCACCACACTTTTCAAAATATTCAAGAAAACTGATCCTGCTAAAAGTGGAAACAAGATGTTTGTTGAGTACAACAAAGCTGTGAAAGCACAAGTGGACGTGACATTAGCACTGCCCCCCCCCCCCACACACACACACACACACAACCACGAAAACAATTCTTGAACCAGAGTCTGCTCCTGTGTGCAGAGCAGCTGCATCCTGTCTGCAGTGCAACCAGCAATAAAACCAAAAGAACCAACAACTGACTTTTTGATATCTAGCACTACAGACTTGCCTGATAAATATATGAGCAGAGATAGTCGCACCACAATCATCTCCTCTATCTGCATCTCGCAATAACTCAATTTTGATTAAAAAAAAAAATATATATATATATATATTTTTTTATTTTATTTTAAAAGACGTGAAGGATAGAATCTGTTAAATTATGTTCTGGAGGATGTGAAGATAAGCAGCAACATTAACAGAATAAGCGTACACATACTCACAAAATAATAAATGAAATACAGAAATATTAGAATTTTAAATAAATAAATAAATCTGATCTAAGGAAACAAGAATGGTCCAAACCTTTCCTGCCAGGTAAATCCAGGTAAATCTAGAAAAGCACCTCCCAAAGATGATTTTAGATTATTACAAAGCTGATTTCAATTCACATTTAAAAACTCTTATTCGATTCAGGCTTGGCTTTAGGAACAGTTGAGTCTTGAAGAAATGAGTTTTGGAATAAGAATTATTTGGATGATGTATGTTCATGGATGTATGATTCAAGACTAATGTTTGCTGATGACAGCTCATCGATACAAATGACGATGCAGAGGTGATTGACATCCTCTGTGACAATGCCTGCATTGCCAGGCCATATGGACTCTAAATCAACACCACAGAGCATTGGTGGCTGCTTTTCATCTCAATGGTGCCCCAATTAAGCAGTGAATTTAAACGCATTGATTTGATAGTTCAAAAATCAGATCACAGATTACATCCACAGCAGACATCCACAGCAGAATGGGCCAAGCGAAGAAGAAGCAGCCTAACATTAGTATGAAGACCGCCTCCAAAACCTGGACCTTGCTGAAATAAAACCTTGATAGGCCTGTTTGTTGAAATGCAATATGGAATTTCAATATGTGGTCACACCTGAAACAAAAACATTGAGACTGCTGCCAGCGAAAACCAACTGTTGGTGATCAAATACAGCAAAGCAGCATACTGGTTATGTGGTCAACCACCTAGAACAACCACCAGCTAGGGCCTAAAGAAGATATTGATGTGACAAAAATAAAAACAAAAGGTTATTGTGTCACGTCTATGTTTGTGTTTAGTTGTAGTAAGTGTAATGGCAGAGGGAAAAATGAGTGTCAAACCTGTAAAGGAAAACGCCAACTGCTGACCTACATCGAGCTCAAAGTGGAGTGGTGAGTACAAGTACTGAGCTGTTCCAACATTGCTATAATTCAGTGGCTTTACTAGGTTTCTTGAAGATGTTGTGATTTTTTACATATATATGAATATAGTTATTGTGTGTATTTAGGAAAAACAATGTGGAAGACCATGTGGTGGAGCATAACTCTGGTTTAAAGACTGATAAGCTGTGCTCAGTGAATGGGAAGGAGCTGTTCAAGAACAGCCAGAACTTGGTATGCACACGCGCGCGCGCGCACACACACACTCACACTCGTGTGTGTGTATTTATATCCTTGTGGAGACATCTCATTGACATAATGCTTTCCCTAGCCGCTTACCCTAACCCTAACCATCAAAAATGATTGCCTAACCCTTACCCTAAACCTAACCTAATTGTAACCCTGACACTAAAACCACATTTTGAGTCTCAAAAATGCCTTCAAACGATGGCTGTATAGTATAGTATAGTAAACTACCAGTTTTTGGCCCCCATGAAAACCACAGACACACACACAGCTAATGTAGCTTCACACTTTTCAGTTCAGTAATTTCATACCAAAATATACACAATAAACTACATCACAGTAATTTCTACACAATAGTTTAGAATGCTGTATTCCAAATTTTGCATTTTAAAGATGAACTAATCTTTATAAGTAAAACATAATACCACAACAGGAGCTCACTTCAGCCAGATGTAGTTTAGGTAAACATAAACGTAAGAAGTAAAAGACATTGCTGGGGTTAGCTGTGTGTATATTGCATGTTAATTTCTCTTTTTTATCCCTCAGGTTTACCCGCTGATTGGGTTTCCAAACCCAGGAGTCTCTCAGGCCTCTGACCGTCTGATCAAAGAACATCAAACGAAGTATGGCCAAACCTCCAGGATTCTGCAGCAGGTAGGCCGACACACAGCTCAAGAGAGAAATAAAAGGTCTATTCTAGTGTGCCTGTGTTGCTCTGCAATTTTGCCACCAAAATGCTTGTTGGTGGGGGAGTTTCTCTCTTTATGTTGATTCATACACTCCCAGTCAGTTGCAAAAAAACACGAACTACACAATTCTGGAAGTAACCAGAAATGTGTAGAAGAAACAAAAGCACCAAATGGGCCAATCACAAGTGTCATGAGTGTGATGAGACACATACATTTAAAATTCCAGGAAAGTTTGTGGTGTAATTTACAATGTGGGGTTTCAGAGGGGTTTGTTCTTTTGACACAAGTAACGTTTTCAAAGACCTTCAGAGTGCATTGTTTAATTAAAATGAAATATTCCAAAGTTAAAACAATACTATGTACAGTATCGGCGAGATTTTGTGAAAATAGTCCACGTGTCATAAGGAGATATACAGTTTGATGGCCACATGTAGTGTTTTGTGGTGCGTCGTGACTGAAGGTGTCTTGAAATGAATGAATACATTTTTGAGAACACACTAATAAAAAAAAAACTTGACCTTGCAAAAGACAACTAGTCACTATTTCTGAACAGTATATAGTTATCCGCCTACCTAAAGGAATTGTTTGTCTATCAGCAGTGTAGTGTTAACAATTTTCAAGATATCATTTTCTAATTTTGTGTGATGGTAGATGCCAGCACACAAATGGACAGCTCGAGCTGATTTAATTTTGGTGAAAATCAGGTCAAGGGTCACATAAAATATGTAAATCAGCAAAAACATATATAACCCACCCAAGTTTTTATGGATCATCTTCAAACTTCACAATAATATAAAAGGCGTTGGGGGGGACACGAATATCTTGGTTGACTAAATATTTGGCCTTGACCTTTATTGTTAGCACCCAATGTCAAAGTTGATCTTGAAAAACGATTTCAAAAAACCATATCAAGTAATACATCAGAGGTTGGAAACAACGGTGCAATACATGTTTAAATGTTTATCCCACATAAGACTAAGAAAATGATTTTGCTAAATATATGCATGTTTTGCCTCTTAGGCTACGTTCACACTGCAGGCAAAAGCGCATCAAATCAGATTTTTTTGACCCTATGCGACCCATATCCGATCATGGTATGACAGTGTGAACGGCACAAATCCGATATTTTCAAATCCGATCTGGGTCACTTTCGTATGTGGTACTGAATCCGATACATATCCGATGTTTTAGAAAGCGACTGCTGTTTGAACGGTCATGTCGCATTAAATCCGTCTTTTACGTCACTGACACAAGACAGACGCCAATTATCAGCGCCCGAGAAGACATCGCGAACACTTCCTGGCCATCCAGTGAAATTGTTGGGAAGACAACGTTGGAGAAACGTGAACATTGGATTTGATCAAAAAATTGGAATTGAGCACTAAGACCTGCAGTGTGAACGTAGCCTTAGTATATTTTAACTTAATCTTTCAGACTCTTCCAGGGCAATAGGTCTCAACGTGGTTGGTAGTTAAAGTAGGTCTTGAAAATGAAAAGTATACACATATTTTAAAAAAAACAACAACAACAAAAAAACAAATAAAGAGTACAATTTACAAAGAACGTAAATTCAAGGATTTTGTTCTATTTAAGCTAGACTATCTACTGGGGATGGACCAATCCGATATTACATATCGGTAATAAAAAATGTAATCAATCCATTAAATATCATGAAAGCGCCTCAAAAAAAACTTGTGCCATGGTCAGCTCATAACCTTAGCACATCGGAGCAGTATGCGTCACGTGATAGAGCGGCTGTGGCGCGCGAGACCTCTCGGCGGTCTGGTTGAGCACTTGGAGCCTCGCTACCAAACCGGCATTTCATCTCCGAGAAAGTTATCCCAGAGAGAAGTAAAGCAAGTGTGTAAGTTAATCTCTGAATGTTTGTAAAGCATTCCCACGTTAAGCATAACAACCAATATATGGAGCGACTGCCTCTTCTCTTTCCCTCCCTCTCTGTTGCTACATCAATCATGAAACTGATCAATGATCGGCTGATCGGCTTTTCTGTCGCAAGTCCCGTCTCCCTTGTTTGTTTTTGGCCCACTTTGCACCAGAAAGAGGAAACCAGCGGCTAAACAACAGCAGCACGTTTGAGCTTATAAGCTGCTGTTAGAATTATTTAATATTACTTTTTGATGCATTCTCAATCATCCAGGAAAGTAAATCTCCAAAAGTTGATTCTGTTCATCTGGACGTAACGTGTTGTGGGAGAAACATTTCGTCACTCATCCAAGTGACTTCTTCCGTCTCAGCTGACTGCAGGTTTCCCCAATCTTATAAACAGTACATTTGCATAATGACACACACACACACACAACCACGAGAGTCAAACCAGCCCACTGCAGTGGGCTGGTTTGACTCTCATCATCCACTGGAGCACAAACTGGGTGTCATCAGGACGCTACAACACAGAGCGAACACCATCCCCACTGACACAGCGGCCAGGGAGGCAGAAGAACAGCACATCAAGACGGCCCTGAGTAAATGTGGTTATCCCAGCTGGACATTTGTCAAAGCTGGAAAGGCACCTAAAGAAAGCTCCAGCCAATCCAGGAGAGAAGGACAACTGCTGCCCAACCAAAAACCTGTAGTGATCCCATATGTGTCAGGAGTATCGGAGCAGTTGAGACGCATTTTTTCTAAACACCGGGCCTCTGTGGCTTTTAAACCCCAAAACACGCTGCGCCAAAAACTGGTCCACCCCAAGGATCGGGTCCCCCGACACAAACAGAGTAACATAGTGTACGCTTATAATGCTGTGATTGCAGCCATTCCACAACTCTCTGTGAATGGTACTCATGGCCATTGATCAGTGGTCTTTGGTCAGTGGTTGTTGATCAATGGTCATGAGAATTTGCATAATTATGATTAAGGAACTGACCTCCCAGCCCATTGTTCCTTCAGTGGGCTGGTTTCAGTCATTATGCAAATGTACTGTTTATAAGATTGGGGAAACCTGCAGTCAGCTGAGACTGAAGAAGTCACTTGGATGAGTGACGAAACCTTTCTCCCACAAAATGCTACATCCAGATCAACAGAATCAACTTATGGAGATTAATATTACTTTCTACACCAGGATCCTTTTCTACGTAGCTGACGGCTGGTAACTGTGCAGGGGTGGGTCTAGCAAAGTTTAGCCAGGGGGGCAGGTAGGGCATTAACAGGGAAAAGGGGGCACAAAGACATACTTTTCCATCTTATTCTCATTTAAAATGTCTAGCTTTTAATAAATAATTATCTGAATCTTACACCCAAAGTTTTCATCTGATGTAAAATGTATAGAAATCCATCATTGTATATAGGAACTATTAAGTCAAATTTATAACCTAGTAAGCTATACTACTTTTTCCTTTGGAAAGGTACCATCTGTGCAGTCTGCAATTCTGTTGAAGAAAGATGTTGAATCTATTTAATTATTGTAGAAAAATAATTGATTTCTGTGCATTTTGTTTTGTTTTTTTTCACACGTGCATTAAATTAAAGGTAATTACGTCGATTAAGCATCACGAGGCGGAGGGTGGGGGGTGGTTCCCTATTTTTATTTTTTTTTTGCTGGGAGTTGGAAACCCTATTAGTTAGGTTGTTTAATATTTCTGCTAAGTACTCTTTAAAATACCAGAATAGGGAGGATGGTGTAGGTTTAAGTTTATTAGATTGATCAGTATTGCTGAACTAGTGATGTGCAGATCGATCCTGAAATATCGATTCCTCTGATACCAATCATTTATGTTCTAGAATCAATTCTCACATTAAAATATAGATATTTTAGTAATTTAGGGTAAATTTGTAGTTTATCATTAACAGGAACACAGTGGAAAGAAACTATATCATTCGGATTGTGTACATTCAAAGGAACTACTTCCTCTTCCGCCTTTCATAGTCATGTGCGAAATACGGCTGTATAAGTGTCTCGCAGCCGCTGGCATGCGCACTCACAACAATGGCTGAGCATAATTGTGTGGACGTATTTTACCTCCACAAACAGCTGAGACGTGGTTTGCGATACATGTGGCATAAAAGTGCTCCAAGAGTGAGGTGTTGTGGCCACACTTGCCAACCTTGAGACCTCAGAATTAGGGAGACATTCAAAAGGGCTGTTTTGGGGTGATAAATACATTTTACAGTTACAGTTTAAATGTCACCGGCCCGGAAACAGTGGGGGTGTCCAAATTCAGAGGCTGCTTCCACCTGAGGACCCGGCCTTCGTGGTCTAAAGAAAGCCGGGTAGTACGTCACGAGCTCCCTCGGTGGAGTGAAACTCTGCCATCTGCTCCTTGCTATCTAAAATATAACCGGGCACTGACGTAAACTCTCAACCGTCTCACACTTTGTTTAATTAGTTTTCTGTTTAACGTTTATTCAGCTGTGTGAAAACCCCGGAGGAACCCTCCCGAGGGATTAATGAAGTTAAATTTAATTGAATCTAATCTAATAACTTTAATCTCAGCCAAACCGATTTAGTCACGAACAAATAAAACACTGAAAAAGCCAAACAATAACATTTTTAAGTTTTCAAAGTGACTTATATATCATGTTTAACCCGAGTAGCGAAAGACCGCGGGGGTTTGAAGACGATGTGTCGGTCGGCTCAGATATTTGAAGTTTACACAGCTACATTCTCACCTGAAAATATGTTAAAAGTGTTTTTGCGACACAGAAAGAGAAATAAGAGTAATATTAAAACTAAGTCGCTGCCTCCTGTGGGGATTAGAGAAATATTTTGCTGCTATTGTTAATAATCATCATCATTACCATTGCATTAATAATTAATATTGATATTGCATTCAGATGTTTAAACATATTGGTACCCAATTAGCCTTTATTACAGGTGCAGTTATAACCACTTTAAACTGTTGAGTTAAATCAATAATCTTAAATGCTTTTGAATGCTTGTTATAATCTTAAATGTGTATGTGCTGATTCTGTTGGGTTATAAAAGAGGGGCTTAACTCTGAGTACACTCTGTGCAAAGTAGACAGGAAACTGCAGGCTTTTGAGCGTGTTTGTGAAAGTGAAACTAAAGCAGAGTCTAAGTGTAAGTTACTTTGAGGAGCTGTGGGATGATGCTAGTTGAATAACCAGGTTATTCATTGTTATCTTTTATTCATTTATATCCTTTTTATTAAGCTTTGAGTAGTGGCATTCATTTACAGCATTTATTCAATATATTGCATATATATATAGTTTTAGTAAACTGCTACACATTTGAGAGTGGCCTCTGTCTGACTGTGAGCGTTAGTGGGTGAGGTGAGAAGTGACACAGAGTGCCAATTAAGGTCAGGACACACACACACACATATATACACACACACACACACCTGCATACACTGTAGGTAGGCTGTGTTCTAGGTGAGAGTTATTTGTAGAGATATTTGAACCCGCAACACTCCATTGTTGGAAACTGGAATTGGCTGCACCGCGCTATGAATTCTACGATATGGTTTTTCAATTTTGTTCCCCGGGTGGAAAATCGGGAGAATGGTGGCTAGGGGAAATTTTCGGGAGGAGCACTGAAATTCGGGATTCTCCCGGAAAAATCAGGAGGGTTGGCATGTATGGTTGTGCATGTATGGCAACATCACTAACCTTGTCAAACACCTCAGAGTAAATCATATCACAGAATATGACGAGCGTATGTTGAGGCGAACTGAAGAGGATGAGGGGGACAGCTGCTGCTAGGGTGAGACAGACGTCTCTCACAGAGTCCTTTAGTGCTGCAGGCAGGCAAGCTGTTCAACTTCAGTTTTTTTATTTCTATATGAAGAACTCTGCATTATTAAATGATAAGAACAAGAAATCTGATGTCCTGTAATCATTATGATGCTATAATTTGAGATACAATAAATAAAATAAGTTTTTGTACAAAGTATCTGTATCGGATCAGTATCGTCGATACCATCCTGAATATTACTTGGTATCGGATCGGAAAGGAAATCAGTGGTATCGCACATCACTATGCTGAACTATGAAATATTTTGGGTGCAGTGTATTTTTTGCATACAGGTATAACAGAATAGCTTTAGTTTTTTTTTTTAAACTTGAGTGTGAACTTATACAAAATGCAGCAAAATATTTAAAAAATACACTATATCGGATTCATATCGGCAGATATCCGAATTTATGATATCGGTATTGGATATAAAAAAGTGGTATCGTGCCATCTTTACTATCTGCTGATGTTTTTGTGGTACAGCTTGTAATATTTGCTCAATTAAACATGAAAGTTAAATGGAAATAATCACAAAAATGAAGAAAATCATAATCATTTAATGTTAAAAAGGATTCAGTTTTATTTTAGCATTGTTGTAAAATATAACTATATACTATTTAGAAATTGTCACTTTCTGTCTTTTGAAATGGGAAGGTTTTTTTTATTAGTTTGCTTTCATATATAGGACTTTGTAGTAGTCTTGCACTTTTTTCAGATTTTAAATATTTAAATATTTATTTTTACATATTTGAACATATTTTAAAAACATATTTTAAAATTTTAGCTTTATCTTTAATAGTCTTTGAGATAGTCATGTTCAATCATTGCCACAAATTTCAGCTTGTGACAAATGAGTCACAGCAATCATTATTAATGTTTAATAATGATCTACCATTTAATGTTTATGCAAATCAGAGACGGTCAAGACGTACGACAGAATGATGCTGATGTGTTTCCTTTCCTCCAGCTTTTCGTCTATGCTAAGCTAAGCTAATGCTTTCCTACTCAAGCTGACACGCACCTCTATCTCTCTCTTTCAGAGGCAGACGGTCGAGCTGATCCCCATCACCAGGGTGAACTACAAGTGGAAAGACAACACCCACGCCTACTATGTGTACGGCAACGAACACAAAGTCAGTGCTGACGACTATCCAGCAACCTGCTGCTGCGTCATCCTGTAGACTGTTCTCTTCTTTTAACATCAGCGCATGAAATGTTTATTAAAATAATTGTTTTCATTTGATTTATGAAAGCCAAAACAGCATCCCACATAAAGAACATCATACCAAAGTAAACATAGTGGTGGGAGTGAACTAAATTAAGGATCTGAAGTAGCTTAGACAAAGTTCAGACTGAAATTCATTTCAGATGCTTTGGCATAGTCTTAAATATGCCAAAATCACGAGTTAGAATCTCAGTGGTCAGGGGTCACGCTTTCTGAAAATCTTTGTCTACAGTCGCCAGTATTTTAGCGTGCCATGTCCGTCTCTGGACTTTTTTATTCTTTTCTTTTTCATGTTTATTGAAGGATATCATACAGTGTCTGTTGCATTTGCTAAACATCCTACATATGTAAAAGAAACGAGGATCAATATAAAGGTTAATTATTGCTTAGCTCTAAGTCTCCATGAAAAGCTTCTATATTTGCTTTTTTATTCACATGTTTTTCTGTATTTAAATGCATTCTGGGAGAAAGAAGGAAGGAAACGTTCTCAGTTCATATGGCCTGAAGCGAGTTGGTGACTGAATGACATATTAGTAGCTCGACTCTGTTTTCCGCTCATCTCACTTTAGCAGACCAATATGGGGTCCGCACTACAGCTATGCCAATCCGTCTATAAATCTGCCACAGTGTCTTATTCATCTACTGTGAAAAAGACAATGAGATACTTGAACTCCTCCACTTAAGGCAGCAACCCTGAGTTCACCATGCACTCCTTCCTTCTATAAAAAATATCTGATGTTTTTTTTTTGGGGGGGGGGGGGGGGGGGGGTGTAGGTGCACCTTATCAGCATTTGAAAATTGTAAAATATAAAAGATTTCAAACATTACAGTTTTATAATCAACTGTAATCAGTTAATTAAATGATTGAATGTGTCCATAACTATTTTCCAGGTGCACATCTGACAATAGGAGTCACAGTAAGACCCCTCACATCTTTAGCTTACATAATTGCAACCATAGACTGTATATAAAAGCTCATGCTAAATAGCTTTTTAAACTCTTCCAGTTGCTAAATGTAGTCCAGATGTAAAGACATGTATAAGAAAATGCCCGTTAGCTGCCTTTCTCTGTAAGCTCAGTAGACTTTTATAATGAAGTTAAGTTTAAGTTGCTAATTTCTGGTCTTACTGAATACAGCATGATGTTGCATTGGTAATTCAAGACACCACTACCGTCAGAAAGGAGGATAAAACACGATATACCTCAAGCCAGTGTGTGATGCGTCTCCTTTTTCACATCAGGTATTAAAGCACCAACACAGCAGCAGTCATAATCATCAACTTAAGGCTTTGAGTCTTCACATTGGAACTTCACTAATCAATGCAGAACATTGACTATATCCATCTATTATATATCGTATGTCTGCATAAACTAAAGAAATACACAAAACCACACAACCCTTTAGACTGCCTTTCTTCAAGACTGCAAAAATCCTGTAGCATTCTGCATCCTGCAGTGTCTGTTTCAGAGGGTCTGCCCTCTGCTGGCTGTTACTTATCTGTGATATTCAGGATGAAATTATTTACGTTTAAAATACTCTACTGTTAATGTTTAATCAGTCATAAAAATATTTTTATGTGCATTTACTTAAATATGTATTCTGTTAACCATTTGAAGATTTTACTTTTGTTTTTAGTTAAACAGGTAACACAGTTCTTATTTTGATAATATAACCACCAACTTTTCTGTTTTATAATTTTGTTTCTTCTGAATGTAACCCCTAACGCCAGATTGTTCTAGAAAAATGTGCATTTAAAATATGGACATAACCATTTACTTAAGTGGAATGCTCTTTTATCTGCATAGCCTGCCTTACCTTCATACAGGTACATTTTTGCTCATAACCTGGTGGGCCTGATCATGTTATTACATGTTATCTGTTATTACTGTGGTTTATTAATGGTATGTTAGTCCTTAAACTGAAAAATAAACTCTGAGACTCATCTGCTTCTTTCCCATATTTCCATCAAGCTGGGGATGCATAAAAATGATGATAAACAGAAAGAAGTGAAGATTTTGTAATATCTGCAGTGATCTGAGTACTTAACAGTTCAAGTCTTTGCAGATGGTTCTGTTAGGGAGCAAGAAAAAGGGGAGGAAGGCATATATGCCTTACACGTATATTGTATGTAAAGAAGAATATAAATTATGTTTTGGTGATGCTCTGAAATTCACCTCCAAACCCCTCAATGGAACGCATTATTTAAGGGTAAAATTAAACATTCCAGTGACATTTGTTTGTCTAGCTGACATATTTAATGACATCAGTTAGGCATTTGTCTGTATGCAGACAGTAAATATCTCCATATTTACTGTCTGCATACAGACACCATCTAGAAACTCCAGAGTTTTGTCTAACTCAGGTTCAACTATCTGATGTTTTCGTGATACAACTTGTATTTTTGCTCAGTCTAGCATGAAACTTGAACTCATTTTTGTGACTTAGAATTACTTGTTGAAAATAATTCTACTGTAAGTTGTCCTTCATTTAGTTTCAAACTAACACACACTTATATATACATATTGTTTTTATATGTAGTTTTTGGCCTTCTGTATGAATTGTATTTTAGATAACGGTATAAGCTAAAAATGTTAGAAAACCCCCCGAAAATTTTGTTTAAATTTTTTGATGTGATATTTTGGTGTGAATTTTGCAAGAGAAGTCAGATATACGAACCACATAAATGTCAGTTATGCTTCTTTTGATGTGAAATGAAAGTGATATGTCTTCTGTCATGTTTTTTGACACTGTGGCAGCCCCTTTTTCACACATCTGCAAAGACTTGTTGCACAAGAGCATCAAAGAGATTGTGAAACAGTCCTCAAAATTATCATCAAGCTACCTTTAAACTGGTAACTACATATACATATTTAGTTGAGTTAACTTAACGATTTAATGCATTAGTTTTTGAGATTTTTTCATAAGTGGCAAAAGTACCGCATCCGAATAAAAGTTATTTCTTAATGGACATCCCATTAATAACAACAGAGATTTATCAAATCTAATTTAGGTAGAAATCTTGAAATTCAAAAGCACAGAGTTTCCCAAAGTGTGGGGCCCGCCCCCTAGGGTGGGCGCAGAGCCATTGCAGGGGTTGACAGGGCTCCCACACAAATGCAAAGCAGGAGATGAAGCATCGCCAAATATGTTTCCAAACCAACTTCCTTCCAAGCGAAAGACTAGAAAATGGTGAAGCATATCTTCCCTTTGGCTTCAGCTGCACGAGTGCCAAGGTAGGAAAATTTTGTTTAAATTTTTTGATGTGATATTTTTGTGTGAATTTTGCAAGAGAAGTCAGATATACGAACCACATAAATATCAGTTACGCTTCTTTTGATGTGAAATGAAAGTGATATGTCTGTGTTGCCCTTAAGGCATTTCTCTGAATAAATAGGTTCATAAGTTTGAAATAAATAATTCTAAAAAGATTTGCCATTAAAAAATTAATATGTGTTGTTAAAATGAATAATTCATGCTTTACTTAAGTTTTAGTTAAAAGGAAAATATCGCTAAAATGTATTTCCTGTTCTGGCGGGGCACTTCCGGTTCCGGTCAAGCACTTCCGGTTTTGGTCAAGCACTCGGTTTTGCTGAGAAGCAGGCTCCTCATGCTAAAGGCAGTATGGAGATGTAATCAAATGCCATCTACTCCGAATTATCAGGCTGGAACGCCGTAAGTTACTTTATATGACAGTTCATGCAGATAGCTTTGGATATTAATGTATATTTTGCTAACATGAATGTTTTAGTGAGAGTAATGCACTTTATTGATGTAAACATGCTTCTGCCTGTTGAGATGGAGTTTATTTTCTGTCATTTCAGTTTTCACCACATGTTCATGGAGACAATTAAACAAGCTGCAACTAAACTCCAGGGTCTTCATTTGTGGTTTAACTCTGTGTCACCAACATCCTCGTTGAAAACACTACAGTGAAAAGGCGCCTACTGATGATTCATCACGGTCAAAATGGCATCCAGTAACAAGTCTGCACGCAGTTTAAGGACCAGCCGCTCATCTGGATCAGCAGTAAGCGCTGCCCATGCTCGAGCTAAAGCAGAGGCTGCCAAGGTGAGAGCATGCTATGCAACAAAAGAAGCACAGTTAAAAGTTGAAAAAGTTGAAAAAGCTCAAAGCGAACTGGAAAAAGCAAAAATAGATGCGGAACTAGAAGTGTTAACATTACAGAGGGAAGCTGATGCTGCTGTAGCTGAAGCAGAAGTGCTAGAGGAAGCTGAAGCAATACAAGAAGAACCTGAGAGTAGAAAATCTCCATCAGAAAGTGTAAAATTAGAACGTACAAATGAATATGTACGATCTCAAATGGACACCAAGCTATCTCCCAGTCCACAAAAATTACCAACCACTTCTTGCCCCCAAGCAAGTTCACCCAACACATTTGTAACATGGCATCCCTCTGAAGAAGGCAATTTAGAGCCACAACCCATCGACTCTGAAACAAGGCTTACCAAAGATAATATCGCTGCTCTAAATAAGCCCAGCCATCCGAAAGGTGAAACAAAACCTAAAGTGGAGAAACAAAATACCTCTCTCAACCCATGCGGCTCACCATTCATACCTCAACATAACTATAACACCACGGCCAGCATTTTAAATCAAGCAGAGCCCTTTGCCCAATACATGGCACGTCGGGATTTAATAATCTCAGGCCTTTACCAGTTCGACGATAGGCCAGAGAACTACAGAGCATGGTGCTCTTCGTTTACCAGCGCAACAACTGAGGTCCAACTCACCCCCATTCAAGAGCTAGATCTCATGACGAAGTGGTTAGGGAGGGAGTCAAGTGATCAGGTGAAACGCATACGTTCAGTATATGTCAACAACCCCACATTAGCTCTATGCAAAGCATGGGAAAGACTGAATGAATGTTATGCAGCATCAGAAATAATCGAAAGGTCACTTTTCCAACGGTTGGACAGTTTCCCAAAAATAACAGTCAAAGATCATGTCAAGCTACGTGAACTAGGAGATTTACTGCAAGAGATTCAAGGCGCTAAGGAAGACGGCCATCCGCCTGGTCTACTCTATCTGGACACTTCTCGTGGAATTAGCCCAATCGTAGACAAACTCCTATATGGACTTCAGGAGAGGTGGATGTCACACGGCTCTCAATATAAAGAGAACAACCAAGGCTGTTTCCCACCCTTTGAGTACTTCTGTGAATTCATATGTAAAGAGGCAAAGAAACGTAATGATCCAAGTTTCCACCAGCAAAACTTAAAACCAGAAAAACCTTTTGCAAAAAACTTAAATTCCAGCAAGCCAATTACTGTACACAAAACCAATATTTCTCCCCCTAACAAGGACTTTAGCCGGAACTGCCCACTGCATAACAAGCCACACCCACTCAAAAGATGCAGAACATTGAGGAATAAACCACTGGACGAAAGAAAGGCCTTCCTCTTCCTGTCTGGGTAATGTTCATAAGCCTACAGTCAGCACTCTGAAGACAGTCGTTCTGGAAAATGGCCGCCCTACAGTTTTTAAACCATGCAATAGCATTCTGCAACTCAAAGAAATGCCACACACAAACAGGCCAGGTAAAGCGCCCGAACAAACTCTGGGTCAAACGGTTTTTAACCGGACAGATAATGACAACAAACCAGCTCACTCAATACAGGACACTCTCTTTCTAAAAAAGATGGACAATGCTATGTACAGAGACGTGGACAACAGTTGGGTCGCCCCACTTCCATTTACGGAACCCCGCCAGCAATTACCAAACAACAGACAGCAGGCGGCCACAAGGTTCTCCTCCTTAAAACGCACCCTTAATATCCATCCATCCATCCATCTTCATCCGCTTTATCCGGGGCCGGGTCGCGGGGGCAGCAGCCTAAGCAAAGAGGCCCAGACCTCCCTCTCCCCAGCCACCTCCTCCAGCTCATCCGGGGGAACACCAAGGCGTTCCCAGGCCAGCCGAGAGATATAATCTCTCCAGCGTGTCCTGGGTCTGCCCCGGGGCCTCCTCCCGGTGGGACATGCCTGGAACACCTCACCCAGGAGGCGCCCAGGGGGCATCCTTATCAGATGCCCAAACCACCTCAGCTGGCTCCTTTCGATGTGGAGCAGCAGCGGCTCTACTCTGAGCCCCTCCCGGATGGCCGAACTTCTCACCCTATCTCTAAGGGAGATGCCAGCCACCCTTCGGAGGAAGCTCATTTCCGCCGCTTGTATCCGCGATCTTGTCCTTTCGGTCACTACCCACAGCTCGTGGCCATAGGTGAGGGTAGGGACGTAGATCGACCGGTAAATTGAGAGCTTCGCTTTTACACTCAGCTCCCTCTTCACCACGACGGACCGGTGCAGCGTCTGCATTACTGCAGCTGCAGCCCCAATCCATCTGTCGATCTCCAGCTCCCTTCTCCCATCACTCGCGAACAAGACCCCGAGATACTTGAACTCCTCCACTTGGGGCAGGACCTCATCCCCGACCCGGAGTGGGCACTCCACCCTTTTCCGGCTGAGAACCATGGCCTCAGATTTGGAGGTGCTGATCCTCATTCCCGCTGCTTCACACTCGGCTGCAAACCGTTCCAGTGCGAGCTGGAGGCCCTCACCCGATGAAGCCAACAAAACCACATCATCCGCAAAGATCAGAGATGAGATCCTGAGGCCACCAAAGCGAAAGCCCTCCGCCACTTGGCTGCGCCTAGAAATCCTGTCCATAAAAATTATGAACAGAACCGGTGACAAAGGGCAGCCCTGGCGGAGCCCATCACCCACCGGGAACGAGTCCGACTTATTGCCGGCAATGCGAACCAAGCTCTTGCAACGGTTGTATAGGGATCGAATGGCCCGTAGCAATGGGCCAGACACCCCATACTCCCGCAACACCTCCCACAGGACACCCCGAGGGACACGGTCGAATGCCTTCTCCAAGTCCACAAAACACATGTAGACTGGTTGGGCAAACTCCCATGCACCCTCAAGTATCCTCGAGAGGATAAAGAGCTGGTCCAGTGTTCCGCGACCAGGACGAAAACCGCATTGTTCCTCCTGCATCAGAGGTTCGACTAGCGGACGAACTCTCCTTTCCAGCACCCTGGCATAGACTTTCCCGGGGAGGCTTAATAGGAAACCTGAAATGCGGGAGCATTACGTGGCCTTCATGGAAAAAATCCTCTCCAATGGTCACGCTGAGGTGGCTCCTCCACTGGAAAAGGGAGAAGAGTGTTGGTATCTTCCAACATTTGGCGTCTACCACCCACAAAAACCCAATCAGATCAGGGTTGTCTTCGATTCTAGCGCCCAGTACTTGGGTGTCTCACTTAACAATGTCCTCCTGACTGGCCCTGATTTAAACAACACACTTGTCGGAGTTCTTCTCCGCTTCCGGACAGAAAGTGTTGCAATTATGGCAGATATACAGCAAATGTTTCACTGTTATGGTACGCGAAGACCACCGCAACTTCCTCCGTTTTCTGTGGCATAGGGACAACGACCTAAACAACCAAGTTGTCGAGTACCGGATGAAAGTCCACGTGTTTGGCAACTCAGCATCCCCGGCTGTTGCCATTTATGGACTACGCAAGGCCATCAGGGCAGGTTCGAAAGACTATGGTGCAGATACAGTAAAGTTCGTGGAGAGGCACTTTTATGTAGATGACGCTTGATCTCTGTCCCCTCTCCTGCTGAGGCTATAGACTTGCTTCAAAGAACACAAGTCTCACTCGCTGAATCTAACCTGCGCCTGCATAAGTTTGTTTCCAACTCTCAGGCAGTTATGCAGGCCTTCTGCCCAGAAGATTGTGCTCCTGTCATTAAAAACTTAGATTTAAGTGGTGAAGAGACACAATCCCAGCGAAGCCTTGGACTCATTTGGGAAATAACAAGAGACACATTCACTTACTCAGTGGCCACCTCAAGCAAGCCATTCACTCGCCGTGGCGTATTGTCCTCTGTCAATAGCGTCTTCGATCCCCTGGGCCTATTGGCACCCGTTACAATCCAAGGAAGGGCCCTACTCAGAGAGCTTACTTCGGAATGTTCAGATTGGGACGTACCCCTTCCAGAGGACAAACAAAGCAGATGGGAAACGTGGAGAAATTCCCTTCAGGATCTAAGAGAACTACATGTTCCCAGAACCTACACATCCACCTCACTAAGTCGAGCAAAGCGAAAGGAACTGTGTTTATTCTCAGATGCATCTATTAAGGCCATAGGAGCTGTAGCCTACTTAAAGGCAATTCAAACAGATGGGAAGGTCGAGGTTGGGTTCATAATGGGCAAAGCAAAACTAGCCCCCCTGTCAGAACCTACAATACCAAGACTTGAACTATGTGCAGCCGTCTTGGCAGCAGAAATGGCCGACCTCATTCAAGATGAGTTGGACTTAGACTTTGATGCAGTGCACTTCTATACGGACAGTAAGGTAGTGCTTGGCTACATCTGTAATGAGTCAAAAAGGTTTTACACATACGTTCACAACAGAGTACAGCGCATTCGCCAGTCATCAAAGCCAGAACAGTGGCATTATGTGCGCACAGAGGAAAATCCAGCAGACCATGCGTCTAGGTCACTGTCGGCATTCCAACTAAAAAAGTCCACCTGGTTCACCGGACCACCCTTCATCCACCGTCCTGCCGCAGAGACAACACAACTGAGTGGAACGTTTGACCTGATTGAACCAGATAAGGACTCAGAAATTAGACCAGAAGTAAAAACTTACGTCACTCACCTCCAAGTACTCATCTGTAAGCGTTTTGAGCACTTTTCTACTTTTCAGTCTTTAGTCAGAGCTATAGCAAATCTTATCCACATTGTAAAGTCCTTCAATGGGACTAATCCAAACAAAAAATGTAAGGGCTGGCACAAATGTCATCTATCCCAAACTCCAGAGGAGATTGCTCAAGCAAAAACTGTCATCTTCAAAGAGACACAGAAGGCATACTTTGAGAAGGAACTTTCTGCCCTTGATGCTGGCAAGCCAATCTCAAAACAGAGCCCCCTCAAGAAGCTCAGCCCAATGTTACAGGACAGTCTCATTTCTGTTGGAGGCCGACTCAAACACGCAGAAATTGAGAGTGTTGAAAAGAGCCCAGTAATTCTTCCAAAAAACAGTCACATCTCCCTTCTGCTCACTCGCCATTACCACGAGCTAACAAGGCACCAAGGTCGTCATCTGACGGAAGGAGCAATCAGAGCTGCTGGGCTGTGGCTTTTAGGCGGCAAAAAACTAGTCAATTCAGTAATCCACAAATGTTTAACCTGCCGCAAACTACGTGGAAAACAAGAACAACAACTCATGGCGGACCTACCACCTGAACGCCTAAAAACTTGTCCTCCTTTCACCTACGTCGGCCTTGATGTCTTCGGACCGTGGTCCATAACAACCAGGCGTACCAGGGGCGGAGTAGCTGAAAGTAAGCGGTGGGCCATCATGTTTACCTGCATGAGTTCGAGAGCTGTGCATATTGAGGTAATCGAATCTCTGGACACATCCAGCTGCATAAACGCCCTCCGCCGCTTCTTTGCCCTGAGAGGCCCCGCCAAACAGCTGCTATCTGACCGTGGCACCAACTTTATTAGCACTTCAAAGGAACTTGGAATGGATAAATCACTCCAACAGTACCTAACTATCCAAGGCTGCAGTTGGGAGTTTAATCCACCACATGCATCCCACATGGGAGGCTCTTGGGAGCGCATGATCGGAGTCGCCCGCAGAATCCTGGACTCCATGCTACTACAAAATAAGGTTCAACTGACTCACGACGTGTTATGCACACTCATGGCTGAGGTTACAGCCATAATAAATGCAAGGCCGCTCATCCCAGTGTCTTCTGATCCAGAGAACCCTTTTGTCCTATCCCCTTCAATGCTCCTTACGCAGAAATCTTGTCTCCTATCCCCACCTGGAGACTTTTCAGATAAAGACCTCTACAACAAACAATGGAGACGGGTCCAAGCCCTTTCCAACCAGTTCTGGACACGCTGGAGGCGAGAGTATCTACCCACATTGCAGCAAAGGCAGAAATGGACCGGGTCGCGCAGAAACCTCCAAGTTGGTGACCTGGTTCTGCTCAAGGACAAGCAGGTTGCACGAAACAGCTGGCCCATGGCCAGGGTCACTGCCACATTCCCAAGCAAGGACGATCGAGTAAGGAAAATTGAGGTAAAGACATGCGATCAAGGATGCATAAAGACATTTTTGCGACCAGTTACAGAAGTTATCCTCCTCATGCCAAAGGACTGAATGCATAATGTTTGTTTAGCACAGTGACCTCCCAAGGCCAGGCGGGGAGTGTGTTGCCCTTAAGGCATTTCTCTGAATAAATAGGTTCATAAGTTTGAAATAAATAATTCTAAAAAGATTTGCCATTAAAAAATTAATATGTGTTGTTAAAATGAATAATTCATGCTTTACTTAAGTTTTAGTTAAAAGGAAAATATCGCTAAAATGTATTTCCTGTTCTGGCGGGGCACTTCCAGTTCCGGTCAAGCACTTCCGGTTTTGGTCAAGCACTCGGTTTTGCTGAGAAGCAGGCTCCTCATGCTAAAGGCAGTATGGAGATGTAATCAAATGCCATCTACTCCGAATTATCAGGCTGGAACGCCGTAAGTTACTTTATATGACAGTTCATGCAGATAGCTTTGGATATTAATGTATATTTTGCTAACATGAATGTTTTAGTGAGAGTAATGCACTTTATTGATGTAAACATGCTTCTGCCTGTTGAGATGGAGTTTATTTTCTGTCATTTCAGTTTTCACCACATGTTCATGGAGACAATTAAACAAGCTGCAACTAAACTCCAGGGTCTTCATTTGTGGTTTAACTCGGTGTCACCAACATCCTCGTTGAAAACACTACAATGTCTTCTGTCATGTTTTTTGACACTGTGGCAGCCCCTTTTTTCACACATCTGCAAAGACTTGTTGCACAAGAGCGTCAAAGAGATTGTGAAACAGTCCTCAAAATTATCATCAAGCTACCTTTAAACTGGCAAATACATATTTAGTTGAGTTAACTTAACGATTTAATGCATTAGTTTTTGAGATTTTTTCATAAGTGGCAAAAGTACCGCATCCGAATAAAAGTTATTTCTTAATGGACATCCCATTAATAACAACAGAGATTTATCAAATCTAATTTAGGCAGAAATCTTGAAATTCAAAAGCACAGAGTTTCCCAAACGTGTGGGGCCCGCCCCCTAGGGTGGGCGCAGAGCCATTGCAGGGGTTGACAGGGCTCCCACACAAATGCAAAGCAGGAGATGAAGCATCGCCAAATATGTTTCCAAACCAACTTCCTTCCAAGCCAAAGACTAGAAAATGGTGAAGCATATCTTCCCTTTGGCTTCAGCTGCACGAGTGCCAAGGTAGGTCTCCCCTGCAGACTCCCTGCGTCAGGAACACACGCTGTCCAAATCACAGACAAACTGTATCCCTAATTCTTAATTTTTAGTTCACAAACACTTCTTGTAATGGCGGGGTTAGGTGGTGGGGGTGTGTGAACATTTTTCTTGTAAAACTAGCAAAAAAAGTGTTTCATAATTTCATAATTATGAGGTTTTTATAATTATTTAAGTGCACCTGCAAATACACTGTTTTCAGTCACTATGTTTGAGTGATTTTCTTATCTGTATTTAACCAGGGCAAAAAATACCCATTGAGATTAGAAAATGTCTTTTGCAAGAATGTTGTGGCCAAGATGAGAGATTTGACGCCCTCTAGTTGATAAAGATAAAAATTACATGCTGTGAGTCTAAATTGCTAACAGTAAAAACTGCAAAGTACCCAGAAATCTCACAGGCCTCTGAGCATTTGTTAAAAGAACATCAAACCTCCAGGATTCTGCAGCAGGTAGACCAACACACAGCCCAAGAGAAAACTAAAAAGGCATCTTCTGATATCCTTGTCTCATCAAAATATAAATCTAGTTGAAAAGTAATACATTAAAGCTGAAATAGAATTATCTTTAGTTTTACTGGTAGAGAAAATGTGCTTCGTAAAGCTTAATTTAGACTTCTGTGTTGAGGCCATCTAGAGCCTAATGCATAGCCTATTCAAGAGACCAGCATCGTCGCCAGTGTTTGTACCTTTGTGCCTGTGTTGTTCTGCAATTTTACCCTCAAAACACTAGCTGGCAGTAGAGTTTCGCTCTAAGGAAACTGTTTAGTTACAGATGCTTAAAATATATATGAGACTTTGAAAATATAAAAAATGTAAACTGTATGAAAACATAACAAAGTTTAGAAATTAAACTTCTTGTTCATGTGTTTGTTTATTTTTTATCTGTGTATTTGTTCATTTCTATCAGTATTATTTCATTTATTACATTGTATGTATAGTATGACAGTGTCTAAGCTGACAGACAGGAAAACAAGAATGGGGGAGAAAGCAGGACCAATAAAAGGACAAAGCACTGTGAGGTAGCATAGCATAAGCAGCATGGAAAGTGATAGAAAGACAGCATCTGCACACCGTTCAAGTTTCTTTTAAGTGTTCTTTATTTTCTGGTGTTGCCTTTCAACAATTGTTTCACAAAACATAAGAACCTGGCAGTCAAAATCTCACCTACTTTATATAGAATTTCACTCACACCTGGATCTCATTAACCTCTACCATTAGGAAAACAGGGTAGACTAAATAACACAATCTAGACAAAGAAACAGGAATAAAATCATTTTTCCACTTAACAAACTCATTCACCCAGCTAAATAGTTTGAAAAGTCAATCTCTTCACTTAATCGGACTCATGAGGTTATTTTAAATGAAATAAACAATTTTACACAAAAGAAACACCCCTTCATTTGCTTACACCCAATTGTACGGAGCCCCGCAGGGGACATGGGAGAAAAAAAAATTAAGACAGACTTTTGCGAGATCTCCCAAAAGTTTTGCGAGATTTCGCAAAACTAACTCGGGATCTCGCAAAACTTTTGCGTGCCGGGAAAGCGGTGTTCCTCCCGGCTGTAGTAGGTCTCGACCTCCCATTAGCTAACGGGAAGAATGCTGCTAAAACTTTTGCGAGATCCCGCGTTTGTTTTGCGAGATCTCGCAAAAGTTTTGCGAGATCCCGAGTTTGTTTTGCGAGATCTCGCAAAAGTCTGTCTTAATTTTTTTCCCCCTCCCATGTCCCCTGCGGGGCTCCGTACAATTGACATGATCAATGACATGATATCCTATAAAATCAGGAAGTACTGGGGCGGCCCTTCCCATATACCTGTTTTACACATTGGACCTGCTCAAAGGAACACACAATGGTAAGTATAACCAAACTACATAAACAAATGAAAGATTCAAATCAATTAATGATGAAGTGACATTCATCTTTAAGAAAATTTGCTCAGATGAAATGAATATAACCAATGCCACCACAAACAGACACGGGATAGTATGTAGAGCCAAGGTTACATGTGCTGTGTTTACATTAAAGCATCATGATAGACTATAAGATAACAGAACACAAAATAACAATATATGCAAGTGACAAATGGTAAATGAATTCAGTCCTAGCCACTTTGCCACAAGCACAAATAGAAAAGGATAATGTGTTGCCAACTGCTGCACCTGTAACAAAAAAGGGGGCGGGGTGCATACAACACCTAGAACAAACAAAAAAGGAAAATGCACAGATATATAAATCAAAAGTCAACTTGGTGTGAGTGTGTGTGCATGTGTGTGTGAGAGAGTGTCTGTGTATGTGTCTTTGTCTTAAACAAAACATGTAAACAAGGTGAACTGCAAGAGGAAAGGCAACATCTACGTCTACGTGTACTGAAACACGCACAAAAAGTCAGTGCTGACAACAATCCAGCAACCTGCTACGTCACCATCCTGTAGATCAGATCTTGATCCTATCTGTTGTTTTCCTGTTTATGACTTGTATTTTTGGCTTACTCCACAATTTTATATCTTTATTGTAATAGAATATCCATCCATCCATCCATTCGCTTCCGCTTATCCTTTTTCAGGGTCACGGGGGTCTCTGGAGCCTATCCCAGCTGTCATAGGGCGAGAGGCGGGGTACACCCTGGACAGGTCGCCAGTCTGTCGCAGGGCCAACACACAGGGACAGACAACCATTCGCACATTCACACCTAGTGACAATTTGGATTATCCAATTAACCTATCCCCACAAGCTGCATGTCTTTGGACAGTGGGAGGAAGCCGGAGTGCCCGGAGGGAACCCACGCAAACACGGGGAGAACATGCAAACTCCACACAGAAAGACCCCGGCCTGATGTTGGAATTGAACTCAGGACCTTCTTGCTGTGCAGCAACAGTGCTAACCACGATGCCACCGTGCTGCCCTAATAGAATATCCTTAGTCTGTTAATTAGTGACATAATACTGAACATAGTTAAGTTCAGGTTATTGTTGGTTTGGCCCTCTGAAACAGCTCAGCGTTCTGATATGCCCCTTTGGGAAAATTAATTGCCCTCCCCTGCTGTAGATAATTGATCCCATAGATGATGATTTCATTTATTAAGGGAAAAAGCTATCCAATCCTACCTGACCCTGTGTGAAAAAAACAAACAACTTTTAAACATTTGTTTAAAAAAATGCTATCTAGGTTAATTGTTTTCTTCTCTTGTGCCAAGAAATGTCGGCCAATTGCAATCTTCAATTTTTGAGCAGTTTATATTATAACAGAGAGGAGAGGATTAAATACAAATTACCTGCACAGTAGTTTGGCGTTGACAAACCGGTGTCAAAGTTAACTTTGACACTGGAAAACATTGTCTTCTGTGAATGAGTGAATTATTATCTGTGACAATTCCTTTGAAACTCCACAATTTTAATGTAGGTGTGACTGGAATTTTTTTCTTCTTTTTTTACATTTACTGAAGCCTCTTCATACTTTGTCTTTTAAATAATGTATTCTGTGGTTTATGCTAAACATCTAATGCCTCTAAAATAAACTATGATCACTATAAAGGTCAGTTGTTGTTGAGCTCTAAGTGTCCATGAAAAGTTTCTATATTTGCCCTCTGTACATTTGTTTTTCTGACAGTCTGCCCAGTATTTAAATGCATTCTGAGAGAAGGAAGAAAGGAAAAGGGCGTGGTGGTTATGACCTAAAGAGAATTAGGTGTAATTGAAAACCTAAGGTCAAAGGTTCTGCAGAAAAGCTTGTGAATGTGACAACTCGAGAATGAGATGATGTAGGATTTTGAATCGATACCATAGGTGCATCTATTAAAAAATGTGTTAAAAGTATTTTTTTTTTTTTTTCTACAAGTAACTGATTAGTAATGACAGTAACATGTTTGAGGTAGGTGCCTGGTACTAAGAAGCTATTTAAACAATGACATTGTTCATTCCATACAAAGAACTACAAACTGACTAGTCCAAGTTTTGTTCAGTTGCCAAAGAAATACGTGTCATTGCCAACTGCTGCACCTATAAGGAAAAAAAACCAAAGGGGAATAAACCCACAGCACCTTGAACACAAAAACATGAAAAGCACAGTTATACATATCAATAGTCTTCTGGGGCATGAGAAACATTAAAACTTAAAGACAATAAAATCTTTCCTCAGCTTTCAGCAAACACCCAACTTTTTTAGCCATTTGTTAAACTGTATTGAAAACACAATATTAGCACATAATGAGCTCAGACTCACTGCAAAGACTCCTAAACGTTACTTTAAAAGATGAAGCAGCTCAACTCACACAGACCTTCCAAAGCTAATATACACCTCTGCATGCAAGCCATTATTATTTGAATTGGATGCTCTTTGAATCCTGTAATAGACTGCAGACCTGTCCAGGGTGTAATCTGCTTCTTGCAAGACAACAGACAGCAGTTCTTATCATCTTGCAAGAGGCACCTCGCCTCTGGTGGAACTGAACTTTATAAAGATAAGATAAGTCTTCACTGTCATTGCACAGTACACTAGTACAACGGAATTGGAAACTCCCTTGTCGGCTCCATGCACAACACAACACAAAACACAACAAGGTAACTTAACTTAAAGTGGATTTATAGGTTGCAAGGAAGGTATGAACAAAGGAATGGCTTAATAAATGTATGTTTATTGCAAGTTGACTACCAGCTCTTTTGTCTTGGTGATATTGAGGTCCAGGTTTTTGTCTGCACACCAATCCAACAGCCTCTGAACCTCAGCTCTATATGCCGTCTTGTCTCCCCCAGAGATGAGCCCCACAACGTGGTATCATTTGCGAACTTAATGACTGCGTTGTCAGGGTGGGTACTAACACAGTCATGTGTGTACAGAGTGTACAGTAGGGGACTCAGTACACAGCCTTGTGGAGAGCCGGTGTTAAGGCTGAGGGCTGGGAAAAGATCAGGCCCCACTCTAACTCTCTGTACATAGTCTGAGAGGAAGTCTCTGATCCAGTGGCAGGTGGTAGAAGGAGCTCCAATATCCAGCAGTTTTACTATTAGTCTGTCCGGGAGTATCGTATTAAAAGCAGAGCTAAAGTCAACAAAGAGCAACCTGGCATAACGCCCCTGTTGTTCCAGGTGAGAGATGGCGGTGTGGAGTGTTGTAATGGTGGCGTCTTCAGTTGATCTGTTAGCTCTGTATGTGAAATGGACCTGGTCGAGTGTGGGTGGCAGGCAGGACATGATGATAACAGGTGTTAGAGCAACTGGTCAGTGGTTGTTGAGGCTGCTAATGGTCCGCTTAGGCAGTGGGACAATTGTGGCTGCCTTTAGGCATGGCGGGATGCAGGACTGGGACAGTGAAGCGTTGAAGGTCTTAGTGAAGACCCCAGCTAGCTGGTCTGCACATTTTTTTAGGACCCTTCCGGTCAACCCATCTGGACCGGTGGCCTTCCTGGGGTTCACTGCCCTCAGTGTGCACCTCACCTCATATTCCTGCACCATGAAGCTTGGGCTGCTGCTGTCGTCCGATATTTTAGCTGTGGCTGCCTCTGGTCCCTTCACCTCAAAGCGTGCAAAGAAGTGGTTCAGTTCCTCCAGAAACGCCGTGTCAATGTGGTATTGCCAGGCTTGTAGTTGATTAAGTGCCAAACTCCATGCCATACCGGTCGTGAGTTATTGTTGTTAAAGTGGTCTTCAATCTTCCTCTTGTGTGCTGCCTTCTAAATATTAGAAGGTGGATAGATAATATTGTAGCATCTCACCTGTAGCATCTTTTATTATGTGCATGCTGCATCTTGTTTTCAATTTAGGTTGTTTTGTCTACAGTTTTATAGATGTGCATCTTCATTTAATTTTTTTCTTTTGGACCAAAAGCTAAAAAAACTAAAAATTTTCAATTTTCAGTTCAATTCAATTCAATTTAATTTATATAGCACCAAATCACAACAACAGTCACCTCAAGGCACTTTATATTTTAAGGTAGACCGTACAGTAATACATAAAGAGAAAAAAAAACCAACATTCATATGACCTCCTATCAGTAAGCACTTTGGCGACAGATCTGCTGCCTCAAATCCGAGTCTTTCTCCTATGTGCTTAGCTGTCTTAGAGCAGTTTGATCCTGCCTCCCTTAATGACTTGACTGCGGTAGTTAGTAACCTAAGATCATCACACTGTCCCTCTGATTGTCTCCCCCCAAGCTTGCTTAAAAGCCCTTTTAATACTGTTGGGCCTTTTATCCTGAGATGAATTAATACATCCCTTGCTACAGGCTGCATCCCATCATGCTTTAAACAAGTTATAGTTCAGCCTCTTCTTAAAAAAAACTGTTCTGTCCAATTACAGGCCAATCTTGAAGCTTCCTTTTCTGTCTAAAGTTTTGGAGAAAGTGGTCTACTTACAGTTCCAGGCCCACCTTGACTTTAATATGATCTCTGAAAATTTTCAATCTGGTTTTAAATCACTTCATAGCACTGAGATTGCACTTTTTAAGGGTTTTTAACGATATTCTTTTAACTCTGGACTCTGGCAGCCCTGCTGCCCTTTTATTGTTGGACCTGTCAGCAGCTTTTGACACGGTCGACCATGACATCCTGTTATCACGGCTAGAATTTCATGCTGGCCTAAAAGGATCTGCCCTACAGTGGTTTCTGTCCTACTTGTCAGAAAGGTCTTTTTATGTCAATATGGGCCCCAATAACTCCAAAATAGCCTCTTAAATACGGTGTACCTCAAGGCTCTATTTTAGGTCCTGCCCTGTTATTTGTTGCCATTGGGTTCCATCTTCTCGCGGTACAGCATTTCATTTCACTGTTTTGTTGATGATCTGCAGATTTATCTACCTTTAAAAGCAGGGTCAGACCATCCCCAGCTCTTATTGCGCTGCCTTGATGACGTCAAACAGTGGCTGTCATTAAATTTTTTAAAGCTAAATGAAAATAAAACTGAAGTTGTCATTTTTGGCAACTTTAATCACATCGATGGCACTCTGGGCCCCTTTTCCTCCTTTTGTAAAACACATGTAAAAAACCTCAGTGTCTACATTGATGGTTCTTTTAAATTGAATAAGCAGGTGAGTGCAGTAGTCCAGTCCTGCTTCTTTCAGTTTAGACAGCTAGCCAAGGTAAAGCCATACCTCCCGGCTAATGTCTTTGGACGTGCCATTCACCATTTCCTTACTTGCAGATTGGACTACTGCAATTCATAGTATTTTGGTCTCGACCAGGCCTCCATTCATCGTCTTCAGATGGTCCAAAATGCAGCTGCTCGCCTGCTAACTGGTACCAACCGGAGAGAGTATAACCCCAGTTTTAGCTTCTCTACACTGCCTCCCTGTCTCCTACAGGATCCAATTTAAACTTTTACTTTTTGTTTTTAAGTCGCTTAACGACCGAGCGCCTTCTTACCTGTCTGAGCTCCTCTCTGCTTATGCTCCAGGAAAAACCATGAGGTATAGCTCAAAATTAATGCTGTCCATCCCACGGACTTATCTCAAATCTCGTGGTGATAGAGCCTTCTCTGTGGCAGGTCCCAGACTCTGGAATAGTCTTCCCCTAAATATTAGATCGCCACAAACACTTGAGCAATTTAAATCACTACTAAAGACACATTTTTATGCCCTGGCTTTTAACACACTATGACCCAAGCATTTTGATCTTATTTTAAATAGTTTTAGTTATTGTTTTAATTCTTTTATTGTCCTATTATTGTTTTATATTGTTATTATTGTATTACATTGTTGGTTTTTAATGCCATTTTTATATTGTTAAGCACTTTGTGCAGCATCGGTTGTTTGAAATGGGCTATATAAATAAATTTGACCTTGACCTTGACCTTGACAGTGGGAAGGAAAAACTCCCTTTTAACAAGAAGAAACTCCGTCAGGCTCAGGGAGTGGCGGCCATCTGCTGAGACCAGTTGGGGTGAGAGAACAAATACAAGAGGTTTTGAATTATTGCATAAAATCGCATCTGTGTGGGGAAAGAAAATTTGTATGATCCTTAGCAGTTTTTCTTCAGCAAGATAATCTCCACTAATTGATGCCATTTGAAAAATCTTTGATGCTTAAATGCATTTTCTGATTTTAACATCACCACCACTCTTGCATATAGATGCTCGTGACGTTGACTTTTCCTGACAACTTCTGGGGTAGACACCTTTTAAAAAAGGATGAAGTTTCAGCTTTCAGCATTCAGATGTCTGAACATTATATTAACCGCAGACCTTTAAATCCTATTTGAAACCCTAAAAAAGCAAGCCAATAGAATGATCAAGTCAGAGTGGTGCTAGACCATAAATCGTAAAATTCAGTTTAGCATTGCAGTGTACTACACAAGCATGTGTTTGAACAACTACATTTTTTTACAATTGATTTCAAGAGCTTGGGTGAGATGAGGTGTCATTGAAAACCCGTTGCCAGTGTGGTTGAAAAGCTGTACAGCCAGTTGCTGAAAATATAAATAATATATTCTTTTTGTTCTTTTGTCAATAAAAATGGCCAAAGCAGTCTTGTACAGCATGAACAATGAGTTGAGCTGTCAGGTTTCACTGTATTCTACTTTTTCCTACCTATGAGCTATGTGACACATGCCACTCACTTATCTTACTGGTAAGATAAGTTAAGTGATATCCCACTATAAAATCATACAACTTAAAATTCAGTTAAGCATTTGAGTACAAAAAGATTTATTTATAATGAAAATAATTGTATGTTTCTTCTTAGTACTCTGAATCTGCAAAGGAATGTATGCAGCATTTCCTCCTGAGCGGTCACAAGGTAAATGTATTAACTAACAGAAAAACTAAAAGTAACATCCAGCTACATAAGTAGGTGCTTGAGTAAATGTATTTTCTATCATCAACTGCAGGAGATGAGATGAGGTGTGGTTGAAAACCTGGACAGCCAACTTAACCCTTTCATGCATGAATTATGACAACCTCCATCAGGATTTTTTCTTAAGTATTTTTATTCATCTTTAGGCATGAAAAGACAAATGAAAATTCCTGATGGAGGTTGCCATAATTCACGCATGACAGGGTTAAATAACAATAATTACAATGAAACGCGTCAAACATCTACAGTAACCTTAAACGACCAGTGGGTGGCAGGGTATGGAGTGACACGTCAGTGTCCAATGTAGTGGTTTATGTGCAAGTATACCATCAACACTGACACATATACAAGAAAACAGCCTTTGAATAGCTGTCCACTGTAGTGACCAGCATGTGTGAAAGGGTTAAGAAAATAGAAATAATATATTATTTTTGTTCTTTTGAAGCATGAAGAACGCACTAGCTATAATTATTTTCTTTAACTATACAGGAGTTTAGTCAATGTTGTAAAGACAAGCCCGCCTTTTTTTAAAGGGAGCATATTTTATGGTAAATAAATAAAGAGGAGACTGAGGATATTTGGGTTAACGTGGACATTATGTTCAGAAATAATGTGTTGAAGAAGGACATGAACGTCTAATCTGACTTTTTAAGACTGATATTAAATGTATGTCAAAAAGAGATGACGAGCGCATGTGTTTTCTGCCTTGCTGCTGATGGTGATGATGAAAACACAGAGATACACAATACAGACAAAATATTGGGTTACAGATCATTTTCAAGGCACTCAACAAAAGCATGGGGTTGTGTTTCTGTGGCTGGAATGGGTCTCTTAAACCTTTTGGATATTTTGCACAATTCCATGATTCTGACTTTGTGGAAACAGTTTGGGAGAAGGCCCTTTTTTGTTCGAGCACGACTTTTCCCAGTGCACAAAGCAAGGCCCGTTAAGCTATGATAGCTTGACTTGGAGACACAGAGCCCTGAAGGGTTGAAAATTTCAACCCATTTCCAAATTAATGCCTGTGGATCTAGAATAGGCAGTGATCAAAGTTCCTGTAGGTCAGTGGTTCCCAAACCTTTTTTTGCTAAGCTCCCCCCCCCCCCCCCCCCCCCCCCCCCCCCCCCCTTGTTTTTTTACAGGAACCCCACCCCCGGCACAAAAACATCCTCCAAACACACACAAACATATTTGTTTTCAGTCTCAAACCTTTTGTAAACAGTTACACAAATAAAAGTAAACTGCAATAAATTACAGGCTGCAATAAAATAAACCAATAAACAATTCATCTTTATGGTGTAATTATTTTTACATATAGTTGGTTTTTTGTTTGTTTGTTTTTTACTGTGTAATAATATTCAACATTGCTATCAATACATTTTTCAAAAAAATGTCTCCGTGCAAAATAGATTCAAAAACATAACACAACTGTGGGATACTGTTTTTCTGTGATTTGAACCGGGGGAATAAATTGCGACAAGATCAGCCTGATATTATTTGTATCTCACTGTAACTTTACTGTATAAAGAGCTAACATTGCCAAAATTTTATTATAAGAAGTGTTTGTGAACTAAAAATCAAGAATGTGGGATCCTGTTTGTCTGTGATTTGGACAGCCCGGTGCGTGCTACCAACACAGGGGAAACAAATTCTGTCGGGAATGCCCTCCTTGGCACCGCCGTTGTGTAGGTGAAGCCAAAGGCAAGATATGCCTCATCACCCGCAATGGTTCTGTGCCCCCCACTTTGGGAACCACTGCTGTAGGTGTACAGCACGGTGGCACGTTGGTTAGCACTGTTTCAGCACAGCAAGAAGGTCCTGAGTTCAATTCCACCACAGGGTCTTTCTGTGTGGAGTTTGCATGCACTCCCCGTGTTTGCATGGGTTCTTTCCGGGTACTCCGGCTTCCTCCCACAGTCCAAAGACATGCAGTTTGTGGGGATAGGTTAATTGATTAATCTAAATTGCCCTAAAGTGAATCTGTGAGTGGATGTGAGTGCGAATGGTTGTCTGTGTCTCTTTGTGTTAGCCCTGCAACAGCATGGCAACCTGTCCAGGGTGTACCACGCCTCTTGCCCTGGGATAGGCTCCAGCGCCCCAATGACCCTGGAAAGGATAAGCGGAAGCTTATGGATAGATGCTGTAGGTGACCCAATACTTTTGGTCATATAGTCTATTTCAATATTAGTGAAATACCATCTGTAAAAAATGTTACTATTTTGTGTAATTTCTGCTTAAAAAGTGTGAAATGACTCTGGGAAAATCTCTGAGTGTTTACGGTTGTTTGTGTTGTTTAGCAAAAGGAATAAAACTGAGGAGTGAAAAGTGGAAAGCTGTGCTGTCTCTCATTTATCTGTCACTGTCACTTACTTTAATTCATTTGGATTAAATCCTTAAACCTTGTCTCTGTGCAGTCTGACATTGTGCAGACGTCACCATCAGATCAACTGTGAGATGCCCTTTTCTGCAGTACAGCACCTCAAAAACAAACAAAAAACAGCTAAACTACTGTTTTGCTTGAGGCATTCCTTATCAGCTCGAGGCAAATGCTGAAGCCTGTCTCATTTGTTTTCTTTTTCCTATCGTATAAAGATGTGTCTGCCATCTAGTCCTTTAAGTGTTGATATAGTTATCTCACAGGAAGTCACACATGCGAGACAGAGACACGTGTGCAGAAGGCGCCATGAACTATCTCTCATGTGATTCTCTATTTGTATTTCAGTCCTTTTTGTCTGTAGTGTGAAAGTTGAGACAGAGGAAGTGTTGCTGTCAAAGTGATAATTTACTCCTAAGACAAAGCTCCATGGGAATGTGTTTTACATTTTACAAAAGGTCAGGTAGTTCTCCACAAAACCTGTTTGTAATGTTAAAAATATAAATGTTAGGCAAACAAAACAACACTGCAGTGCTTTGTCTGCCTACATGGCTATATTAACCTGCTGAGGCCTCAGGGGGAAACATTTACTGCTTCGCTCCCGTTAACCCTTAAAATACAATCAGCCTCGTCATTAACCCAAGCAGCCATTATGGTTAAAAAGAGCCTGTTGTCCTTGTTTTTGATCACATTATTTTGCAATAGCGGATGTTCATATTAATTATGGGCAACATTAAAAAAAATGTTCAGTGGGTGTTAAATTAATCCCTTTAAACCAAAGGTTCAGGTTTTAGACCGCTATAAACTCTCTCTTTGAGTCTTTTTTTTAACTCTCAGCTGTATGTGATGTCATAGAGAGCACTACTATAGTTATCTAGGACGCACAGCTTTTAATGGGGGCACAGAAGCCCCACCCAGCAGCTTCTTGCAAGAGTTTCTATAGGGTCCAGGAATTTAAAAAATTTGAAGCGATAACTGAGTTTTGTTCTTCTGCGTCCTCACTGTGCATTTTTTTAAGGTGATTTTTTTTTTATTATATTTCTGTCCATGTAATCTAGGTTTCTATGATTTTGGCGTGTAAGTGTGTATGTTCTTTTATTCTTTTCTTTTTTTTCTTTTTTTAAATCTCCTACTTTTGATTAATGTCAGACTGGTTTAATCAAAGTTAGTGTTAGTTTCTAGAGTTTTTGTTTATATCTTGTTATCAAAATTTCATCTCTGTGTTCTGTGATTCCCTGTTCAGGTGTTCCTGTTTTAATGTGTTGAAAAGGATAATGTGTTGCCAACTGCTGCACCTGTAACAAAAAAGGGGGCGGGGTGCATACAACACCTAGAACAAACAAAAAAGGAAAATGCACAGATATATAAATCAAAAGTCAACTTGGTGTGAGTGTGTGTGCATGTGTGTGTGAGAGAGTGTCTGTGTATGTGTCTTTGTCTTAAACAAAACATGTAAACAAGGTGAACTGCAAGAGGAAAGGCAACACCTACGTCTACGTGTACTGAAACACGCACAAAAAGTCAGTGCTGACAACAATCCAGCAACCTGCTACGTCACCATCCTGTAGATCAGATCTTGATCCTATCTGTTGTTTTCCTGTTTATGACTTGTATTTTTGGCTTACTCCACAATTTTATATCTTTATTGTAGTAGAATATCCATCCATCCATTCGCTTCCGCTTATCCTTTTTCAGGGTCGCGGGGGTCTCTGGAGCCTATCCCAGCTGTCATAGGGCGAGAGGCGGGGTACACCCTGGACAGGTCGCCAGTCTGTCGCAGGGCCAACACACAGGGACAGACAACCATTCGCACATTCACACCTAGTGACAATTTGGATTATCCAATTAACCTATCCCCACAAGCTGCATGTCTTTGGACGGTGGGAGGAAGCCGCAGTGCCCGGAGGGAACCCACGCAAACACGGGGAGAACATGCAAACTCCACACAGAAAGACCCCGGCCTGATGTTGGAATTGAACTCAGGACCTTCTTGCTGTGCAGCAACAGTGCTAACCACGATGCCACCGTGCTGCCCTAATAGAATATCCTTAGTCTGTTAATTAGTGACATAATACTGAACATAGTTAAGTTCAGGTTATTGTTGGTTTGGCCCTCTGAAACAGCTCAGCGTTCTGATATGCCCCTTTGGGAAAATTAATTGCCCTCCCCTGCTGTAGATAATTGATCCCATAGATGATGATTTCATTTATTAAGGGAAAAAGCTATCCAATCCTACCTGACCCTGTGTGAAAAAAACAAACAACTTTTAAACATTTGTTTAAAAAAATGCTATCTAGGTTCATTGTTTTCTTCTCTTGTGCCAAGAAATGTCGGCCAATTGCAATCTTCAATTTTTGAGCAGTTTATATTATAACAGAGAGGAGAGGATTAAATACAAATTACCTGCACAGTAGTTTGGCGTTGACAAACCGGTGTCAAAGTTAACTTTGACACTGGAAAACATTGTCTTCTGTGAATGAGTGAATTATTATCTGTGACAATTCCTTTGAAACTCCACAATTTTAATGTAGGTGTGACTGGAATTTTTTTCTTCTTTTTTTACATTTACTGAAGCCTCTTCATACTTTGTCTTTTAAATAATGTATTCTGTGGTTTATGCTAAACATCTAATGCCTCTAAAATAAACTATGATCACTATAAAGGTCAGTTGTTGTTGAGCTCTAAGTGTCCATGAAAAGTTTCTATATTTGCCCTCTGTACATTTGTTTTTCTGACAGTCTGCCCAGTATTTAAATGCATTCTGAGAGAAGGAAGAAAGGAAAAGGGCCTGGTGGTTATGACCTAAAGAGAATTAGGTGTAATTTAAAACCTAAGGTCAAAGGTTCCGAAGGGCCTGGTGGTTATGACCTAAAGAGAATTAGGTGTAATTGAAAACCTAAGGTCAAAGGTTCTGCTGAAAAGCTTGTGAATGTGACAACTCGAGAATGAGATGATGTAGCATTTTGAATCGATACCATAGGTGCATCTACTAAAAAATGTGTTAAAAGTTTTTTTTTTTTTTTTTTCTACAAGTAACTGATTAGTAATGACAGTAACATGTTTGAGGTAGGTGCCTGGTACTAAGAAGCTATTTAAACAATGACATTGTTCATTCCATACAAAGAACTACAAACTGACTAGTCCAAGTTTTGTTCAGTTGCCAAAGAAATACGTGTCATTGCCAACTGCTGCACCTATAAGGAAAAAAAAACAAAGGGGAATAAACCCACAGCACCTTGAACACAAAAACATGAAAAGCACAGTTATACATATCAATAGTCTTCTGGGGCATGAGAAACATTAAAACATAAAGACAATAAAATCTTTCCTCAGCTTTCAGCAAACACCCAACTTTTTTAGCCATTTGTTAAACTGTATTGAAAACACAATATTAGCACATAATGAGCTCAGACTCACTGCAAAGACTCCTAAACGTTACTTTAAAAAATGAAGCAGCTCAACTCACACAGACCTTCCAAAGCTAATATACACCTCTGCATGCAAGCCATTATTATTTGAATTGGATGCTCTTTGAATCCTGTAATAGACTGCAGACCTGTCCAGGGTGTAATCTGCTTCTTGCAAGACAACAGACAGCAGTTCTTATCATCTTGCAAGAGGCACCTCGCCTCTGGTGGAACTGAACTTTATAAAGATAAGATAAGTCTTCACTGTCATTGCACAGTACACTAGTACAACGGAATTGGAAACTCCCTTGTCGGCTCCATGCACAACACAACACAAAACACAACAAGGTAACTTAACTTAAAGTGGATTTATAGGTTGCAAGGAAGGTATGAACAAAGGAATGGCTTAATAAATGTATGTTTATTGCAAGTTGACTACCAGCTCTTTTGTCTTGGTGATATTGAGGTCCAGGTTTTTGTCTGCACACCAATCCAACAGCCTCTGAACCTCAGCTCTATATGCCGTCTTGTCTCCCCCAGAGATGAGCCCCACAACGGTGGTATCATTTGCGAACTTAATGACTGCGTTGTCAGGGTGGGTACTAACACAGTCATGTGTGTACAGAGTGTACAGTAGGGGACTCAGTACACAGCCTTGTGGAGAGCCGGTGTTAAGGCTGAGGGCTGGGAAAAGATCAGGCCCCACTCTAACTCTCTGTACATAGTCTGAGAGGAAGTCTCTGATCCAGTGGCAGGTGGTAGAAGGAGCTCCAATATCCAGCAGTTTTACTATTAGTCTGTCTGGGAGTATCGTATTAAAAGCAGAGCTAAAGTCAACAAAGAGCAACCTGGCATAACGCCCCTGTTGTTCCAGGTGAGAGATGGCGGTGTGGAGTGTTGTAATGGTGGCGTCTTCAGTTGATCTGTTAGCTCTGTATGTGAAATGGACCTGGTCGAGTGTGGGTGGCAGGCAGGACATGATGATAACAGGTGTTAGAGCAACTGGTCAGTGGTTGTTGAGGCTGCTAATGGTCCGCTTAGGCAGTGGGACAATTGTGGCTGCCTTTAGGCATGGCGGGATGCAGGACTGGGACAGTGAAGCTTTGAAGGTCTTAGTGAAGACCCCAGCTAGCTGGTCTGCACATTTTTTTAGGACCCTTCCGGTCAACCCATCTGGACCGGTGGCCTTCCTGGGGTTCACTGCCCTCAGTGTGCACCTCACCTCATATTCCTGCACCATGAAGCTTGGGCTGCTGCTGTCGTCCGATATTTTAGCCGTGGCTGCCTCTGGTCCCTTCACCTCAAAGCGTGCAAAGAAGTGGTTCAGTTCCTCCAGAAACGCCGTGTCAATGTGGTATTGCCAGGCTTGTAGTTGATTAAGTGCCAAACTCCATGCCATACCGGTCGTGAGTTATTGTTGTTAAAGTGGTCTTCAATCTTCCTCTTGTGTGCTGCCTTCTAAATATTAGAAGGTGGATAGATAATATTGTAGCATCTCACCTGTAGCATCTTTTATTATGTGCATGCTGCATCTTGTTTTCAATTTAGGTTGTTTTGTCTACAGTTTTATAGATGTGCATCTTCATTTAATTTTTTTCTTTTGGACCAAAAGCTAAAAAAACTAAAAATTTTCAATTTTCAGTTCAATTCAATTCAATTTAATTTATATAGCACCAAATCACAACAACAGTCACCTCAAGGCACTTTATATTGTAAGGTAGACCGTACAGTAATACATAAAGAGAAAAAAAACCCAACATTCATATGACCTCCTATCAGTAAGCACTTTGGCGACAGATCTGCTGCCTCAAATCCGAGTCTTTCTCCTATGTGCTTAGCTGTCTTAGAGCAGTTTGATCCTGCCTCCCTTAATGACTTGACTGCGGTAGTTAGTAACCTAAGATCATCACACTGTCCCTCTGATTGTCTCCCCCCAAGCTTGCTTAAAAGCCCTTTTAATACTGTTGGGCCTTTTATCCTGAGATGAATTAATACATCCCTTGCTACAGGCTGCATCCCATCATGCTTTAAACAAGTTATAGTTCAGCCTCTTCTTAAAAAAAACTGTTCTGTCCAATTACAGGCCAATCTTGAAGCTTCCTTTTCTGTCTAAAGTTTTGGAGAAAGTGGTCTACTTACAGTTCCAGGCCCACCTTGACTTTAATATGATCTCTGAAAATTTTCAATCTGGTTTTAAATCACTTCATAGCACTGAGATTGCACTTTTTAAGGGTTTTTAACGATATTCTTTTAACTCTGGACTCTGGCAGCCCTGCTGCCCTTTTATTGTTGGACCTGTCAGCAGCTTTTGACACGGTCGACCATGACATCCTGTTATCACGGCTAGAATTTCATGCTGGCCTAAAAGGATCTGCCCTACAGTGGTTTCTGTCCTACTTATCAGAAAGGTCTTTTTATGTCAATATGGGCCCCAATAACTCCAAAATAGCCTCTTAAATACGGTGTACCTCAAGGCTCTATTTTAGGTCCTGCCCTGTTATTTGTTGCCATTGGGTTCCATCTTCTCGCGGTACAGCATTTCATTTCACTGTTTTGTTGATGATCTGCAGATTTATCTACCTTTAAAAGCAGGGTCAGACCATCCCCAGCTCTTATTGCGCTGCCTTGATGACGTCAAACAGTGGCTGTCATTAAATTTTTTAAAGCTAAATGAAAATAAAACTGAAGTTGTCATTTTTGGCAACTTTAATCACATCGATGGCACTCTGGGCCCCTTTTCCTCCTTTTGTAAAACACATGTAAAAAACCTCAGTGTCTACATTGATGGTTCTTTTAAATTGAATAAGCAGGTGAGTGCAGTAGTCCAGTCCTGCTTCTTTCAGTTTAGACAGCTAGCCAAGGTAAAGCCATACCTCCCGGCTAATGTCTTTGGACGTGCCATTCACCGTTTCCTTACTTGCAGATTGGACTACTGCAATTCATAGTATTTTGGTCTCGACCAGGCCTCCATTCATCGTCTTCAGATGGTCCAAAATGCAGCTGCTCGCCTGCTAACTGGTACCAACCGGAGAGAGTATAACCCCAGTTTTAGCTTCTCTACACTGCCTTCCTGTCTCCTACAGGATCCAATTTAAACTTTTACTTTTTGTTTTTAAGTCGCTTAACGACCGAGCGCCTTCTTACCTGTCTGAGCTCCTCTCTGCTTATGCTCCAGGAAAAACCATGAGGTATAGCTCAAAATTAATGCTGTCCATCCCACGGACTTATCTCAAATCTCGTGGTGATAGAGCCTTCTCTGTGGCAGGTCCCAGACTCTGGAATAGTCTTCCCCTAAATATTAGATCGCCACAAACACTTGAGCAATTTAAATCACTACTAAAGACACATTTTTATGCCCTGGCTTTTAACACACTATGACCCAAGCATTTTGATCTTATTTTAAATAGTTTTAGTTATTGTTTTAATTCTTTTATTGTCCTATTATTGTTTTATATTGTTATTATTGTATTACATTGTTGGTTTTTAATGCCATTTTTATATTGTTAAGCACTTTGTGCAGCATCGGTTGTTTGAAATGGGCTATATAAATAAATTTGACCTTGACCTTGACCTTGACAGTGGGAAGGAAAAACTCCCTTTTAACAAGAAGAAACTCCGTCAGGCTCAGGGAGTGGCGGCCATCTGCTGAGACCAGTTGGGGTGAGAGAACAAATACAAGAGGTTTTGAATTATTGCATAAAATCGCATCTGTGTGGGGAAAGAAAATTTGTATGATCCTTAGCAGTTTTTCTTCAGTAAGATAATCTCCACTAATTGATGCCATTTGAAAAATCTTTGATGCTTAAATGCATTTTCTGATTTTAACATCATCACCACTCTTGCATATAGATGCTCGTGACGTTGACTTTTCCTGACAACTTCTGGGGTAGACACCTTTTAAAAAAGGATGAAGTTTCAGCTTTCAGCATTCAGATGTCTGAACATTATATTAACCGCAGACCTTTAAATCCTATTTGAAACCCTAAAAAAGCAAGCCAGTAGAATGATCAAGTCAGAGTGGTGCTAGACCATAAATCGTAAAATTCAGTTTAGCATTGCAGTGTACTACACAAGCATGTGTTTGAACAACTACATTTTTTTACAATTGATTTCAAGAGCTTGGGTGAGATGAGGTGTCATTGAAAACCTGTTGCCAGTGTGGTTGAAAAGCTGTACAGCCAGTTGCTGAAAATATAAATAATATATTCTTTTTGTTCTTTTGTCAATAAAAATGGCCAAAGCAGTCTTGTACAGCATGAACAATGAGTTGAGCTGTCAGGTTTCACTGTATTCTATTTTTTCCTACCTATGAGCTATGTGACACATGCCACTCACTTATCTTACTGGTAAGATAAGTTAAGTGATATCCCACTATAAAATCATACATCTTAAAATTCAGTTAAGCATTTGAGTACAAAAAGATTTATTTATAATGAAAATAATTGTATGTTTCTTCTTAGTACTCTGAATCTGCAAAGGAATGTATGCAGCATTTCCTCCTGAGCGGTCACAAGGTAAATGTATTAACTAACAGAAAAACTAAAAGTAACATCCAGCTACATAAGTAGGTGCTTGAGTAAATGTATTTTCTATCATCAACTGCAGGAGGTGTGGTTGAAAACCTGGACAGCCAACTTAACCCTTTCATGCATGAATTATGACAACCTCCATCAGGATTTTTTCTTAAGTATTTTTATTCATCTTTAGGCATGAAAAGACAAATGAAAATTCCTGATGGAGGTTGCCATAATTCACGCATGACAGGGTTAAATAACAATAATTACAATGAAACGCGTCAAACATCTACAGTAACCTTAAACGACCAGTGGGTGGCAGGGTATGGAGTGACACGTCAGTGTCCAATGTAGTGGTTTATGTGCAAGTATACCATCAACACTGACACATATACAAGAAAACAGCCTTTGAATAGCTGTCCACTGTAGTGACCAGCATGTGTGAAAGGGTTAAGAAAATAGAAATAATATATTATTTTTGTTCTTTTGAAGCATGAAGAACGCACTAGCTATAATTATTTTCTTTAACTATACAGGAGTTTAGTCAATGTTGTAAAGACAAGCCCGCCTTTTTTTAAGGGGAGCATATTTTATGGTAAATAAATAAAGAGGAGACTGAGGATATTTGGGTTAACGTGGACATTATGTTCAGAAATAATGTGTTGAAGAAGGACATGAACGTCTAATCTGACTTTTTAAGACTGATATTAAATGTATGTCAAAAAGAGATGACGAGCGCATGTGTTTTCTGCCTTGCTGCTGATGGTGATGATGAAAACACAGAGATACACAATACAGACAAAAATATTGGGTTACAGATCATTTTCAAGGCACTCAACAAAAGCATGGGGTTGTGTTTCTGTGGCTGGAATGGGTCTCTTAAACCTTTTGGATATTTTGCACAATTCCATGATTCTGACTTTGTGGAAACAGTTTGGGAGAAGGCCCTTTTTTGTTCGAGCACGACTTTTCCCAGTGCACAAAGCAAGGCCCGTTAAGCTATGATAGCTTGACTTGGAGACACAGAGCCCTGAAGGGTTGAAAATTTCAACCCATTTCCAAATTAATGCCTGTGGATCTAGAATAGGCAGTGATCAAAGTTCCTGTAGGTCAGTGGTTCCCAAACCTTTTTTTGCTAAGCTCCCCCCCCCCCTTGTTTTTTTACAGGAACCCCACCCCCGGCACAAAAACATCCTCCAAACACACACAAACATATTTGTTTTCAGTCTCAAACCTTTTGTAAACAGTTACACAAATAAAAGTAAACTGCAATAAATTACAGGCTGCAATAAAATAAACCACTAAACAATTCATCTTTATGGTGTAATTATTTTTACATATAGTTGGTTTTTTGTTTGTTTGTTTTTTACTGTGTAATAATATTCAACATTGCTATCAATACATTTTTCAAAAAAATGTCTCCGTGCAAAATAGATTCAAAAACATAACACAATTGTGGGATACTGTTTTTCTGTGATTTGAACCGGGGGAATAAATTGCGACAAGATCAGCCTGATATTATTTGTATCTCACTGTAACTTTACTGTATAAAGAGCTAACATTGCCAAAATTTTATTATAAGAAGTGTTTGTGAACTAAAAATCAAGAATGTGGGATCCTGTTTGTCTGTGATTTGGACAGCCCGGTGCGTGCTACCAACACAGGGGAAACAAATTCTGTCGGGAATGCCCTCCTTGGCACCGCCGTTGTGTAGGTGAAGCCAAAGGCAAGATATGCCTCATCACCCGCAATGGTTCTGTGCCCCCCACTTTGGGAACCACTGCTGTAGGTGTACAGCACGGTGGCACGTTGGTTAGCACTGTTTCAGCACAGCAAGAAGGTCCTGAGTTCAATTCCACCACAGGGTCTTTCTGTGTGGAGTTTGCATGCACTCCCCGTGTTTGCATGGGTTCTTTCCGGGTACTCCGGCTTCCTCCCACAGTCCAAAGACATGCAGTTTGTGGGGATAGGTTAATTGATTAATCTAAATTGCCCTAAAGTGAATCTGTGAGTGGATGTGAGTGCGAATGGTTGTCTGTGTCTCTTTGTGTTAGCCCTGCAACAGCATGGCAACCTGTCCAGGGTGTACCACGCCTCTTGCCCTGGGATAGGCTCCAGCGCCCCAATGACCCTGGAAAGGATAAGCGGAAGCTTATGGATAGATGCTGTAGGTGACCCAATACTTTTGGTCATATAGTCTATTTCAATATTAGTGAAATACCATCTGTAAAAAATGTTACTATTTTGTGTAATTTCTGCTTAAAAAGTGTGAAATGACTCTGGGAAAATCTCCGAGTGTTTACGGTTGTTTGTGTTGTTTAGCAAAAGGAATAAAACTGAGGAGTGAAAAGTGGAAAGCTGTGCTGTCTCTCATTTATCTGTCACTGTCACTTACTTTAATTCATTTGGATTAAATCCTTAAACCTTGTCTCTGTGCAGTCTGACATTGTGCAGACGTCACCATCAGATCAACTGTGAGATGCCCTTTTCTGCAGTACAGCACCTCAAAAACAAACAAAAAACAGCTAAACTACTGTTTTGCTTGAGGCATTCCTTATCAGCTCGAGGCAAATGCTGAAGCCTGTCTCATTTGTTTTCTTTTTCCTATCGTATAAAGATGTGTCTGCCATCTAGTCCTTTAAATGGTAAATGGCCTGTATTTATATAGCGCTTTACTAGTCCCTAAGGACCCCAAAGCGCTTTACATATCCAGTCATCCACCCATTCACACACTGGTGATGGCAAGCTACATTGTAGCCACAGCCACCCTGGGGCGCACTGACAGAGGCGAGGCTGCCGGACACTGGCGCCACCGGGCCCTCTGACCACCACCAGGCGGCAACGGGTGAAGTGTCTTGCCCAAGGACACAACGACCGAGACTGTCCAAGCCGGGGCTCGAACCGGCAACCTTCCGATTACAAGGCGAACTCCCAACTCTTGAGCCACGATCGCCTTTAAGTGTTGATATAGTTATCTCACAGGAAGTCACACATGCGAGACAGAGACACGTGTGCAGAAGGCGCCATGAACTATCTCTCATGTGATTCTCTATTTGTATTTCAGTCCTTTTTGTCTGTAGTGTGAAAGTTGAGACAGAGGAAGTGTTGCTGTCAAAGTGATAATTTACTCCTAAGACAAAGCTCCATGGGAATGTGTTTTACATTTTACAAAAGGTCAGGTAGTTCTCCACAAAACCTGTTTGTAATGTTAAAAATATAAATGTTAGGCAAACAAAACAACACTGCAGTGCTTTGTCTGCCTACATGGCTATATTAACCTGCTGAGGCCTCAGGGGGAAACATTTACTGCTTCGCTCCCGTTAACCCTTAAAATACAATCAGCCTCGTCATTAACCCAAGCAGCCATTATGGTTAAAAAGAGCCTGTTGTCCTTGTTTTTGATCACATTATTTTGCAATAGCGGATGTTCATATTAATTATGGGCAACATTAAAAAAAATGTTCAGTGGGTGTTAAATTAATCCCTTTAAACCAAAGGTTCAGGTTTTAGACCGCTATAAACTCTCTCTTTGAGTCTTTTTTTTAACTCTCAGCTGTATGTGATGTCATAGAGAGCACTACTATAGTTATCTAGGACGCACAGCTTTTAATGGGGGCACAGAAGCCCCACCCAGCAGCTTCTTGCAAGAGTTTCTATTGGGTCCAGGAATTTAAAAAATTTGAAGCGATAACTGAGTTTTGTTCTTCTGCGTCCTCACTGTGCATTTTTTTAAGGTGATTTTTTTTTTATTATATTTCTGTCCATGTAATCTAGGTTTCTATGATTTTGGCGTGTAAGTGTGTATGTTCTTTTATTCTTTTCTTTTTTTTCTTTTTTTAAATCTCCTACTTTTGATTAATGTCAGACTGGTTTAATCAAAGTTAGTGTTAGTTTCTAGAGTTTTTGTTTATATCTTGTTATCAAAATTTCATCTCTGTGTTCTGTGATTCCCTGTTCAGGTGTTCCTGTTTTAATGTGTTGAAAAGGATAATGTGTTGCCAACTGCTGCACCTGTAACAAAAAAGGGGGCGGGGTGCATACAACACCTAGAACAAACAAAAAAGGAAAATGCACAGATATATAAATCAAAAGTCAACTTGGTGTGAGTGTGTGTGCATGTGTGTGTGAGAGAGTGTCTGTGTATGTGTCTTTGTCTTAAACAAAACATGTAAACAAGGTGAACTGCAAGAGGAAAGGCAACACCTACGTCTACGTGTACTGAAACACGCACAAAAAGTCAGTGCTGACAACAATCCAGCAACCTGCTACGTCACCATCCTGTAGATCAGATCTTGATCCTATCTGTTGTTTTCCTGTTTATGACTTGTATTTTTGGCTTACTCCACAATTTTATATCTTTATTGTAGTAGAATATCCATCCATCCATTCGCTTCCGCTTATCCTTTTTCAGGGTCGCGGGGGTCTCTGGAGCCTATCCCAGCTGTCATAGGGCGAGAGGCGGGGTACACCCTGGACAGGTCGCCAGTCTGTCGCAGGGCCAACACACAGGGACAGACAACCATTCGCACATTCACACCTAGTGACAATTTGGATTATCCAATTAACCTATCCCCACAAGCTGCATGTCTTTGGACGGTGGGAGGAAGCCGCAGTGCCCGGAGGGAACCCACGCAAACACGGGGAGAACATGCAAACTCCACACAGAAAGACCCCGGCCTGATGTTGGAATTGAACTCAGGACCTTCTTGCTGTGCAGCAACAGTGCTAACCACGATGCCACCGTGCTGCCCTAATAGAATATCCTTAGTCTGTTAATTAGTGACATAATACTGAACATAGTTAAGTTCAGGTTATTGTTGGTTTGGCCCTCTGAAACAGCTCAGCGTTCTGATATGCCCCTTTGGGAAAATTAATTGCCCTCCCCTGCTGTAGATAATTGATCCCATAGATGATGATTTCATTTATTAAGGGAAAAAGCTATCCAATCCTACCTGACCCTGTGTGAAAAAAACAAACAACTTTTAAACATTTGTTTAAAAAAATGCTATCTAGGTTAATTGTTTTCTTCTCTTGTGCCAAGAAATGTCGGCCAATTGCAATCTTCAATTTTTGAGCAGTTTATATTATAACAGAGAGGAGAGGATTAAATACAAATTACCTGCACAGTAGTTTGGCGTTGACAAACCGGTGTCAAAGTTAACTTTGACACTGGAAAACATTGTCTTCTGTGAATGAGTGAATTATTATCTGTGACAATTCCTTTGAAACTCCACAATTTTAATGTAGGTGTGACTGGAATTTTTTTCTTCTTTTTTTACATTTACTGAAGCCTCTTCATACTTTGTCTTTTAAATAATGTATTCTGTGGTTTATGCTAAACATCTAATGCCTCTAAAATAAACTATGATCACTATAAAGGTCAGTTGTTGTTGAGCTCTAAGTGTCCATGAAAAGTTTCTATATTTGCCCTCTGTACATTTGTTTTTCTGACAGTCTGCCCAGTATTTAAATGCATTCTGAGAGAAGGAAGAAAGGAAAAGGGCCTGGTGGTTATGACCTAAAGAGAATTAGGTGTAATTTAAAACCTAAGGTCAAAGGTTCCGAAGGGCCTGGTGGTTATGACCTAAAGAGAATTAGGTGTAATTGAAAACCTAAGGTCAAAGGTTCTGCTGAAAAGCTTGTGAATGTGACAACTCGAGAATGAGATGATGTAGCATTTTGAATCGATACCATAGGTGCATCTACTAAAAAATGTGTTAAAAGTTTTTTGTTTTTTTTTTCTACAAGTAACTGATTAGTAATGACAGTAACATGTTTGAGGTAGGTGCCTGGTACTAAGAAGCTATTTAAACAATGACATTGTTCATTCCATACAAAGAACTACAAACTGACTAGTCCAAGTTTTGTTCAGTTGCCAAAGAAATACGTGTCATTGCCAACTGCTGCACCTATAAGGAAAAAAAAACAAAGGGGAATAAACCCACAGCACCTTGAACACAAAAACATGAAAAGCACAGTTATACATATCAATAGTCTTCTGGGGCATGAGAAACATTAAAACATAAAGACAATAAAATCTTTCCTCAGCTTTCAGCAAACACCCAACTTTTTTAGCCATTTGTTAAACTGTATTGAAAACACAATATTAGCACATAATGAGCTCAGACTCACTGCAAAGACTCCTAAACGTTACTTTAAAAAATGAAGCAGCTCAACTCACACAGACCTTCCAAAGCTAATATACACCTCTGCATGCAAGCCATTATTATTTGAATTGGATGCTCTTTGAATCCTGTAATAGACTGCAGACCTGTCCAGGGTGTAATCTGCTTCTTGCAAGACAACAGACAGCAGTTCTTATCATCTTGCAAGAGGCACCTCGCCTCTGGTGGAACTGAACTTTATAAAGATAAGATAAGTCTTCACTGTCATTGCACAGTACACTAGTACAACGGAATTGGAAACTCCCTTGTCGGCTCCATGCACAACACAACACAAAACACAACAAGGTAACTTAACTTAAAGTGGATTTATAGGTTGCAAGGAAGGTATGAACAAAGGAATGGCTTAATAAATGTATGTTTATTGCAAGTTGACTACCAGCTCTTTTGTCTTGGTGATATTGAGGTCCAGGTTTTTGTCTGCACACCAATCCAACAGCCTCTGAACCTCAGCTCTATATGCCGTCTTGTCTCCCCCAGAGATGAGCCCCACAACGGTGGTATCATTTGCGAACTTAATGACTGCGTTGTCAGGGTGGGTACTAACACAGTCATGTGTGTACAGAGTGTACAGTAGGGGACTCAGTACACAGCCTTGTGGAGAGCCGGTGTTAAGGCTGAGGGCTGGGAAAAGATCAGGCCCCACTCTAACTCTCTGTACATAGTCTGAGAGGAAGTCTCTGATCCAGTGGCAGGTGGTAGAAGGAGCTCCAATATCCAGCAGTTTTACTATTAGTCTGTCTGGGAGTATCGTATTAAAAGCAGAGCTAAAGTCAACAAAGAGCAACCTGGCATAACGCCCCTGTTGTTCCAGGTGAGAGATGGCGGTGTGGAGTGTTGTAATGGTGGCGTCTTCAGTTGATCTGTTAGCTCTGTATGTGAAATGGACCTGGTCGAGTGTGGGTGGCAGGCAGGACATGATGATAACAGGTGTTAGAGCAACTGGTCAGTGGTTGTTGAGGCTGCTAATGGTCCGCTTAGGCAGTGGGACAATTGTGGCTGCCTTTAGGCATGGCGGGATGCAGGACTGGGACAGTGAAGCTTTGAAGGTCTTAGTGAAGACCCCAGCTAGCTGGTCTGCACATTTTTTTAGGACCCTTCCGGTCAACCCATCTGGACCGGTGGCCTTCCTGGGGTTCACTGCCCTCAGTGTGCACCTCACCTCATATTCCTGCACCATGAAGCTTGGGCTGCTGCTGTCGTCCGATATTTTAGCCGTGGCTGCCTCTGGTCCCTTCACCTCAAAGCGTGCAAAGAAGTGGTTCAGTTCCTCCAGAAACGCCGTGTCAATGTGGTATTGCCAGGCTTGTAGTTGATTAAGTGCCAAACTCCATGCCATACCGGTCGTGAGTTATTGTTGTTAAAGTGGTCTTCAATCTTCCTCTTGTGTGCTGCCTTCTAAATATTAGAAGGTGGATAGATAATATTGTAGCATCTCACCTGTAGCATCTTTTATTATGTGCATGCTGCATCTTGTTTTCAATTTAGGTTGTTTTGTCTACAGTTTTATAGATGTGCATCTTCATTTAATTTTTTTCTTTTGGACCAAAAGCTAAAAAAACTAAAAATTTTCAATTTTCAGTTCAATTCAATTCAATTTAATTTATATAGCACCAAATCACAACAACAGTCACCTCAAGGCACTTTATATTGTAAGGTAGACCGTACAGTAATACATAAAGAGAAAAAAACCCCAACATTCATATGACCTCCTATCAGTAAGCACTTTGGCGACAGATCTGCTGCCTCAAATCCGAGTCTTTCTCCTATGTGCTTAGCTGTCTTAGAGCAGTTTGATCCTGCCTCCCTTAATGACTTGACTGCGGTAGTTAGTAACCTAAGATCATCACACTGTCCCTCTGATTGTCTCCCCCCAAGCTTGCTTAAAAGCCCTTTTAATACTGTTGGGCCTTTTATCCTGAGATGAATTAATACATCCCTTGCTACAGGCTGCATCCCATCATGCTTTAAACAAGTTATAGTTCAGCCTCTTCTTAAAAAAACTGTTCTGTCCAATTACAGGCCAATCTTGAAGCTTCCTTTTCTGTCTAAAGTTTTGGAGAAAGTGGTCTACTTACAGTTCCAGGCCCACCTTGACTTTAATATGATCTCTGAAAATTTTCAATCTGGTTTTAAATCACTTCATAGCACTGAGATTGCACTTTTTAAGGGTTTTTAACGATATTCTTTTAACTCTGGACTCTGGCAGCCCTGCTGCCCTTTTATTGTTGGACCTGTCAGCAGCTTTTGACACGGTCGACCATGACATCCTGTTATCACGGCTAGAATTTCATGCTGGCCTAAAAGGATCTGCCCTACAGTGGTTTCTGTCCTACTTGTCAGAAAGGTCTTTTTATGTCAATATGGGCCCCAATAACTCCAAAATAGCCTCTTAAATACGGTGTACCTCAAGGCTCTATTTTAGGTCCTGCCCTGTTATTTGTTGCCATTGGGTTCCATCTTCTCGCGGTACAGCATTTCATTTCACTGTTTTGTTGATGATCTGCAGATTTATCTACCTTTAAAAGCAGGGTCAGACCATCCCCAGCTCTTATTGCGCTGCCTTGATGACGTCAAACAGTGGCTGTCATTAAATTTTTTAAAGCTAAATGAAAATAAAACTGAAGTTGTCATTTTTGGCAACTTTAATCACATCGATGGCACTCTGGGCCCCTTTTCCTCCTTTTGTAAAACACATGTAAAAAACCTCAGTGTCTACATTGATGGTTCTTTTAAATTGAATAAGCAGGTGAGTGCAGTAGTCCAGTCCTGCTTCTTTCAGTTTAGACAGCTAGCCAAGGTAAAGCCATACCTCCCGGCTAATGTCTTTGGACGTGCCATTCACCGTTTCCTTACTTGCAGATTGGACTACTGCAATTCATAGTATTTTGGTCTCGACCAGGCCTCCATTCATCGTCTTCAGATGGTCCAAAATGCAGCTGCTCGCCTGCTAACTGGTACCAACCGGAGAGAGTATAACCCCAGTTTTAGCTTCTCTACACTGCCTTCCTGTCTCCTACAGGATCCAATTTAAACTTTTACTTTTTGTTTTTAAGTCGCTTAACGACCGAGCGCCTTCTTACCTGTCTGAGCTCCTCTCTGCTTATGCTCCAGGAAAAACCATGAGGTATAGCTCAAAATTAATGCTGTCCATCCCACGGACTTATCTCAAATCTCGTGGTGATAGAGCCTTCTCTGTGGCAGGTCCCAGACTCTGGAATAGTCTTCCCCTAAATATTAGATCGCCACAAACACTTGAGCAATTTAAATCACTACTAAAGACACATTTTTATGCCCTGGCTTTTAACACACTATGACCCAAGCATTTTGATCTTATTTTAAATAGTTTTAGTTATTGTTTTAATTCTTTTATTGTCCTATTATTGTTTTATATTGTTATTATTGTATTACATTGTTGGTTTTTAATGCCATTTTTATATTGTTAAGCACTTTGTGCAGCATCGGTTGTTTGAAATGGGCTATATAAATAAATTTGACCTTGACCTTGACCTTGACAGTGGGAAGGAAAAACTCCCTTTTAACAAGAAGAAACTCCGTCAGGCTCAGGGAGTGGCGGCCATCTGCTGAGACCAGTTGGGGTGAGAGAACAAATACAAGAGGTTTTGAATTATTGCATAAAATCGCATCTGTGTGGGGAAAGAAAATTTGTATGATCCTTAGCAGTTTTTCTTCAGTAAGATAATCTCCACTAATTGATGCCATTTGAAAAATCTTTGATGCTTAAATGCATTTTCTGATTTTAACATCATCACCACTCTTGCATATAGATGCTCGTGACGTTGACTTTTCCTGACAACTTCTGGGGTAGACACCTTTTAAAAAAGGATGAAGTTTCAGCTTTCAGCATTCAGATGTCTGAACATTATATTAACCGCAGACCTTTAAATCCTATTTGAAACCCTAAAAAAGCAAGCCAGTAGAATGATCAAGTCAGAGTGGTGCTAGACCATAAATCGTAAAATTCAGTTTAGCATTGCAGTGTACTACACAAGCATGTGTTTGAACAACTACATTTTTTTACAATTGATTTCAAGAGCTTGGGTGAGATGAGGTGTCATTGAAAACCTGTTGCCAGTGTGGTTGAAAAGCTGTACAGCCAGTTGCTGAAAATATAAATAATATATTCTTTTTGTTCTTTTGTCAATAAAAATGGCCAAAGCAGTCTTGTACAGCATGAACAATGAGTTGAGCTGTCAGGTTTCACTGTATTCTATTTTTTCCTACCTATGAGCTATGTGACACATGCCACTCACTTATCTTACTGGTAAGATAAGTTAAGTGATATCCCACTATAAAATCATACATCTTAAAATTCAGTTAAGCATTTGAGTACAAAAAGATTTATTTATAATGAAAATAATTGTATGTTTCTTCTTAGTACTCTGAATCTGCAAAGGAATGTATGCAGCATTTCCTCCTGAGCGGTCACAAGGTAAATGTATTAACTAACAGAAAAACTAAAAGTAACATCCAGCTACATAAGTAGGTGCTTGAGTAAATGTATTTTCTATCATCAACTGCAGGAGGTGTGGTTGAAAACCTGGACAGCCAACTTAACCCTTTCATGCATGAATTATGACAACCTCCATCAGGATTTTTTCTTAAGTATTTTTATTCATCTTTAGGCATGAAAAGACAAATGAAAATTCCTGATGGAGGTTGCCATAATTCACGCATGACAGGGTTAAATAACAATAATTACAATGAAACGCGTCAAACATCTACAGTAACCTTAAACGACCAGTGGGTGGCAGGGTATGGAGTGACACGTCAGTGTCCAATGTAGTGGTTTATGTGCAAGTATACCATCAACACTGACACATATACAAGAAAACAGCCTTTGAATAGCTGTCCACTGTAGTGACCAGCATGTGTGAAAGGGTTAAGAAAATAGAAATAATATATTATTTTTGTTCTTTTGAAGCATGAAGAACGCACTAGCTATAATTATTTTCTTTAACTATACAGGAGTTTAGTCAATGTTGTAAAGACAAGCCCGCCTTTTTTTAAGGGGAGCATATTTTATGGTAAATAAATAAAGAGGAGACTGAGGATATTTGGGTTAACGTGGACATTATGTTCAGAAATAATGTGTTGAAGAAGGACATGAACGTCTAATCTGACTTTTTAAGACTGATATTAAATGTATGTCAAAAAGAGATGACGAGCGCATGTGTTTTCTGCCTTGCTGCTGATGGTGATGATGAAAACACAGAGATACACAATACAGACAAAAATATTGGGTTACAGATCATTTTCAAGGCACTCAACAAAAGCATGGGGTTGTGTTTCTGTGGCTGGAATGGGTCTCTTAAACCTTTTGGATATTTTGCACAATTCCATGATTCTGACTTTGTGGAAACAGTTTGGGAGAAGGCCCTTTTTTGTTCGAGCACGACTTTTCCCAGTGCACAAAGCAAGGCCCGTTAAGCTATGATAGCTTGACTTGGAGACACAGAGCCCTGAAGGGTTGAAAATTTCAACCCATTTCCAAATTAATGCCTGTGGATCTAGAATAGGCAGTGATCAAAGTTCCTGTAGGTCAGTGGTTCCCAAACCTTTTTTTGCTAAGCTCCCCCCCCCCCCTTGTTTTTTTACAGGAACCCCACCCCCGGCACAAAAACATCCTCCAAACACACACAAACATATTTGTTTTCAGTCTCAAACCTTTTGTAAACAGTTACACAAATAAAAGTAAACTGCAATAAATTACAGGCTGCAATAAAATAAACCACTAAACAATTCATCTTTATGGTGTAATTATTTTTACATATAGTTGGTTTTTTGTTTGTTTGTTTTTTACTGTGTAATAATATTCAACATTGCTATCAATACATTTTTCAAAAAAATGTCTCCGTGCAAAATAGATTCAAAAACATAACACAATTGTGGGATACTGTTTTTCTGTGATTTGAACCGGGGGAATAAATTGCGACAAGATCAGCCTGATATTATTTGTATCTCACTGTAACTTTACTGTATAAAGAGCTAACATTGCCAAAATTTTATTATAAGAAGTGTTTGTGAACTAAAAATCAAGAATGTGGGATCCTGTTTGTCTGTGATTTGGACAGCCCGGTGCGTGCTACCAACACAGGGGAAACAAATTCTGTCGGGAATGCCCTCCTTGGCACCGCCGTTGTGTAGGTGAAGCCAAAGGCAAGATATGCCTCATCACCCGCAATGGTTCTGTGCCCCCCACTTTGGGAACCACTGCTGTAGGTGTACAGCACGGTGGCACGTTGGTTAGCACTGTTTCAGCACAGCAAGAAGGTCCTGAGTTCAATTCCACCACAGGGTCTTTCTGTGTGGAGTTTGCATGCACTCCCCGTGTTTGCATGGGTTCTTTCCGGGTACTCCGGCTTCCTCCCACAGTCCAAAGACATGCAGTTTGTGGGGATAGGTTAATTGATTAATCTAAATTGCCCTAAAGTGAATCTGTGAGTGGATGTGAGTGCGAATGGTTGTCTGTGTCTCTTTGTGTTAGCCCTGCAACAGCATGGCAACCTGTCCAGGGTGTACCACGCCTCTTGCCCTGGGATAGGCTCCAGCGCCCCAATGACCCTGGAAAGGATAAGCGGAAGCTTATGGATAGATGCTGTAGGTGACCCAATACTTTTGGTCATATAGTCTATTTCAATATTAGTGAAATACCATCTGTAAAAAATGTTACTATTTTGTGTAATTTCTGCTTAAAAAGTGTGAAATGACTCTGGGAAAATCTCCGAGTGTTTACGGTTGTTTGTGTTGTTTAGCAAAAGGAATAAAACTGAGGAGTGAAAAGTGGAAAGCTGTGCTGTCTCTCATTTATCTGTCACTGTCACTTACTTTAATTCATTTGGATTAAATCCTTAAACCTTGTCTCTGTGCAGTCTGACATTGTGCAGACGTCACCATCAGATCAACTGTGAGATGCCCTTTTCTGCAGTACAGCACCTCAAAAACAAACAAAAAACAGCTAAACTACTGTTTTGCTTGAGGCATTCCTTATCAGCTCGAGGCAAATGCTGAAGCCTGTCTCATTTGTTTTCTTTTTCCTATCGTATAAAGATGTGTCTGCCATCTAGTCCTTTAAATGGTAAATGGCCTGTATTTATATAGCGCTTTACTAGTCCCTAAGGACCCCAAAGCGCTTTACATATCCAGTCATCCACCCATTCACACACTGGTGATGGCAAGCTACATTGTAGCCACAGCCACCCTGGGGCGCACTGACAGAGGCGAGGCTGCCGGACACTGGCGCCACCGGGCCCTCTGACCACCACCAGGCGGCAACGGGTGAAGTGTCTTGCCCAAGGACACAACGACCGAGACTGTCCAAGCCGGGGCTCGAACCGGCAACCTTCCGATTACAAGGCGAACTCCCAACTCTTGAGCCACGATCGCCTTTAAGTGTTGATATAGTTATCTCACAGGAAGTCACACATGCGAGACAGAGACACGTGTGCAGAAGGCGCCATGAACTATCTCTCATGTGATTCTCTATTTGTATTTCAGTCCTTTTTGTCTGTAGTGTGAAAGTTGAGACAGAGGAAGTGTTGCTGTCAAAGTGATAATTTACTCCTAAGACAAAGCTCCATGGGAATGTGTTTTACATTTTACAAAAGGTCAGGTAGTTCTCCACAAAACCTGTTTGTAATGTTAAAAATATAAATGTTAGGCAAACAAAACAACACTGCAGTGCTTTGTCTGCCTACATGGCTATATTAACCTGCTGAGGCCTCAGGGGGAAACATTTACTGCTTCGCTCCCGTTAACCCTTAAAATACAATCAGCCTCGTCATTAACCCAAGCAGCCATTATGGTTAAAAAGAGCCTGTTGTCCTTGTTTTTGATCACATTATTTTGCAATAGCGGATGTTCATATTAATTATGGGCAACATTAAAAAAAATGTTCAGTGGGTGTTAAATTAATCCCTTTAAACCAAAGGTTCAGGTTTTAGACCGCTATAAACTCTCTCTTTGAGTCTTTTTTTTAACTCTCAGCTGTATGTGATGTCATAGAGAGCACTACTATAGTTATCTAGGACGCACAGCTTTTAATGGGGGCACAGAAGCCCCACCCAGCAGCTTCTTGCAAGAGTTTCTATAGGGTCCAGGAATTTAAAAAATTTGAAGCGATAACTGAGTTTTGTTCTTCTGCGTCCTCACTGTGCATTTTTTTAAGGTGATTTTTTTTTATTATATTTCTGTCCATGTAATCTAGGTTTCTATGATTTTGGCGTGTAAGTGTGTATGTTCTTTTATTCTTTTCTTTTTTTTCTTTTTTTAAATCTCCTACTTTTGATTAATGTCAGACTGGTTTAATCAAACTTAATGTTAGTTTCTAGAGTTTTTGTTTATATCTTGTTATCAAAATTTAATCTCTGTGTTCTGTGATTCCCTGTTCAGGTGTTCCTGTTTTATTTTGGTAGTCATTTGTTTTGTGTGATCTATTTACGTTACTTGCTTTGTCATCACTTTCATTAATTTTAGCAGAGTACCTCATTTGCTTCTCGGTCTCCTTCCAGTGTTTGTCAGAGTGTCTAATCTCGTTTTAATGTGGTGGTCACATTTGGACATTCTCGGATTCTAGTTTGCTTTCATCACTCAACCTTTGTACATCGTAGGCTTTAGTTTTCTGTCTAAATAAAAAAAAAAACTTTCTTTGTTTCTTGTTTACTTATTCAGTCTCTGAGTTTTGAATTCAAACCATGCCTCATCATAACATGAGCAATACTAGGGCTGAATCTTTGGAGGTTAAATGATCAGTACTGAAGATTAAGGTCTGTTAGAAAATATCCAGTAAAACAGTTTTTTATAGATGCAGCTGTGCAAATTAAAAATAAAAAACTTAAGACTGAATTTAACACGAAACTACCAACGTGTGTGCAGATAATCGGGTTCTTAAGTACCATTAATATGAGTGTGTTGTGAGTAAATTCATCAACTTTAGGGCCTCCCCTCACCCTAATCCATATAAATAAAGCTGTTTAAATTCATAGTTCCGGCTGGTTTAATTTTCATGATAATGGTGGCGAGAACTCAAAGGCACTATTCATTATAGCCATATGAAAATAAAACATAAAAAAGTATTCACTCTAACACACCAAGGGATAGTCGAATGCCATTGAGAGCATCCTCGCTGGATGCATCACCACCTGGTACGGCAACAGCACCGCTTACAACTGCAAAGCTCTCCAGAGAGTAGTGCAGTGCTCTGAACGGATAATTGGAGGTGAGCTTCCCTCCCTCCAAGACATCTACAGGAAGCGGTGCCTGAGGAAAGTGGGGAGGATCATCAAGGACTCCAGTCACCCCAGCCATAAACTGTTCACACTACTTCCACCAGGAAGGAGGTTCTGCAGCATCTGGTCCCGTACCAGCAGACTGAGAGACAGCTTTTTCCACCAGGCCATCAGACTGCTGAACACTTCATAGACACCTCACCCTTACTACTGGAACTTCAACTTCAACATTCAACACTCCACACTGTATATAAATGCCACTTGTTTTGCACATGTTCTACCAACCTCTGTATATTTTATATATTTTATTTTATTGTTTACTCTATTTAATTTGTAAAATATATATATAAACGTGCACACACACACACACACACACACACACACGTAGAAAAACATATTTAGTATACACATCCAGTAATGCATACACTCTTATATTGTACATATATTTATTACTCTCAGATTTAGCCATTCTTATATTTTGCTTGTTTTATGTTATTGTATATTTTTTTTTTGCACACCTCTGTTGCTTGTGAAGCTCGCACACAAGAATTTCACTCGCATGCACTGTACCAGTGTACCTGCACATGTGATGTGACAATAAAAGTGATTTGATTTGATTTGAATGGAGTTTGGTTAAGGAGAAACTGAAGTCATCTGGAAACATATTTAAACAGACTTCATTTCTAGAACAATTACAGGGCAGTCTAAGAAATATTGTAGTAGTATATCACAGGCTCCTATAGTTCCCGAATGCCATTGTAAATTACATCTACATTTAAAAGCATTTAAAGTACAGCCCTTCAGTGAACATTGCTGAACACTCTTTCCCACTATTATTGGTAATTGTTTACAGAGTGATAATATATTAGCTGGCTAAATTTATGGCCTGGTCTCATCTGCAGCTTAAAAACAAAATGAACAGAAACTCATAAATGTGAGTGCCAAAAACCACTGGAATGAAATGCATGACATTAAAATATGGGCCAATTAAGTTTCTAAGACTTCAGCTGACTGAACTACAGATAAAATTACTGAAGCTTCTTTTTTTTCTTCCTTCTCTTTATGGGGATATACACACAGGTTTATTTCAGTTCAGAGATAAATTACTTTGACTTGTATTAATTCTTGAAAACTAGCTACAGCCTACAGGTTACCTAAAAAGAACCTAAATTAACCTAATAAGCTCATAACTTATGTTTAATTAACATAAATCAAACCTGATCTAAGAACCTATACTTGAACCTATTGTTGGATTTTATCTCCTTGCTTTTTCTCAACAAAGCCGAGAAGGCCTAACCAGATAAATCTGTAAACTCTTTGCTGCCATTTTGCAAAATTTTAAAGACTCAACTCTGCAACATGCCTGTAACACAAACACACCCAAAAAACCGCACCGTTAGAAAGAAAAAAATGTTTTTTGGGTGGTAAAAAAAATCTCCTCTCTCGCCAAGCCCCTCCCCTCCCGGTGGGTGGGGTCTCTGTTCTGCATCATCATTCCCTCAGCTCTGCTGCTCCTCTAACAGAAAGGAAGAAAATCTAACTGGTGTGTGTTGCAGCTGCTGCTCCTTCGTGTAAGTGCTTTTCGGTTTGTTCTTCTCGGAGCTTTGTGCGGTTTTACCGGCCGTTTACTGGCTCGTTATGTGTCTAAAGCCGTGTATCAATCATTCTGAGTAACGGCGTGTTCGTAACTCGGGCTAGAAACTTCTTAAAGTTTCCACCAAAACTTAACGCATTTTGAAGCCAGGTTTACTCCGGATTGTGCTGTTTTTCTCTTGGCGTGGATTGCTTGTTTGTGTTGTGATTTTTAAAGGAAAGGAAAAGGCGTGAGATACTTTAGAAGGAGGCAGATAACGTTGGGGGGTGGGTTGGGGACAAATACCTTCAGACTTGAGGTCTGTACTTTTCTATTTTTGTAGCTGCCCGTCTGCTGCTGGGGGACATGCAGTTGCAGTTCTTTGTATATCCAATTTTAAGGAACCACAACTTACACAAATTGCTTCCTTAAAATTATTTTAGAACTTTGCTCTGGTCTTTATAGCTGCATCCCTATCATATTTTAGCTTATTTTTGCTTGTCCTACATAATAATAGCGATTTTCATGGTGGTGTTAGAATATTCTCATTTGTCAACTTCTATGCCTTTCTGCAGTATTTGATGTACCTTTAGCTATAATGGCCTGCTTCATGTATTCCTGAAATATTGCTGTAGTTTATCTGTTTAAACGGACTGTTTGTTTTTATTGTACTTGTAATATATTTTACCTAAGGGAGGTTTACAGTATGTCTATAGTCTTGTGATCCTGTGTGTTGTAGCTTGCCTCATAGACTTTACTTATCGCTCATATTACTCCTGTAATATTCATTAGCTTGTCAGAAGTCTGTCCGCCCACCCATCTATTCATGAGGAAATGAGGACCTTACCAGAAGATTCATGTAATGCCGCCCCCTCAAAGAATATACTAACAGTAACAGTGTGGGACATCCAGTAAAGCCTTCAGTTGGTTCCACGCAGAAGCGTCATCAAAAACTGTACAAGTTACTTAGCCTTTATAATGCTTAGTCAAGCAAAATAATGTATTTGCATGATAGTTTTACAAGTAAACCAATGTAAACCGGTGCCCTTATTTACAACCCTGAGGATAAATACTGATAAGCACGGAGCGAAGAATGTAAAAGTAAAAAAAAGTCTAGTTATAGCTTGTTGTACACCATGGTATCGAAAAAAAAGAACTTCTTTGAATAGGAAGTTAAGGAGAAATGTCAGGCATACATACATAAAATGTATATTTAATAGTACTTCTCTGTTATGCTGCGCTCACGTAGCTGCACTCTACTGTGTTATTTTCCTCCCACATCTAACTTCAGTGTATCGCTAGTCTGTAGTTATCTTACTGAGTCTTTATAGATTACAGTTGGTGGTGCTCGGCTGCTTTGTGTGCATTTAATGTGCTCTTGGAGTGGAGTTGGCCTGTTGTCTGCTAGTGCTTTAACAATATTATATTATGTGTTGAGGTTTTCTTGGTGTATTGTTGCTGCCCTACTGTAGAGTTCAGCGTTAGTGTTACTGGTAAAAGACCATCAAGTGTTTATATAGAGCAGCTGCTGTAATATTTGTGCTGTTGACAGTGTGGCCTGTTTTGACTCCAGGTTGTTATCATCTCTGTGATATTAGTCTGCTGGTAGCCTGCGATTGTCTGTGCGTAGCACTTCTTCATTACAGCGTTTCCTGTTGACATCCTGGAAACAATCAGCAGTTTTGTCCCAGACACCTTATCAACATAAATCTAATTAATCCTCAGGACATTTACCATTGCAGCAAAACACACACAACAGAGCAACTGTGCTAAATATAATTTTTTGTCATCTTCCCCTGGCTGTCAATATTATGCATTGCAGTATCGCTGTAATAGCAGTTAATCACTTAGTTGTTGTTGACATCTCATCATGAAACTGTAGGATCAATAGAAGTTTTCCAGTCGGTTTTAGGGCGATGTGCCTCCTCATCAGCTCACTAGACCAGTGTTTGCCTCATCACAATCAGGTCATGAACTGTGGCAAACAAATAAACAGACCTTGGCGTGGTAGTGTAAAATGCCCCTGGACTGCTGACTATTTGTTGTTTTTGTGTTGGCTCTAGTTCTTGGAATGCAGCGGGCTTCGCCTATGCAAGATGAATGTACATATAATAACCCTAAATTCAATTTAATTAAATTAGATCAGCCGAGTGTCAGAGATGCCAGTTGTGCTACTGGAGTCTGTATGATACCTGATGCGTCCCTATTTTCGGTTGCTCTGCAGGTCTTTGGCAAGTAGTATTTGTGGCTTCATCGTGTACCTTTTGTTGTGGTCTCTAAATTCATGGATCAAAGGAACCCAAGACACTTAAACACAAATAAGGGAGATGGCACCATGGCAAATTCAAACAAAAGAGGGAAAAGGCCTGGAACCAACCGTCATTCAGGCTTATCCTCTAAGTTAATGTCAGTAAGCAGAAAAAAGGTCTTGCAGTAAGTTCTAAATTAAATAATAATTAAACAACACTACAAAAAGTAACTGAAGGGAAAGGCCAGTGCTGACGGGAGAGAGACCACTTGCCACTTGGTGAGAGAATTTAAAAGAAGAAGAAGAAAGCAATCAGAGGGTGAAGGGACAAACACATCAAGACTTCTACAAATTATTTTGAACTGACAGGGCTCAGAATATATTACTTTCAAGGTCACTGTGTTCCATACAGTCCTAGCATTTTACCATAACCGATTATGTATTTGTAAACCAGCTGTTGATTTACAGAAGAAGGGCACGGACATATAGCCATGTCTATGATACTGACTGTCTTGTATTTAATTTTACAGTCCCAGTTATTATTGCTCTCCTGCTTTGCATTGTTTATAATCAAATGGTAGAACAAAAAAAAAAAATCAGTGCTTTATGTTCAAAACTTCAAAGAAGTGACAGAATTGTGGTTCATTTTATATCGAGGACTTGCTACAGCCCACTTTGATCATAGGTGTGCCAGACCAGTAAAACTCCCCGTGTAATTATGTTTGGGACTGTCTGTGATATTTATGTTTATGTGACAACTGAAATGGTACACTTGAATGTAATGTAATGATAGTCAGTGGAGCAGGTTGTGTGGTCATTTAGTGTTTTTGTTTTTTTTCTTTTTAGACTGGGTTGGGGCTAAAGTAATTATAGAGGCCTGACTAAGTCGGTTTTTACAGACTCACTGTCTGCTCATTTGCCTGAATCCATTTTCATTTCCTCACCAAACATTCAGAGTCAGAGGAATTTTGTGTGGCAATACTTAATGCTGAATAGATGTTGTCTTTTTATAAAATGGACTGTCAGACTACAAGGACAGCCATTATGTAGAAAAACAGGACAATGACACGTTTAGGTTCAGTAAAAATATGTAATAAGGGTCCCACCCCCCAAAAAATCATGCCTGTGAGTCAAGGCTTCCTGTACCGGATATGAGAGCAAGCTTTTTTTTTTAGCCTCTCTTCTTTCTGTGCTGTATTGCTGTTAAAATGTGCTGTGTGTATAGTCGATCGTCTATCTTGGTGAGGACCGCTGTAAGTTACATTTCTGAAAGTCAGAATGTTTTTTTTCCTCAGTAGTGACCGTTTGAAGATAAATACAAGGTTTTAAATTTGGAGTTGGCGTGTTTTATGAAAGACTAGGGAATGCGTTTCTGACTGTTGGTGTAGTGTGTAATTCACGAGGATTGTACAAAGTGCAATTTTAGGACATCGTGGCTGATCCTTCCTCCTTCAAAGAGATGTTTAAGGGTTCAGACTTGGACCCAAGGAATTAATTTTATATCAGTCACTGTCCTCTCAAAGGCTCAACGCACATGTGGCTTTTACCTTCATAAACTTTTAAGAGCTTGACACACTTTCTTTCCTATTTCAGTTCAGCTATACTTCTGAAAATGGCAGAAATAAAATACTGTCTCTGTTATACTCAAGGAAACTTAAATACTCCTACAGTCCTGGTATCTAACAAAGGATTGTGCTTAGTGTTTACTTTGTTCCTTTGTGAATGAACAGTGTGCATCAACAAGGTGCTCAATATTCATTTTAGATGGGAGTTCACACATTGATCTGGAGTCAGTGAGTTCAACAAGAAAGAATTAGGCCTTTTAAAATGAATCAATAATAGCATCAAAAGTCATTCTAACCTTATCAATGTAAATTCATGGTAAGCATATTATTACTGCTGCAGTAAACCGGTATGTGGATCCAGATTTGGACGTGGTAGATGTCTCTCCTGAAACATGTAAATTTGCGTGTAAATACAGGAACACAGGAAGGCTAAACAAAACTTTGGACTGTTGAATATCTTATCTGTCGGGATCAGTAGACTATTGGTCAACAGTTTTGTATTGAAGTGAAGCAGTTTAGTTAGCTATATCACAGGAAGAAACTGTTATAAAACAGTTTATAAAGAAAAGCAGAAATTATCAATAATAACTTAATTTGACTTATTTTTCTTCTTAGTATTTTCCCCTTTTTTTACATTAGAGGAAGCATATGAGGCTCTGCAGTTTTAACAAGAATATAAGAGAGGGGGAATTGTTAGTGATATGAAAGACTGGGGAAGGCAACAGCTGCTGTGTGCAGGGCTCAAGAGTGCAAGATTTTAACTTAAATTTGCAACTACAAACAAGTGTTTGTAGTTTTGCTTTTTCCCCTTTAACTAAAATGTTATATTGACGGTGTCACAGTCATTAGAGCTGTTCTTTATTATATACAAAGTGAAACTTTCCCAGAGTCTGTAACAGCTGAGCTCATTAGTACAAGTGTAATGAAACTTTTGTGAGCCAAAGAGTTTATTACATCAGAGGATCTGGTCTGATCGCATCAAGTAGACTGTACTTACTTTTCCATGGGTCTCGACAAGGCCTTGTTCCTTTTACAGAAATTTGAGAAAGCAAGCAGCTGTTGCTTTGTCAGCTGACTAATTTGCTTTATCAACATGGAGCTTTAGACTCCACTATAACCCAGTTAAAGTGAACGTCCGCAGTTGCCTGGACGTTTTTACACATCAGCTGAAGAGACCTTTGGTGCTGCATATTGGGATTAATAAACGCAAAAGGGACTTCTCAAAATAGGTGTCAGAGATCACAGAGAAGGGGAGGAAGCAAGACAGGAAGCCCTGTTGTTGCAATGTGTTCATGGGACAGGAAATTATCTGTCCCTTTTCCCCATCCTGAAAACCCTAAAACAACATCCAGACCCTCCACTGTCTTTTCAACTCTCAACTCTCTGGGATATTTACATTGCCTTAAATCAGGGGGGTCGAACTCCAGGCCTCGAGGGCCGGCGTCCTGCAGGTTTTAGATCTCACCCTGGGTCAACACACCTGAATCTAATGATTAGTTCATTACCAGGTCTCTGGAGAACTTCAAGACATTTTGAGGAGCTCTTTTAGCCATTCAAGTCAGCTGTGTTGGATCAAGAACACATCAAAAACCTGCAGTACACCGGCCCTTGAGGCCTGGAGTTTAACACCCCTGCCTTAAGTTGATGTTTCCTATTTCGTTAATAAGGGAAACAGGTTTTCTGAACAGGTTTACAAATGTATGAAAAACTTAAGGCATGAAGCCAGCAGAAGAGGAAATGAATGACTGTCCATCCCACAGTCCAAAGACATGCAGTTTGTGGGGTTATTTTAATTTATCAATCTAAATTGCCCATAGGTGTGAATGCGGGAGTGAATGTGAGTGCGAATGGTTGCCTGTCTCTGTGCATTAGCCCTGCGACAGACAGACTGGGTCCTATTTTTCTTAAACAAAAATCAGGTAAAAGAAATATCACGTAATTCTTTGTTTTTACATTTATCAGGTCCCAATCAGCCCAAATATAAAGAGAAATTAAAAATGCATGCCATGAAAGAGTTCGGGTCTTAGGAGGTTAGTTTGTTTTCTTCTCCCATTCCTGGACGAACTCCGCTGTTGCTCTTTTCTCTATTTTGTTCCATTTGTCAACCAATAGGCATTCAGCAGCTGCATATGTCATCTGCTTCCAGTGACGTGCTTGCTGTCCAAATGGAAAGGCGGGCAGACACATTTGCATGACCATAACTTGCACATAGAGCTTTTCTTAACTTTTATGACTTTAGGGTTGGCAAGCATCTCCATAGTCCAAACTTCCTTCTGTAAAACTGACAATTGCTGATACCATTTATGGCAGGGTGAGACACGCACACACACATATACCCGCACACACACATAATTAACCTACCCGCACTGGGAAGGTTAATTATGGACTTCAACAGGGTTCAGTGTTGGGACCAATTCCGTTCACATTATAAATGCAGTATCATCAGTATAGGTTTTCAGTATAGGCAGTATCATCAGAAGACAGCATAGATTTTCACTGCTAAGCAGATGACACCCAGCTCTATCGATCCATGTGTTGTGGAAGTTTTCCATTTAAATAAAGCCTGCAGACGAGCGGTGAGCGGTAGCTAACATTCTTTAATCAAAACACACAAAGAACAGACAACCAAGCTTGTGGAGAGCCTACATGACCGCGGGGCAGACGGTCAGCAGTCTCACTGAGCCTAACATGGCTCTCAGTTAAATACCTTCTCCAGGAACAAAAGGCAGTACAGCTGTTACACACCTTAAGGTTCACACTCCCTTGCTACCTTCCAGAGTCCTCAAAGAGACAAAAGATTCTTCCTGTGGAGCTGTCTGCTTCTCCCAACTTCCTAACTAGACCCCCACCGTTTGTCTTACTGTATGAGTGTGAGACTTGTTAAAATCCAGTGGCACCAAGGCATTATACAATAAAATAATGTGATTAATACACAAGTAAAAGAAATTCCTATACAATCCCACCCTTTGATTCTTAAATCAAAGAATCACATTAATACCAGAATTTCTTTCCTGACATTCTGTATATCACATCAACATTATTGTACACTTAAAGGAGTTTCACACTGTGTATGCTCACTTTACTGTTCTCTCAACACCCTTTGTTCATCTTTAATCTTCCCCACAATCTAAGCTCTCACATGCAAATGGCAACAACAATGATACAGAAAGGTCTTCTCCAGAGTGTCAAAGTACTTTGCATGGCAAAGTGAAACAGCATTAGGTGGTCATTCCCAGTCACGGTCATGGCTCCTGGTGTCTGTGCCATTTACAGAGTCATAATTCCAGCGCTGATCTCCCTTTGCGCTTTCCCTTTTGGAGCTTGGCATGCTCTCTCCATCCCTCGATTTCTGTTCCAACGCAGCTGTAGATTAGGAGCAGAGCAAGTCGTACACTCCTGTAGTCTTCCTCAACGTCAACGTAGAAACTCTTTATTTTATTTTAAGATTTTGCTGTTCAAAAACTCCTCGTGACAATCTTTTGGAGGTTCAGTGGTGCAGCCCACTGTCGTTTGTCAGTTGTCCTGGAGATGGTTCCTGCTTCTCACTGGTCCTCTTGAAGCCTTCTCTCCTGGTCATGGTCTGCATCTGCGCCTCAGTCAATCCTTCCATATCCCTCATGTCACGGTCTCTGCAATTTAAAAATGAAAGCTTCCCCAGAAAACCCTCTTTTGCCCTATGTCAGCTTAGCACAATTAGACATGCACAATAAAGTTGTTCATTGTCTCTTAAAAATTCCCAGGGATTCTCCCCTGGAGTAGTTTCACTCCAGGCCCTGTCGTAAGAAAAAGTAAAACATTAGCCAGCAGTGTGTCCTGCTGTAAATCGTGCAATTAGATCCCACGATTATGAGACATTTTGATCATTCTTATCACTGCTTAAAACAACACATCTCCTCTCTCTGGTTCTAAACTCTCCTTTCTTAAAACCTAGAAAGTGAGACTGTAGTTGCCCTACGTTGAAAAACACCAAACCCTCTTCCTGTTTTTTTTTTTTTTTTTTTTGTTTATTTTTATCAACAATTCTGGTAAAAAGAATTTTTTGTGTGTCCACCCTAGGGGAGCTGGTGACCTGCAGTACCACCACCTTCCGCTAGTTGGAGACGATTACTTTTACACACATTTCTACACTCCTCTCTTTTTTTTTCTTTTCTTGTTTTTGTTCCCCATTTTCAACATTTGAGACTTGTTAAAATCCAGTGGCACCAAGGCATTATACAATAAAATAATGTGATTAATACATAAGTAAAAGAAATTTCTATACACATGAAGCCAGATAACACACACAATTAGTTACACTGCAGGAATGTCTTAAAGACAAGAGGCTTTCCTTTTTCCTAAAGCACATTGTACTGGATCAGGTGACCCTGAATCCTCCCTTAGTTATGCTGCAATAGGCGTAGGCTGCTGTGGGATTCCCAAGATGCATTGAGTATTTCTTCTTCAGTTACCTTTCTCACTCACTATGTGTTAATACAGTGGTTCTCAAAATGTGGTACGTGGGAAGTCTACCCCCCCCCCCCCCCAAAAAAAAAAAACTTTTAAGATTAAATAATACACCATGATTGAGGGATTTCAGAAAAATTAAAACGTACAGCTCTGCTATCACTTACGACATAAATGAAGACAGGAAACTAAACAGCAGTGACATTTGTAGGAGTTGAAGTTGGGCTAGCTGGTATTTAATGATGTACTATGTGGTGGATAGCTACACAGCTAGGGTTAGCATAACATAAACACATTAGCACAGTGAAGCTGGAGGATGAACGCTAACACGAGGGTTCCCGATGTTTAGGGACAAATCCAATTGCTTGTCGGGTTGATGTAAACAGACCAAACTTCAGTCAGGAGAAATACTGAGACAATCCATCCACAATACAAGGTTAGCAATTAATATACTGCTACATGGGCTGGGCTGTAGTTACATCATAAGGTTTTAAAAGCTGAGCTTTAAAATAAACAGTGGTAATAAAAACCGAGAGAGGCCGACAGTGATCACTGCCTTTTTTTAGGGGCTTGTTCAGATTAAATAGAACAAAGTAGAAAACATTAAACGTTTTCTGGTTGACTCCAGCTCCCAGAAGAGCTTCGGGAACTCTTGTGTCATCTTTGCATAGAGATTTCCCGTGTACCACCATAGAGAGCCCAAGTAACACAGTTTGAGAAAGACTGAAATAGAGTAAAATAATATGTCATAATTGTCAGAAAGATTACACTGCACATAAGCGAGACTAGCGAAGGCCACCATGGTTTATTGGTTATGTGTGTTTCTGTCTGCGCGTGTGTGGTCATTTCCAGTCTTTGTTGTGGAGTCTGACAGCAGTTGGAAGGAAAGACCTCTGCCCACATTGTGGGTGCTGCAGCCTGCCACAGAAAGAGCTGCTCAGTGCTGTCAGAGTCTCCTCCTGGTGTGGAAGATGTTGTCCAACAATAACAACAATGTGTCACCTCTCCATAGGTCTGTGGAAGTAGATGATGATTTTGGAGATCGACCGTGGTCAAAGCAATCAGTGATCGCTTGCCAGTCTAGGTGACTTTTAGGTCTCTTCCCCAGCTATACACACAAGTTAATATTGTTATGAGCACCATGATTAATTAAATCTGCATTGCTTTAATTGCGTCCCACATCTCCACATATAACTGGCAGTTCTAACAGATGTGGTTTTTGGCTTGCATGGACACATGGACTCATCAGGAGAGAAAACAGGAGGACATTTTTGAGAGATATCTGATCTTTTCAACTAGCTGGTTCACAGGGGACGGAGCTGATGGCGGAAGGCTCTGCCTCACATACTACTTTTACAGACTCGGCAGACTTACTTGTGGTTCCTAATCTGAGAGCCAAGTGCTCTGTTGGAAAAATAAGGTACTTGAAGGTTAAGCTAATAACATGGAATTGAAAATGGAGTGTTTAGTAAACCTCCTGATCAAATGGGGGAAAAAATAAATTCAAAAATAATAAAAGAATATAAAATATTTGCATGTACGAGTTGTATTTTGTATCAAATTTGCTACATCGCACTTCTTCTTTCTTTTCTTTTTTTACTTAAATTTATTGTGCAGTTTCTACAAAACACCGAGTCTCAGACTGGCTGCTGCACTTTGCTTTAAAGCATTGGGGTAAGATGGGGACTGATTATTCAAGACTTTGTATGTGTGAGGAAATATTTTAAATTCAACAGATTTAACAAGAGGCCATCAAAGAGAAGCCAATATATGGGCAGTGCATATTGGAAAAATATAATAATATATACGAGACTTTTTACTACTGTGACCACTATGCTTGAATTAACTTTCCCCCCTTTTGTTCCCAAGGATGTTTGAAGCATTTCCTAATTCTCAGGGTGGATTTTTAGCAGACACGTTGGTCCGTGTGCTGCCTCCTGTGTGGAATTACAGGGCCAATCATAATATCCGCTCTGAGCTGCCTCTGTGTTAAAAGCTCTTTGTACTGGAGCAAGTTTGGACATTCCAACTTGGCATACAGTTACAGCCCCATTATACTCGCTGTGCACTGCCTGGCAAACTGCACCATTCATCACCTCTTGATTTTTGTAACCTTGGTCTTTGTACTGCAGCCACTGGGTTGAGGACACAAGTGTTCAACTGTGTTGCTTTTTACAACCATTTTAATGATACATCAGTACAGAAGCTCAGAGATTCACATATTACAGAGGAATATGTTACAAGAGTTTGAAAATACGTTGTGGGGGAAAATCACTTTCTTTGATTCCAGTTTTGTCTCTTTCATCATCTTCATCTTCTTCTTCTTCAACAAATCCAGGGGTCTCTAAGCTCTGTGCAGTTATGTTTATCCAGGAAGTTGCCTTTGTGTCAGAATCTTTGTCCTTTGAGTGCCACTCTTCTCATCTGGAGTGGATGACTTGAAGAGAAAAGTATCAATGTTGATAATCATTCGTCATGAGGCTGACTTGTTTGGTCTTGTTCTGAAAATGTTGTAACAGGTGTAACTATTTTTTTTTTTCAGTTTCACTTACCACTTTGTTTACTACACCTTAATCTAAATCCATTTGGGATTACATGAGGAAAGGCATCCAGCATAAAAACTTACCAAATCAAACAAGTGGTACTACACACTGTGGTACTACACACTGTGGTGACCCCTTGTGAATAAGACAGCTACTGACAGTAGCTGCTTACTCTCTTCCTACACGGGAAAAAACTCCTAAGCTATTTTTTCCAGTGATATAAAAAAAAAAATCTTAGATTTTAATGTTAAGTCTTTTGTGCGATTTAGATTAGATGAAACTTTATTAATTCGTCGGGTGGGTTCCTCCAGGAAATACAGTTTCCAGTAGTACAGCACCGACAGAAGTTGCATATTCCAGATACAATAAAAGGGAATGAGAGTAAGGATATACGCATAAATATACCACACATATACAGTAGCCTGCAAAAGTAATCGGTCCCCTTGAACTTTTCCACATTTTGTCACATTACAGCCACAAACATGAATCAATTTTATTGGAATTCCACGTGAAAGACCAACACAAAGTGGTGTACACGTGAGAAGTGGAACGAAAATCATACATGATTCCAAACATTTTTTACAAATAAATAACTGAAAAGTGGGGTGTGTGTAATTATTCAGCCCCCTGAGTCAATACTTTGTAGAACCACCTTTTGCTGCAATTACAGCTGCCAGTCTTTTAGGATATGTCTCTACCAGCTTTGCACATCTAGAGACTGAAATCCTTGCCCATTCTTCTTTGCAAAACAGCTCCAGCTCAGTCAGATTAGATGGACAGCGTTTGTGAACAGCAGTTTTCAGATCTTGCCACAGATTCTCGATTGGATTTAGATCTGGACTTTGACTGGGCCATTCTAACACATGGATATGTTTTGTTTTAAACCATTCCATTGTTGCCCTGGCTTTATGTTTAGGGTTGTTGTCCTGCTGGAAGGTGAACCTCCGCCCAAGTCTCAAGTCTTATGCAGACTCCAAGAGGTTTTCTTCCAAGATTGCCCTGTATTTGGCTCCATCCATCTTCCCATCAACTCTGACCAGCTTCCCTGTCCCTGCTGAAGAGAAGCACCCCCAGAGCATGATGCTGCCACCACCATATTTGACAGTGGGGATGGTGTGTTCAGAGTGATGTGCAGTGTTAGTTTTCCGCCACACATAGCGTTTTGCATTTTGGCCAAAAAGTTCCATTTTGGTCTCATCTGACCAGAGCACCTTCTTCCACATGTTTGCTGTGTCCCCCACATGGCTTGTGGCAAACGGGACTTCTTATGGTTTTCTGTAACAGTGGCTTTCTTCTTGCCAATCTTCCATAAAGGCCAACTTTGTGCAGTGCACGACTAATAGTTGTCCTATGGACAGATTCCCCCACCTGAGCTGTAGATCTCTGCAGCTCGTCCAGAGTCACCATGGGCCTCTTGGCTGCATTTCTGATCAGCGCTCTCCTTGTTCGGCCTGTGAGTTTAGGTGGACGGCCTTGTCCTGGTAGGTTTACAGTTGTGCCATACTCCTTCCATTTCTGAATGATCGCTTGAACAGTGCTCCATGGGATGTTCAAGGCTTGGGAAATCTTTTTGTAGCCTAAGCCTGCTTTAAATTTCTCAATAACTTTATCCCTGACCTGTCTGGTGTGTTCTTTGGACTTCATGGTGTTGTTGCTCCCAATATTCTCTTAGACAACCTCTGAGGCCGTCACAGAGCAGCTGTATTTGTACTGACATTAGATTACACACAGGTGCACTCTATTTAGTCATTAGCACTCATCAGGCAATGTCTAAGGACAACTGGCTGCACTTAGACCAAAGGGGGCTGAATAATTACGCACACCCCACTTTGCAGTTATTTATTTCTAAAAAATGTTTGGAATCATGTATGATTTTCGTTCCACTTCTCAAGTGTACACCACTTTGTGTTGGTCTTTCACGTGGAATTCCAATAACATTGATTCATGGTTGTGCCTGTAATGTGACAAAATGTGGAAAAGTTCAAGGGGGCCGAATACTTTTGCAAGCCACTGTATAAATACAGAATATATCATATGGATATAGGGCTGTGCGATATGACCAAAATCTCATATCCCGATATAAGACATTTATCGTCCTGACAACGATATAAATCACAAAAATTTAACATTTTCTGTAAATCCTGAGAATCTCGGGCAGCTCGACTTGCGTGAAGTGTTTTCAGCTGGGCGTCGTGTACCTGGAGTCGAGTGTTTTAACCAATGCATGAAACTGTACATTTTTAGAGATAGGTTGTAACGGCCGCCGTTTTCTTTGTGAGTATTTATTAAATGGCGTGCTGCGGGGAAAAGCCTGTTCTAAAACATACAAGTAAAGAAAGTAAAACATTCCCTCCAAAAAACTTGTAGATTCTAAACAAGCAAATCAGTCCGTGCATGATTACATTGCTCCGCCCATCAAAAAGTACCTGAGACAATATACCGACTATCATCATTTATTGGACTGAGTCCAATAGGAAGTTGTTGTCAGTTGGAAAAAAATTACATATTGCACAAATTTTCCAAGGATTGAATGAACTAATAATAATTTTATAATATGTCACAGATGATCAGTTTCCAGATATTCCCCTGGTTTTATGATATTATTTTTTTAATCTATATTTGGCTTTTTATGAATAAACAGAAATGCACTGCGATTTGTTTGCTTAAGGTTTTTCAAATGATCTGAATATAGATTGATACTGGGCTCCAAGAGAGTGTGATTGCCAGTGGCTGATTTGTCAGTATCAGATTTTTATGGAATCTTTAGTCAGTTCTGCAGTGTTTTTTAAGGTATTTAAACACTGCTGAGTTGCAATGCAAAGAATGCAAAAAAAATAAAATAAATAAAAAAATGCATGTTTCACATATTTAGTTTATTATTAATGATGCAATATTCACTGTGTCTCCAACAATAGATCTTGTATCTACCAATCAGAAAGCAACACCGGTCTCAGCCTTAATGGAGAAAAAGCCGAGTGGTGTCGTGACAGAACAAAGGAAAATGTCCAGATGACAGCAGGTGACACATTCCCACTATGCTGACATAGCTGGTCAATTGACAGCTCAAGAACACGCCCTTCCTGCTGAACACCCATAGTGCAGCAATGATTGTTAGGAGGAAGGCTTGTGTTGCCTTGGTGATCGCTACCATCCTCTTCCTCATGATTGCCAGCCAGAGCATTCAGAGGAGGTATTTCCTGTTGCAGCCTGCAGCTCCGCCCAGAGGCCACAGCGCGCCCAGTGGCAGGATGACAGGTGAAGAGCGGGTGTGAGAAATGAATGGGGGTTTTTTTTGTTGTTGTTTTTTAAGTATTGATCCACACGGCCTGAACTTTTTTCTGTTTCCAGCAGCTGAATTCACAGGCCCAATTTCAGGTCAGGACCCTCCTTACTTGAAACCTGAACAAATTCCCTTTGGTCCCACTGAGGAAGAGATAGTTGAGGAAGAAAATGACGAGGAGGAGGAAGAGATGGTGATTCAGGAGCAGCTTATGAAAAACGCTAAGTATGACATGTAACACTTGTAACCCTGCATATTCCACTAATACCCTGGTCTGACACCTGTGTTTTGTGCTCTTTCAGGCTGTGTGGCTGCTCTGATGCCTGTATTTCAGACAACAATGGGTCAACATGGTTCAGCCAGCGCTACGACGCTAAACAGCAGCCCATCATCAAAGAGACCGGCAATAATTTTGACTCTGATGCACTTCAATGGTGGCTGGTAAGGACAAAATGTAGTGATAGTTCAGATTTTATTTCATTATTTCCAAATCTACATTTTTATTCTTGGACTAGATAGTTTTGCACAATTCACTTTTTAAAAAATGATCCTTATTTATCTAATACTCCACCTTAGTGTAGCCCCCAAAGGTCTGAAGGTTGGTCTGAAACAAGCTGTTTAAGCTCCTTTCCCTTTAAGTTTCCTTTCTTTTGAATGTTATTGTCCCTTTTAACCAGGAAATGTGAAAAGCAGAACTGTGGCTTTTTAATGGCCAGCAGGGTCACTAACTCCAGTGGCAGTGACTGCTTTGTTTACTTAAACTCTAAATCCAAAACACTTTCTGTGAATAGTGAATAAAACAAGAGTTTCTTGCAAATGGTAATGTCCAAATTATAAACTTAGCCTGAATTATCAGTGTTTTTTTTTATTAAAATAGTACTACTACTACTACTTAAGCAACAGTACTGTCTTTAAAATAATGCATCATTTGTTAATTCAACTTTTGTAAAGCTTTTTTTAAACTACATAAATAAATAAACAAGGCGTTTTTTTGTTTTTTACAGTAAATGGCTTTTATTGCAAGTAAGTAAATAATTACCAAGTCATTTACAGTTTTTCCCTTGATTTCCTTTGCTTTAGTTTATGAACAAAGAAGATTCACAGGAAATCATTGCAGCCTTCAAAGGGGCAATGACTCAACAGCAAATCAGCTTAATCTCTGGGCATTGTTTTAAATTGAAAGACCAACAGATATTTTGTAACATACTGGATGATGTTGCAGTAAATAGTCAAGACCAGTTATGAAGTTTTGTATTTTCAGAAGCCTGAATTTGTCCTTGTGGAGACTGGCTGCAGTTTGCATGAGAAGACAAATGTCTGAGTCTTTTTCCTGCATTTAGAGAGATGAACTCCTGCTGCAGAAACCATTAGTAGATTAAAAAGAGGAGGCCAGTAATGCTGCTAACATAATTAGTCTGGGCCACAGAAGGCAGTAAACTGTGTGTGTGTGTGTGTGTGTGTGTGTGTGTGTGTGTGCGCGCGGGTGGGGGGAGGGGTGTCAGTACTCTTTCACCTGCTTCTTTTTTAAAATTAAGAAATGATTTAACTAAAAATTATTTTACTGTCATGAAAGACAGAGATAAGCACCAATAACAAGCCTTTTGACACTGGAAGTTTAAGAATTTTTAACGTGACTCATTATGCAAATGTTTTACTTGAGTGTTTGTCTGCTCTTTCACAGAGTCTTCAACGGGCCGGTAACGATCAGTCCTTGGAGGAAGTGATCTCAAAGATGTTCCAGGTCATATCCCCACCCTCTATAGACTTGGAGCCCGTGCCCTCACGTTGCCGTAGTTGTGCAGTGGTTGGCAACTCTGGCAACTTACGGCATTCTGGACACGGCGCACTCATTGATTCTCATGGCTCCGTGTTCCGGTACATGCACACACACACACACACACGCAATCACATGCACACACACACACGCAATCACATGCACACACACACACACGCAATCACATGCACACACACACACACGCAATCACATGCACACAGCCCTCACCCTCCTCATGTTTTTTTTTCTTCAGGATGAACAAGGCGGTGACTAAAGGGTTTGAGGAAGATGTCGGTCGTCGGACGACGCATCACTTCCTGTACCCAGAGAGTGCAGTGGACATCAGTAATGGTACCAGCCTCATCCTGCTGCCATTCAAACTGAGAGACCTGGAGTGGCTGACCAGCGCGCTGTCCACCGGAACAGTCAAAATGTACGATATGTAAAAAAACAAGTACGCTCATTGTTTCATGCATCCATCAAAAAGACATCAAAAAACATATCAGACAGGAGAGATTATTTGATGTAAGAGGGAAAAGTTTATTTAAAAAAAAATCTAAAATTAAACTTCTGGAGTCTAGACCAGCGGTCCCCAACTTTTTTTTGCGCCACGGATTTAATGTCAGTATTTTCATGGACCGGCCTTTAAGGTGTCGCTGATATATACAACAAAATAAAAGGATACGACCAAGAAAAAACTGTGGTATTTGGTAAATATAATAATAAACGCAAATTCACTGTGATTGTGTAACTTTATTAGCAGCGCCAACAACATTGAGAGTAACATCCTCCTCTCTGCCCCTTAATGCTCTCTGGTTGCTATGGTAACGCGTAAATATTTCTTTCAAAATAAGACACACAACTACAACATGGGAAAAATACCCAGGGAAACAGAGTTAACAATAAAAACCCTGAAAACCATCAATTTCAAACCTGAGCCTCAACTTTCGTGTCCCGGTACCAAAAGAAAAACAGAAGGTTTATTACCACAACTGAAAACCGTTAGTGAAACAACTCACTAGGCAATGGGGTGATGTAAACAAACATAAAAAACAACTCATATATTCAAATAACGCTAATAGCAATAGTAGAACACTAATCACTAGGGCTGCACGATTTTGCATAAAATGAGAATCACGATTTTTTTGCTTAGAATTGAGATCACGATTCTCTCACGATTTTCTTTTCCAGTATAAATATTTATTGCGCTTATTAACTGCACATTAGCTTCGTAACAGTTGAGACTGAACATAAAAACAATAAATAAACACAAAAACAACAAATGTCTCACATTTTGTCGTTGTCACAAAATGTTGTACTGCTTGAAATTCCATCTCCACCGTCGCTCGACACTGCGTGTATAGAGCAGGTAGTGCAACAATAGAAAAATAGTTGCGGGACGGCACTGTGTAGCGTTTGTCTAGGGTGTTGATCATTTTCCTAAATCCCTCGTTTTGCACAGTGTTGATGGAGCCATATCTTTGGTCAGGTGATAAGTAATAGCCTCCGTAATTTCTTTGTGCCTGCGGGAGTTCGACGGATATAGGGAAGCGCTGTATAAGGTTCCCGTTATTGATGTTTGGGTGGTTGACCGGGACGGATTTTCTCCTGTCACTTTCTTGTCATCCGTGACGTGCTCTCCGTTGTTTTTCCCTGCCAATTTTAGCAGCCAGCTTCTGTATCACGTGGTATAAGGCTCCGCCCTTGTCATTTGTTGAGCAGGAAGAGTGAGCGCTTGTTTTCATGCAGATTACGTCCCTGATCAAAATGCGGTACAATCGTCGTCGTCTTTTTTTTTTTTTTTTTTTTTTTTTTTTAATCGTTGTCATTTGGAAATGAGATCGCACATAAGTATGAATTGAGATCGCGATTTTCTAACGCTTAATCGTGCAGCTTTACTAATCACCTAAACATCTCACCGGCAGCTACTCAAAACAAAGGTTCAAAGGCAGCAGGGCAAAGGCAGGAGGGACAGTCTGCACAGTCTATTCAAATCAACAAGTCCCCCATAGAACAGAATTAAAACCACATTCACTTTCAGCAGAAAAAGGTAAAACACTCGAGAGGATGACAGTCTGAGAACCTCCAGTATCCCTAAAATGCGCACAGGTTTTAAATCACAGGGATTGTCGGTTAGCGATACTGAGTCATCAAAAATGAATGGTTCGAAACATGGGTCCGGCACCTCATTACAGGCCTCAGCTTTCACAAAACCCACCCCTTTGGGTTGCTGAGCATTTGATGTTTTGCGTTTTAAGGCTAAACAGTCAGCAATCACATGTCCAGTTTTATGACAGTAAAAACATTCGTGGTTTTCCCTGGACCCAGACACTTTAGCTGTGTGGGGCTGTTGCACAGCGCTAACCCGTGGCTTCTCACTGCCAGTAAACGAGGCTTTATGAGTGAGCACAAACTCATCAGCAAGAACAGCAGCAGATGCGAGAGAAGTCGCTTTCTGTACATTTAAATATAACACAATGGGATATAGATATAGATAGATAGATAGATAGATGAAAAGTAAGAGTTGCATATGTTTATACACTAATATACATGAATGCAAAAAGATAAAAAGAAACATGACACACTAAACATATATGACCTGTATGTAAGTGTGTGTGTATGTGTCTTTTTTTCAGGACCTACATGAGGGTGAAAGCAAGAGTGCACGCTGATAAAGACAAGGTAAATTATAATCTCGACTGATCTCTGTTTTCTCTACAGCGCTTTCTTTTGCTATTTTTACTTTCAGCTTCACCCTTTTTTTTTGTTTTGTTTTTGCTGCTGCTCCTATTTTTAGTTCTTAGTTTTATCTACCGGTATTTACAAGATTTTTACAATTGCATTTGCTAAAGAATAAGGGAACAAAGATAAGCAAATAAATCTTTGTAGTATTTTTATTTTTTTATTTTTTTGAGAAAATATTTTTATTGAAAAAAAGAAAACAACAGTACTTGCAGTTACCGAAATACAATCAACCTTTCTTCATTTTTCTAAGTAAATAAACTTATATATGAAAAAAAACAAAACAACGCATTCTAAAAGAAAGACACACCCCCCCCCCCCCCCCCCCCCCCCCCCCGTCCCACACAGATCAACACAACCATCAAACATATTAGAGGAATATAACAGTAGCAGAAGTACATTTAAACAGGCAATACCTCTAGACTAGCAAAATAAGAGATAAAGGGTTGCCACTTGTGAAAATATTTGGCTGTGCAACCTCTCAACGTATATTTAATTTTTTCAAGTTTTAAAAAAAACATGACATCTTTAAGCCACCGGGAAACAGTAGGATACTTAACAGACTTCCAATTAGGGATGGGTATTGGTAAGATTTTCACGATTCCGATTCCATTTTCGATTCTGTTTAACGATTCGATTCTTTATCGATTCTCTTATCGATTATTTTTTCAAAAAAAAGGAGAACACTAAGGTCAATTAGCTTAGATCTTTGTTTTATATCTTCTCTTTGAACAAGATAGAAATTTAGGAATAACATGGCCTTACAAACCCAACAGTGAGATCTTAAGAGATCCAGCCTACGGCTCTTCAATGGGGTGTCACAGGGTCCCCAGGAAAAAAAAATTGTAAATGTAAAATAATAAAATAAATATTCTTCTGTAGCAATAACAAAGTATAACATAAATTATTCTGTAGCAACTACACAAGAATATCCAGTAATGTCCCTGCCTACAATTAAACACATTCACTTACCGAAAATCGGGGGCATCTGCTGTGGCAAATGGGTTCAAGCCTTTTACCACAGACTTAGTCACTGCGCGGTGACATTCGTCTATCCTGGCCTGAATGGAGACGCTACCGGTAGACAGCAGTGACAACTGCCAGCATCTGAGCCAGCCAGACTCTGTCTGTCTCTCTCATCATGATCATCTAAACGCACAGTAATGGCAGGTTTTGTAATAAGGCAGATCGCGCTAACATAATATGCACTGTTAGTTGATTATTTACCTGCCGCATTAACAGGAGAGGAAGTGCAAATGTTACCGCTGCTGCTGGATTGAGGTTCACGAGTCCGGAGCGGAATTAAAAACATGACATTCATTTAAGGTTATCGCGTGTTTTGTGAGCAAATGCTTTTGCATATTCGTAGTGTTTCCTCCCTTAAATGAAATATCTACTTTGCAAGTATTGCAAGTTGTCATCCGTTCTCGTAAAGTATAACCAAACTTTTTAGCGTTTGAGCCGCCATGTTTCCTGCCAGGTAAATGACGCTCCGCAACGTGGTGACGTCATTTGGGGCGACTGGAATCGATAAGGGAATCGTTTGCAAAAATGGCAAACAATTCCAAGGAATTGAAACAGTGGGAACCGGTTCTCAACAAGAACCGGTTTTCGATACCCATCCCTACTTCCAATGCAACAATATTAGACGTCTGGCTAATAGGGATGTGAAGGCTATAATATCCTTTTGTGTGGAATCAAGTGTAAGTGAGCGAACAGGAATCCCAAATACAGCAATCAGAGGACAAGGACGAAGAGTTACCCCAAGAACAGTTGACATAATAGCAAAATACCCTGTCCAGAAACCTTGTAGCTCAGGACATAGAAAAAACATGTGGCTAAGGTGACAAGGAGAACCATGGCATTTATCACATTTATTTTCCACTTCTGGATACAATTCAGAAAGTCTAGACTTAGAGAAATGCACCCTGTGTATGACCTTAAATTGAATAAGTCCAAGACGAGCACAGGAGGTGGAAGATCGTACCCTCGCTATAGCCTGTTCCCAAGACTCCTCATGTATTTGAATTCCTAGTTCTCCTTCCCACGTACACATAAGCTTAACATTAGAGTGGTTACTAAAAGACAGAATAGCATCATAGAGTTTCGAAATGGTTCCTCTGTGATGAGGAAGTATTTTTATAAGACGAGTGAGAGTGAAGGACGTGTCTATACCAGAAACCACACATGATGAAATACACACGTCTGGTCTGATCTGGACACAGATGCCCCACTACATTTGATGTTCAAACATGACCTGTTATGCATTTCCTTATTTTCTGTCATATCTACCCTGATAAACTCAGGGGTTGCAACAAGAGTCTTTTTATAAGTACACAGGGCTTATTTTGGAACTGTGGGCAATGCAAACCTACTCTTGTGTAAAACATGTCAATTTTAAACAAACTCTGTGTGTGTGTGTAGGTTGTTGTGGTGAACCCAGTGTTCTTTAAGTATGTTCATGAACGTTGGAACGAGCATCATGGTCGCTACCCATCCACCGGCATGCTGGCCATCGTCTTTGCTCTGCATGTCTGTGACCAGGTAAGAGGAAAGTAAAGACTGGGTGTAGAGAGAAAGACCACATTTGTTCTTTCTTTTTTTTGTATATTCACAAAATATGGTGTTACTAACCAAAACCAGACTAGTCCAAACAATATTGTAGCATGTCCAGACTAGCAAGTCATGGCAATACAACCAAGACTAGAAAAAGTTGCATTTCCTGCGAAAATGCAGTTTGAATGCCGTGTAGTGGAATCTGCTAAAAAAACAGCTGAAGAAGCAGAATTATCTGCTGAAAAGTAGTGTAGAAGCTGAACTGCTGAAGACAGTTGTATTTGAAAGGGTAGACTGAAGAGTGTCAAGAAAGCAGAGTGCATGCAAGCGGGAGAAGATGTGCGGCAACCGCCACAGGTAGGATTCGAACCTTTGCTACCGGGTCTCACGGCGGCTGCTCATCCCACTGAGCCAAACCAGTTCTGGTCCCAAACAAAGATGTGATGAGAGAAAAAATGTGTACTGTGCAGAAGAAGCTGAATTGTGCTGAAAAAAGGTGAAGAAACTTAAATTTGTGCTGAAAAAAGGTGAAGAAACTTAAATTTGTGCTGAAAAGAGGTGAAGAAACTTAAATTTGTGCTGAAAAGAGGTGAAAAAACTGAAAATTCTGCTGAAATGGGGTGAAGAAGCTGAAATTTGTGTTGAAAAGAGTTTAAAAAGTTGAACTGTTAACTGAATAAAATGTTGCCATAAGCGGGATTCGAACCCGGGCCTTCCAGCATTCACACAAAAATTAATATGTGAGGTTAGAAGTCACACATGAAATGAAGCGTATAAAAGCGGGATGTATTTAGTATCAGTATGACCTGTCAGCAGTGTGTCATGCATGGTTGATGAAATAGCTTTCTTTTCTCTGTGCAGGTGTCAGTGTTTGGTTATGGTGCAGACAAGCAAGGAAACTGGCATCATTACTGGGAGAAGAATCAGTTTGCCGGAGCCTTCAAGAAGACCGGCGTCCACAGCGCTGATTTTGAGAGTCATATCATCCAACACCTTGCCAACGAAGGCAAGATCACTCTACACCTCAACACAACCACATCCGTGCAGACAGAACTAGGCACCAACGACAGACTGGCACATAAACTCAACTGACCTCTACCTGGCTGATCGTCAAAACACCTGGCTGTCCTCTGGCACTCAAAAACCAAATCTGAGCCAGTTTTTAGACCATACATTTGTTGTTTTGGGTAGAAATTAGACTCCTGCACTTTTTCTGTCAGTCACCACAACTGCCTTGAGTCAGACATCCAGGAATGCTGGATTAATGAATGTTGTTAAGCTTTTCAGACAGCTGAATTACCTGTGGATACATCTGTGAGGCTTATCTAATTTAGAGATCCCCTGCCTCTTCCAACATTTGCTGGCTGAAAGAAGTTAAAGCTCAACAAAAAAAAAATCAGTCTGTTTTTCTAGACCTAAAACCAACTTTCCTGACATGTGCAGCTGCTGGGATAGACCACAAAGACCTTTGCTGTGAGCTGGAAACAACCACAAACTTTATTTTATCCTATCTTTGTTTTTATTGGATTTTATAGGTACACAGGGATAACCTTTTTTCTTCTTCTTTTTTAAATTTTTTAAATAAAAGCACTTTTTCCTTAAGAAGAAATGGTGGAAAGAGGCCAAGTGAAGGAAGTGTTCACTTGGCCACATACGATTTCTTGCATTGTATATCATTTATAATCCCTCCATTTTATTTGATCCTAATTTTAACACAAACCGTCCTGACCTAGAAGATCATGACAAACTTTTTAAGCCTTGTTACTTCTGCATTTTCAGAATGTAAGCCAATGATACTTGGAACTTCCTGTCCTGTCTTGGTTCTCAGCCTGTGTGATTCAGCAGTCTGCTGCAGTCTCAAGGTTTGCAGCTGATTTAATCCAAAATAGGGAGATATTAGTTTGGTTTACTTTTCTAATCAACGCACATAAGCCCCTGTTGTATCCAACCTTCATGGGAATAGTAAAGTCAGGAGAACCAGTCCTTCTGTTCCACGTCAATACAAAAATACTCAAAATGTGGTGATACTTGAAACCTAAACTTAGTTATTGGAAATATAAGGGCTGATATTGGCACATCACAGGTAATATCACTGTTAGTCTGCATGTCAGATACACTTCAATATGGAAACTTGTAATATGTACACAGAATGAAAGGTGAGCGTGACGACCTTTATGCTCTCTAAGTAAAGTTCCAGGAGGTTAATTTTGCTTAGGCTAACATAGCTTGTAACTTGAGCTAGGTGCACCTCGTGATGATTATTATTAAATAAACTCAGCAAAAAGCATGTAAATTCAGTGTCAGTATAAACTACCAATCTTCTTCAGATATGCTTCGGTTATTGAAGCATAGGAAAGAGGGAGGAGGGCTATGTTATATTAACCCCGATTCTTTTGTCCCCATGATAATTAATAGGCTGGTGTGAAAAATTGCTGCCACACCGCCCCCTCGGCCTGTGCTTCGACGTTTCTGGTAGTTAGAATGACTCGGGGGTGTTGATTCATTTAAACTAACATAATCATCCGGCTGCAACCAGGTTTCTGTAAGGCAGAGTAAATCGATTTGTTGATCAACTATTAAGTCATGTACTAACAGAGACTTTGAGGAGAGAGACCTAATATTTATTAATCCACATTTCACTGTGAACTCTTTGGTTCAGATGTGGATACTGTATTGTTCTTTCAATCCCAGTTTAAAACCACTCCTGACTTCCCTCAGTGTACACTGTAAACTCCAAACAGATACAAGTAGCTTTTCTGGTAAAAGGTCCTAGATTATTTTGTCAACCTTTGGTAACATCCTCTATAGAGTTAACCTGTTTCATCTTTAAACTTTAGGCCTGGTTTCTTCGCCCCCTTTAACGGGCAGCGCATATCTTTTATGCTCACATTTAACCTGTGTCTTACGAGCTTTTAATCTCCTAAACACATTTTCTGGAACAATGGTTCTCTGTGCTTCTTTTTGGGGTCTGAACACAGTGGACTTGAAGAGTTAACAGCAGGCAAAAGACAGTGCAACTGACCTATAACACTGAAGGGTCAAGCAGCAGCATGTATGAATACCACTGATGGAGCTTTGAATCACAAGCTGGAAACTTGACAAGTGACATGACTGTTTGAAGGCACTTGACGTGATATTTGCCATGCTGGGAGTTAACCTACAAGAAAAGGCTGAAAGATTAACAGAGAAGGAACAGAGAAGAAGAAACAGCTGAGTGGGGCCTGTGTTTGCTGGAGATTTGAAGGCCACACAGGACACTGTGAGAAGAGGGACAGGGACCAGTGAGAGGTCAAGCCCGGACAAGTTCGAGTGAGAGAGTACAGCATATAATTATATAATTAATGGGGTGGCTGTAGCTCAGGTGGCAGAGCATGTCAGCCACTAATCAGAAGGTCGGTGGTTCGATCCCAGGCTGCCTCCTGGCTGCATGCCAAATATCCTTGGGCAAGATACTAACCCCATGTTTGCCTACTGGTGGTGGTCAGAGGGCCCGGTGGCGCCTGTGTCCGGCAGCCTCGCCTCTGTCAGTGCGCCCCAGGGCAGCTGTGGCTACAATGTAGCTTGCCATCACCAGTGTGTGAATGTGTGTGTGAATGGGTGAATGACTGAATGTAGTGTAAAGCGCTTTGGGGTCCTTAAGGACTAGAAAAGCGCTATACAAATGCAGGCCATTTACCATTTACCATATAATTGGATTGAAAATGGAGGCTGAACTCATGGAGGTTTAGGATTGTCCACCACATCACAAAAAAAAAAAGGAAGAGAAAGATAAATACATGAACTAACAATTACGTGAATGAATAGAAAACATACACATACACAAATTGTTACATGTGAAATTATTTTTGGAAAGAATCAGAAGTGCGATAGTTTGAATCCACAGCTCAGTGCAAGGATGCATGAATTAAACCTGACTATAAAAATACACATGCAATGAAGAAGCAGCTTACACTCTACCTCTTTTCCCGAAAATCAAACTTGCAGCGTAACATCCCACAGTCCATGTCCACACTGGGGACGAAGAATGAGAAGAATTTATCTGTGAGTGGCAGCCGCTGATCTGGTCTCAATGTCAACTCTCCTGATGTTAAGAAGAAATTCAAATTGGGACACAAACGAACCAGGTGGAAACACCAAATATTAACCCCGATTCTTTTGTCCCCATGATAGAACAGAGAAAACCGACTCATAGTGTGTTAAAACATTTATATTTCTTTTTATTCAATCATCTTCTGGAAGAGAGAGAACCCTGCACAGACCAAAACGCCAGTCTCAGGATCTCTAACATTAGAATCATAAACTGTGTCTCATATAGGTATTATTTTGGTACTTTACACGTCACAGTTTCAATACAATGAAACTTTGCTTATATGGCAAAGTTTCTCTTTTCTGTCTGGCTTCCTGTATTTATTAATATGCTGTACAGCTCTACACTTCCTGTTTTCAGTCTGGCTCAGCACTTAGTTTATGAGTCAAAAGTGGCCTTTTCTCTACAAACCTTCATTATTAAAGTACATAAAACAATATAATAAGAAAATAAGAATGCTAAGGATATATTAATTACATGACAGTTACCAGCTGATGTTTGCAAGCCTGGTTACTAACTAGACTTTAGATTAGTGTTAAACAACAGACTGAGAAACAAAATCCAAAAGCATGCAAGCTTCTGCTCACCAAAATTGGACCACAGACGTTTTTGTTGCCTGATAGTACAATCAGGCACATCAGGCCATGTTATTCAAATTTGGCAGTTAGAGCTGCCTACATGTGATTTTATTTCATTTCGAAGCTAGCCTCAAGTGGCCTTTAGAGAAAAGCATTTCTACTTTGGGTTTCCTTCTTGACATTAAGAAATTCTATATTAGTAGCAGTCATCACAGTAGTATGAGTAGTTTCTCCTTGAGAACATGTGAGTTTTGTAAAGATTGGGGAAAAGGAGCATGGCAGCTTTGAAGTATGTCGACAAAGGCAGACTCTTAACCAAGACAAAATGGTGACTAATGGATGCAGTGTGATGCACTGTCCAGAAACCAGTGGGTGATGTCACAGAAACTATTATGTCTTTTATATAAAGTCTGAGGAATCATGGCGTTTGGGCTTCACACAGTTGGGTCACATGTGCCATCATCGACGTGGGCAGGAGGTAAATATAGTATTCGATTCTGGGCTTAAGACCGGTGAAAACTGGGGGACATTTTTATCATGTTTTTATTTTTTTAGTGGACTTTTTAAGGTTGTCATGAAGAGTCTAATTTGTCTCTGATCTGCCCCCTACTGGATGTACTTTTTAAACCACAAGTTGATGAACGCAACTGTTTGCTTTGTAATTCTGTGCATATGTGTACTTTAAAAAAATGGCTGTTATAAGAAACAAACAACCTGCTGTAGTAATGAGGTTGGCGCGTTAACAGGCTGTTCTAATGCAACAAAAACGTGCATATTTGTGGTGACAATGTAGACGTATATATACAAATAAGCCAGTGTGAAACCACCCTGTGACTGATGTTCAGTGAAAAGCTCAATCTGCTCCAAAGAAAAATGTTCATACAATGTGTTGTCCAACACTCCTCTTTACCAAGTATAACTGTACAAAGTTGGTAGGGTTTTTTTTTTAAATTTATTTATTTTATTGCCACAAAGGAAAACAAAAGTCAGACACCAATAATGGAGGAATAAAAAATAAAAAAAACAACCCTTTGAGAATCACAAGCAGGCTGAGGACTTCTCAAAAAAATCAAATGCTGAATTTTCATTTGGAGGTTGTTGCTCTGTCATTGGTGTTAGTTTGAGTGAAGCATTTACCCTTATCTGTCTGGAACAAGTCAGTGTCTTGTAAATCCAACTGCTGCATCGCCAGAAGCCTTAATGTTAATATGAAACATCTGCTGCTTGCTCTAAACTTTTTCCATTCACTGCTGAGATCTAACACTTTGTTGCCTTGTCCAGGAAGGGAAGGAAACTTCCTGCCAAATTACCTGGGAAATTATCCAGTTTACACACAGATGAGGAATGCTTTAATGTGCCATAAAACGACAGAGCAGCAGCCCTTCTGAGTCCTGAGCTGGATTGTTGTAAACAAGTTTACTTCCTCACCTTTAACAGAGGAGTTTGTTGTGACTTTAAATCCAAAGTTGTGCTCAATGACTCTCTGCAGTCTTCAAATGTAGAGTTTTATTTCCATTGCTAGGTGCAGATATATCCACTTAGTCAACTGCTCGTAATTCAATTATAAACATCTGTACATGAGCTGTAGATTTAGTACAAAGTGACAACAAGTGACCAAACGTGTTCGGCCTGTGGTACCATAGCTTTAATTCGGCTCGTCATGTAAGTTTCATTTAACAAACCTGCTGATTATCAGTCCGTTTATAGAGGCCAACCTGACAGAAGCATTGAAACAACAGATAAAAATCCTGAATCCACCGCTGTCACTTTGAATGAAATAAAACCTTTTTTAAAAAAAAAAAACAGAATTCATGGGTTTTTGTTTTTCTATTTGAAAAATTGTCCATACTCTGGAGGTAAGAGCCGAACTGATCGTCTGTGGAGTTTGTCTATAAAAGCTGATTCTTACGCCAATGAATTTCTGCCACTATGCCAAATTCTTTTCTTTTCTTTTTTTTAAATGAAGATGCTTTAACAAGAACTGTTTTCTTTCATGAAAATGTTTTAGAAAAAAAAAAATCAAGAAGTTTATACAGAGATGCTATAAGGAAAGATCTTATTACAATCCCTGGCAAAATTATTTTAGGGAAAAAAAAATGTTCTCCAACCTGCAAAGCTCATCTGTCAGCTGTTACACAAGAAAGCTGGAATCAGCTTGATGGAGAATGTTTCTTTTCATGGATGAAACCCAGTGTTGATGTTATGGGCGAGCTTTGGGGGTCTATTCACGAAGGTCAGCTGAATTCTACTGACATTTTTCAACAATGTTTAATTTGAATCATGCTTGACTTACTGCAGCTCAAGTTAATTATTCAGTTAACAGCAGCTCATTGCTTCTGCAACAACTGCAGTAACTAGTTTGACATTTGGAGGCGCACATGGGCCTGTGTAGGTTGGACTTGTGGAAGTACTCTCCTTAGTGTTTCTTTGGAACTAAGGAGAGGTCATTCATCCAGAATTATGGATACAGTTGCTCGTTTTTCTTTAAAGTTTTGTGTACACACACTTTTTTTTTAGATGTTTCTTTTTAATAACAGAGCAAAATGAGTTGAGCAAAATGCCTCCTTGTCAAAATTAGTGTCCCTTCCAGTACATGTGCTCAGGCCATTGCATAAGCCTGAGGTGAGGTACTTTGATGATCTTCTTTATCAAAAAAGTATTACATTTGGTTGAGGCATGTTTCATAAAGCCAGAGCAATTAAACAATTTGTTCATTTGCTAGACAGAAGACTCTTTTTAATAAGTCCAAACTTTTTGCCAGGGGTTATTATAAGCTGATATGTTGTTGTAACCAGGAATGGAAGTAGTAAAGTTGAGTGGCCACAGGTCACTAAAGTACAAATAATGCCTTAAAAAGCAAAAAGCTGTTCTAAATTCAGTCTGAATGGGTGTTAGTTACATTATGCTAGGATGTCCAGTACACAATTCCCTTTTTGTTTTTTTGCCTCATTAAATGTACCACATAACATGGTGCCTCAGTAGAGCTTATTCTATATTTTACTAAAAGTTTTACTCAAATCATAAAAAATGTGCTATATGAAGTTCCGGTGCTTAGCTCACTATTACGGACTAAATAAAAGAATTACACAAACGGTTAATGGGAAAATAAAACATGTAACATTAAAAACTCTTATCCAATTATTATTAGTGAACATACATTAAGAAGATTTGTGTTTTCTCTTAAAGCTTAAAAGTTATATCCAACACATGCAGGTTATGCATAATGATTAAATTCTACTGTCTTAAAGTACCAAGTTTGTCTATTGTTGTGCTTTACTTTTGTGCTTGATGCCATTACTTGAGTATATATGTATATTACATAAGCTTTTGCTTTTTTTTAAATTGTTGCTTAAGTTTAAATATGTCTAAAATAACTCAGTACTTTTATTGAGATTGAGTCTTATTAGGTCTTATTTTTCTCTAATAGCCAAATAAAAAAATAATAATAAAACTTTCCATCCCTGGTTATAATGTTAATACAAAGGTTCTTCTTAAAACAGAATTATTTAATCACGACAGAAGTAACTCATTATGATGAGAAGTTTTGAGACTTGAGCACTGAGTAAATTCATTTTGCAAACGTGGCAGCAACACACTGCTGTGTTCACTGAGGCGATGTGATCTCTTGGGACATCGAAGGCAACTGGAAGGAAATGTGAGTCTCCCATGAAGTCCACCTTTCATATCTCACTTTAGAGCTTTGGTCCTTGGCATCTCAGAGTCTTTTGTGCTATCCGGGTAAGCAGCTGTAACCAACAGATCTGATCAATAATATGGCCTGAGTCCGGGTCTATCGAAACCTAAAATGTGGCAGCAGTAGCTTGTGTGTTTTGGCTAGCCACAAATTCAGAAAACATAAATAAATTATAATAAAGTCAAAAGAAAATGAGGCCCAGATTACCTTCAGAATAAAAATCCAGGGGAATGCTGTTTCTTGTGATTTGCCCTTTGTGCTTAAATATTTTTTTGCTTTTTGAGTAAATAAATAAATAAAGTCCGGGCTACAGCAGCCTCGAGTGCTGGCTGTTTGGTCTGCCCGAGGCTGTCTCATTGTTTTTTTTCCTGACCTAACTGGAGCCACATAAAAATAATGTGTTGTCTTTACTGAAGGTCATCCATAATGTTTCCATGGTAACTGAAGGCATGAGGAACACCGGTTGCTGTCACAACAGTGTCAGGACCATGAACATTTGAAGCCTCTGAACATCTGACCTGGTCCATCTGCAGATCAGGTATTCTGAAGTGGTTTGGTTCTCCAGAGCTCTGCGGTGAGCTGGATTTGTGCTGGTCTGAGGTCAGCCCAGTTCTGGTTTCACATCAGTCAGACAGCGGCTGGACGAATGAGGACGGAAACAACCCTCTCTGGTCTGGTTCTTCCTCTATGTAACCATGCTACACAGAGAGAGAGAGATATGTTTACCTTAATGTTCACTGGAAATTTAGTCAAACAGAGGTTTGAAGAGTGAGAGCCACTTGGGTGGATCACTGCAAAATTTTACCTTCGTATTATGTCCTCTTTTTTTATTCTAAAGGAGGGGTAAAGATTTGATTTTGAGCCCTGGTAACTTTTGAAGCAAAAGTAATATCAACATTAAAACGTATACTTTAAAAAATCTATATTTCTTTTTAATGCTCATCATAGAAAGATGATCTATAAAAGTTACTGAGGTTCAAGAGCAGAGAATTAGTTAATAGCAGTTTGATTTCATACATGCTGATGACTAATATAAGCTGCTCTGGCACAGGTTAGAGTATCCTAGCAAGAACTGAACCACCTTTGTTAACAGTGAAAATCCAGCTAAACCCAAAGTTTATCCTATAAGCTTTAAATTCTCCTTACCAGAACAGGCCTCTGGGCATATGTTTCAGCTGGAGTACAGACTTAAGTTCAGAGGACAGATGAGGTCACACTGTGAGACTTTCTCCAACCCGCCGGCCGAGGCTCTAATGAGAGGCCGGGTTGGTGATACTGATACCTACCCACCAATCATTGTCCTCCTGTCCCAGGACCACCAGCACCTGGCCCTCAGAAAAGCTCAGCTCGTCATGGTGGTCGGCCTGGCAGTCATACAGCGCCTGAACCCGACGACTGGATGCTCCTCGAGGCTAATTGATACAAACCAAATCAGGTGTAACATTATTGCTCATGTATCACAGTGTAGCAGTTATAATTTAATTGTACTGTCAATTGGAATTTGTTCCTCTATTGTCCAAATATGATATCGATTCACTTCTTTCATTTCATGCTCATTCTTTGTACCTTTTGCTTGCATAACTACTGTACCTGCACACAAATTATTTGAATTATACCCCTTTACTATTAAGGATTTCTTGATCCTTACTATGCAAATTGTCATCACCACTGATCAAAGACCATGAGTACTATTCACAGAGAGTTGGGCAATGGCTGTAATCACAGCATTGAAAGATGATGGCAAACGTGTTGCGGAAACAACTGGATTGTGATTTTTTTTTCCCTTCCTAACATAAAAACACTGCAAGGTTGATGGGAAGTTAAATATTTTCAAAGATCTCACCAGTGATCTACGAGGAAGTGGTTGAGGGGCGGAGCCTCTGCTTTCACTTTCAAAGCTCTGAGAGCGCTGATTGGATGGAGAGCCATTTATTGGTGCCTTACTGTTGAGGATCTGGAAATGGGAGGAGCCACTTTCACTGTCCGCCCTCCGAAAACCTCAGACAGAAAGATTCAGGTTTTAAGTACATTCTCATTCATACAGGGACAATTATTACATTAAATATAAGCAAAAATATATATTTTACAATTTCATAATAGAGAAAAAATAATCATTAAAATGCAGTCATAATTAAGTTTGAAATAACCTGAAATGACTAAATTAAATAATTTTTTTTTTTTTTTAATAATGCGTTTTTGTGCATGTAAAGTAATGCATGTTTACATATATTAAATAATGTGAATATTAATCTCTAAATTCAATTCACTTCTTTGTCAGATAACATAGCCATTTTTTTGGAACAGTCAAAAACTAACACACAAATAAGAAAAAGCAGCAAATCCTCAGATAAATTTTGTTTGAATAAAAAAAATAACTATCATAGAAGTCAGTGTAAACTCATAGAAGCCAAAATATATCCTCAGATTTTGTCTGCTCTCTGGTTAAAGACTGTAGGTGCACGCTGTCTGTAAACATTTATCACGGGTAGGCATAATGGATTTAACAGACTGTTGATACGTAAAACAGACTCAGGTCTCAGAAGACGTTTTGGGACAGGAAGTACCTCTGTCAGATCGTTCAGTCAGTGAGCTGAGAGGAGAAGCTGGACTGGAAAAACAGAGACAGACAGGGAAGAGGAGAAGGAGTCCGTGTTATTGTCTGTGGTGTTTTGAAGCTCATCACACTGACCTGTATTTCACCTCCTATCCAACAGAGGTCAGTGCAATCTCAATTCATCTAAGTAGAAACTGCTTCACTTTGTTTATTTCATAATTATAAGAATAAAGTTCCAGCTTTAACCTTTTATGGCCTCTTTAATTCTTTTACAGTTATGTATGAAATAATAAACCAACAATATTCATATCTGCTGTCTGTCCCAATAAATTTACTCTGACAGATTTTGAACAAATTCAAATTTTAGGATCTCTCCTAAAATTCATTTGTTTCTATTTTGCTTAAAACTTTGTTCTACGGGTTTGAATTCTGAACAACAACATGAGCTGAATAGCACCTCGGTCTGTGAGACATCCCTTCATCGCACATCCAATTATAAGCTTCATAAGCAAAGGTTAAATTTTAGCTTTTTTTTTTTTTTTTTTTTTAAAGCTAGGATACAAAAACACAACAAAATTCAGTGGACCATTTTAGAACACTGGACTGTACATACAAACTCCTGTAGTGCTCCTGGAGTTTGTATTCATACAAAAAAAAAAACCAACAACAACACACTTTTACATAATAATAAAGAGACGCAACCGGTGTTGTGATCATCATCATTGCAGCAGCTATTGCACCAATGATGATCACAACACTGGTTATGAGCCAGATTCTTCCTGGATGTGCTCGATGCAGTGCTGTGGATACTCACACACACTTCCTGAAGGAGGAGTCTGGACCACTGTATATCCTGGGACTGGCTGGCAACCCATAATCTACACCCACACACACACACACACACACACACACACACACACACACAGAGAGAGAGAGAGAGAGAGTTAATAACACAGTATCCTTCTGACTGATTAATTACAGTGTGCCTCTCAGATATTACCATGCTTGCTGGACTCAGAGCAGCTCCGCTTGTGTCGGACAGCAATGGGAGAGGGAGGGGTAATCCTTCTATTTCCTGTCAGGGGAAAGAATACCTCACCCTCTCCCTCCTCTTCCTCCCCCATACCATCTCCTCCAGACGGAGGTGGAGGAGGAGGAGGAACATTGGGAGCTGAAAGCCAAAAGAGAGCATTGAGGTTTTTCATTCAGGCAGCAGGTAAAGCCAGAGAAAGACCTTGAACCAGATAAAACATTTAAAAAATGTTTATATGAGCTGACCTTTGACCCTGGGAGGCAGCGGGGGCGCAGGAGAGGATGGAGGAGGAGGTGGTGGGCTGGGGACAGAGCCAGCGGGATGGCTGTGAAGCTCCATAGCCATGGCGAGTCTCCTCCCCACACTGAGAAGGCCTCCAGCTGGTCCTCCGGGTGTTCCAGAGGAGGACAACGTGACACAGGAGGAGTTGGACTGACTGAAGCTGAAGGGACGGGAGGAGAAGGAGAAGGAGGGGGTGAAAGAGGAGGATGAGGAGGAAGTGGAGCGCTCCTTTTTCAACGGACCATTCTGAAACAGAGGGTAAAGCACATGAAGACGTTAGCAGAGAGAAAGCAGTGAACAATTTATAAAGATCGACAGCTTAAAACTCATTATGAGCATCATGACTAAACTGCAGATTTTATACACAAAGACTTTTACTCTAACGAGGAAGGGAGCCAAACATGTTTATTTCAAACAGAGTACAAACCAATGGGCTGCACCATAACCCAATAAAATAATGATTATCTCAAATTGTGAACTGTGCAAAACTCCGATAGCAGAGTAGAGTAAATTATAAATACAAGTAACAGATCCCCCTTGTACTTATATATGAAAGCAGAACACGAAGAAAAGGCAGTGACATCATTTAAATTACTCTGAGGACATTTTTTTTGTAAAAATCTCAACTCAGCAGCCTGTCAGTTGCCATGGTTACCTTGTCATCAAAGTCATCATCACTGTCGTACAGGTCGTCATGACGAAGCCTCCACTCGTACTCCACATGGATGTGATGGTCAAACTGGTTGGACTGGGCTTTCTGCAACTGCACACACACAGTAAAATATTTGTAAATGAGAATCACCTTCAAAGACAAGGGACAAGGCTTTAAGAGCTACTGACCAATCAGGTTTGAGCAGTATTTGACTGCATGCTGCTTAACAATCTATGCTGAGAGTAAAAGATGGTCAGTTGAGGATAGCTCCAAAAACTAGGTGCCTCTCTATAGACTGCCTTTAAAATGCCAGATTTTACAACAGAAATTCACTTGTTTACAACCTGCTAAAATAATTAGTTTCAGCTCTGTATCTGTTTTACTCTTTTATAAAAACTACACAGGTGTTCAATGTGAAACTTTATCAAGGCCTTTTGGTTAACAGGTAAGCAAATAAGTACAGTTTCACAGGCAAACATTCACAAACCACTACAAGAGAGTAAAACAAATAAGAATATTAAGTGCTACAACAGCAATACAAAATCAAGTTCAAACACAGAATAAAATTAACAGGTAGGTGACTTAAGCTCACTATAGACAAGATAGTCTGCTAGCCTTCACCTCCACTTATATGACTCACTAAACTGGGGCTTTCACCATGTTTGATACATTTTTAAAGATATAAGATGCATTGCTGTGCAGTTAATTATAGTAACAGACCATCATTTATCCTGCTAAATACATTTTTTTTTTTTAATTAAAAAACTAGTAATTTAGTCCTCTGGCATCTTGGTCAAATATGGTGATAACACAGTATAACAGGTGGTTACTGATTTATCAGACAGTCTGATGTGAATCTGTAATCAGAGCGATGACCTCACCAGTGCCTCACAATGGGTGTGCTTCAACCTGCGGCTGACATCCAGAGCGGTTTCTCCTAACTCGTTTTCTGAAATAAACAGTTAAGATATTAATTAATAATGAAATAATTACTAAATATCATCAGTTTATCCAAGACCTCAAAAAAAAAAACTTACTTCTATTATATTCATAATATGAGGACACTAAAACTGTGTGTTTTACTTATTGTCTGACAGTCCTCCTGTGTTGTTGTTTTTTTATTGGGCCTCATCTATTGGCTGGAGTCGATAGGCATGGGTGCAGAAGGCAGGTGACGCTACATGGAGAGTGAGGCTGAAGACCTACAGCTCTACAGACACTGATCTTCTGTTTCAGGTTATCTTTAGTTTGTTTTTGCAATCCTTACTGTGAACCTCTGGATGATGTGGTTGTTTGAAATAAATAGTGTTTTATCTTTGGGACAGTAATCCTGGTGAACTCAGATTATTTTGGATGTGAAGAGTCTGACATTTTTCTCATATGCTTTATCAGAATGACATTAAATAACCTCTACACACAGCTGATGCTCAACTGATAAATGAGAACTCTGACAGATACATTATACTAGTGTGTGTGTGTGTGTGTGTGTGTGTGTGTGTGTGTGTGTGTGTGTGTGTGTATTACTGATGTGTGTGTTGGCTCTGGCTCTCAGCAACAGCTTCACACAGTCGGTCTTGTTGTGTAGACAGCTGTAGTGCAACGCCGTGTTTCCCGCTGATGTCTGTATATCAACATTGGAGCTGACAAAAAAGAAAAAGATGCAGGTAAACACACAGGTACACACACACACACACACACACACACACACACTGAGGTGTAACAAAGGTTTCCATAGCAGACTGACCAGTTCTGAGCCAGGAAGTCCAGGATGTGCAGTGATGTCCTGTCAGCCAGTAGGACAGCTAAATGGAGCGCCGTCTCCCCTTTCTCCTGATGGCAAGAAAACAATCTCTTGAGATTATGTTGTTCCCAGATTATTAATACCTTGCATCCTAATGTAGCTGTGCGCGTGTAGCTGATTATAGCTGGGTTTTTTATATCTGTATGTGTGTACGTGCAATCCAACATGCACATCAGTGTGCCTGTATAAAGTGTGTTTAGCTACCTGTATGTGTGCGTGCAGTGGCTGGCTCAGCTCTGCCCTCTGAGCGTACAGCTGGATCAGAGTGTAGATATCGCAGCTCTTGGTCGCCTCTTGCAGACGAAGTCGCAGCGCTGAAGTAGAGCTATGACTCCGCCTCACAAAGTTAACATCTTGATACTTTGACAGGATGAAGTCTTTACGCTCCGGCCTGCACGTCAAAAATATACAACATCAGATTTGTTAGAGTGTGAAATATTTCCTTTGAGTGTGTGGACCTGTGTTCGTCTCTTACATGTGGCTGTGTTGAGAGGGCTTCAGTGACGGGCTCAGCAGGTTGGCTTCCAGTATTTCGTTAAAACCAGAATTACCGACATTCCTGGCCAACTGGGAGATACAGTGAGAGAGAGAGAGAGAGCTCACACTCAAGGGCAAACAACATGAGGGCCATGTAATACCCATTCAGTGGGTATTGTATCAAAAATAAGAATCATCATGATTTTTAAACTCAGAATAAGCTAGATTGGATTAGTTGGGGGACACTACACTGTGTTTACACTGTGTTCAGCTATTTAAAAAAGGAAAACCCAGATGATTAATATTATGCACTTCAGTAGATGAGAAGCCAGTCCATTACCAAATCCCACCTGGATTGAGTTAAATGTTGATTCTGTTCATAATAAGTTCCAATTCTCAATCAGCAGTGACCTCTGACAAACTGAAAAAGATTGTAACGTTACATCTTGATGCATTCTCAATCATCCAGGTAAGTAAATCCCCAAAAGTTGATTGTGTTCATCTGGACGTAGCGTTTTCAGTGGGGGAAATGTTTCGTCACTCATCCAAGTGACTTCTTCAGTCTCAGCTGATTGCAGGCTTCCCCAACCTTATAAACAGTATATTTGCATAATTACTGAAACTAGCACCACTAAAGGAACAATGGGCTAGGAGGTCAGTTCCAAGGAGGCCATTTACGTGAAAGGTGAAAGACAATCTCTGAATCGAGGAGGGGGCCTTAGGGTACATCTTTCGCCATCTTACAATGCTGTGATTGCAGCCATTCCACTCTCTGTGAACGGTACTCATGGCTAGTTTCAGTCATGACTGAAGAAGTCACTTGGATGAGTGACGAAACGTTTCCCCCACTGAAAACGCTACGCCCAGATGAACAGAATCAACTTTTGGGGATTTACTTACCTGGATGATTGAGAATGCATCAAGATGTAACGTTACAATCTTTTTCAGTTTGTCAGAGCTCACTGCTGACTGAGAATTGGAACTTATTATGTCTTGCATGGATATAAATCTCTTCTCTGAATTAACATTAAATAACCAAGTTTCTAACATGTAACATTACATACAGTGGGGCAAAAAAGTATTTAGTCAGCCACCGATTGTGCAAGTTCCCCCACTTAAAATGATGACAGAGGTCAGTAATTTGCACCAGAGGTACACTTCAACTGTGAGAGACAGAATGTGAAAAAAAAATCCATGAATTCACATGGTAGGATTTGTAAAGAATTTATTCGTAAATCAGGGTGGAAAATAAGTATTTGGTCAATAACAAAAATACAACTCAATACTTTGTAACATAACCTTTGTTGGCAATAACAGAGGTCAAACGTTTACTATAGGTCTTTACCAGGTTTGCACACACAGTAGCTGGTATTTTGGCCCATTCCTCCATGCAGATCTTCTCAAGAGCAGTGATGTTTTGGGGCTGTCGCCGAGCAACACGGACTTTCAACTCCCGCCACAGATTTTCTATGGGGTTGAGGTCTGGAGACTGGCTAGGCCACTCCAGGACTTTCAAATGCTTCTTACGGAGCCACTCCTTTGTTGCCCGGGCGGTGTGTTTTGGATCATTGTCATGTTGGAAGACCCAGCCTCGTTTCATCTTCAAAGTTCTCACTGATGGAAGGAGGTTTTGGCTCAAAATCTCACGATACTTGGCCCCATTCATTCTGTCCTTAACACGGATCAGTCGTCCTGTCCCCTTGGCAGAAAAACAGCCCCATAGCATGATGTTTCCACCCCCATGCTTCACAGTAGGTATGGTGTTCTTGGGATGCAACTCAGTATTCTTCTTCCTCCAAACACGACGAGTTGAGTTTATACCAAAAAGTTCTACTTTGGTTTCATCTGACCACATGACATTCTCCCAATCCTCTGCTGTATCATCCATGTGCTCTCTGGCAAACTTCAGACGGGCCTGGACATGCACTGGCTTCAGCAGCGGAACACGTCTGGCACTGCGGGATTTGATTCCCTGCCGTTGTAGTGTGTTACTGATGGTGACCTTTGTTACTTTGGTCCCAGCTCTCTGCAGGTCATTCACCAGGTCCCCCCGTGTGGTTCTGGGATCTTTGCTCACCGTTCTCATGATCATTTTGACCCCACGGGATGAGATCTTGCGTGGAGCCCCAGATCGAGGGAGATTATCAGTGGTCTTGTATGTCTTCCATTTTCTGATGATTGCTCCCACAGTTGATTTTTTCACACCAAGCTGCTTGCCTATTGTAGATTCACTCTTCCCAGTCTGGTGCAGGTCTACAATTCTTTTCCTGGTGTCCTTCGAAAGCTCTTTGGTCTTGGCCATGGCGGAGTTTGGAGTCTGACTGGTTGAGGCTGTGGACAGGTGTCTTTTATACAGATGATGAGGTCAAACAGGTGCCATTCATACAGGTAACGAGTGGGGGACAGAAAAGCTTCTTACAGAAGACGTTACAGGTCTGTGAGAGCCAGGGATTTTCCTTGTTTGAGGTGACCAAATACTTATTTTCCACCCTGATTTACGAATAAATTCTTTACAAATCCTACCATGTGAATTCATGGATTTTTTTTTCACATTCTGTCTCTCACAGTTGAAGTGTACCTCTGGTGCAAATTACTGACCTCTTTCATCATTTTAAGTGGGGGAACTTGCACAATCGGTGGCTGACTAAATACTTTTTTGCCCCACTGTATGTCAGAATAAACCACACTGCACTGAAATATTAAAGATCCAGCTGCAAAGCAATGGAAATGCACAGCAGGAAAACTCTAAACGTAGAAACCACCTGAGAGTTTATCTCTAGAAATGTCTTTGATAACTGTTCACGAAGCTAACTGAAACTATGACACGTGCTAATGACAGTTCTCAGCTGAGCACATGTAAACGCCCTGCACAGTAGCATTTCAGAAGTGAACCCAGTTACACTTGGAAAGCATGACTGATAAGCTCATTAGCTAACAGGTCTGACCTACCAGCAGGTCTGAGGTTCCCAGACTATCCAGGCTCAGAGACTGTATCCTGGAGACGTGGACCCCCATTTCCCTGTGGATGCCTGAACACTCAATACAGGTCAGGATACCCAGGTTTGTAGACAGCCACCCAGGATCTACAGTAAGAGAGGTCAAGGTCAAAGGTCAAGGTCAAATTTATTTATATAGCACATTTCCAGATAGAAGATGCTGCACAAAGTGCTTAACAATATAAAAATGCCATTAAAAAGAAACGATGTAAAACAATAATAACAATATAAAACAACGATGGGACAATAAAAGAATTAAAACAATAACTAAAACTATTAAAATAAGATCAAAATGCTTGGGTCATAGTGTGTTAAAAGCCAGGGCATAAAAATGTGTCTTTAGTAGTGATTTCAATTGATCAAGTGTTTGTGGCGATCTAATATTTAGAGGAAGACTATTCCAGAGTCTGGGACCTGCCACAGAGAAGGCTCTATCACCACGAGATTTGAGATTAGTCCTTGGGATGGACAGCATTAATTTTGAGCTATACCTCATGGTTTTTCATGGAGCATTAACAGAAAGGAGCTCAGACAGGTAAGAAGGGGCTCGGGCATTAAGTGACTTAAAAACAAAAAGTAAAAGTTTAAATTGGATCCTGTAGGAGACAGGAAGCCAGTGTAGAGAAGCTAAAACTGGGGTTATATGCTCTCTCCGGTTGGTACCAGTTAGCAGGCGAGCAGCTGCATTTTGGACCATCTGAAGACGATGAATGGAGGCCTGGTTGAGACCAAAATACAATTAATTGCAGTAGTCCAATCTGCAAGTAAGGAAACGGTGAATGGCACGTTCAAAGATATTAGCTGGGAGGTATGGCTTTACCTTGGCTAGCTGTCTAAACTGAAAGAAGCAGGACTGGACTACTGCACTCACCTGCTTATTCAATTTAAAAGAACCATCAATGTAGACACTGAGGTTTTTTACATGTGTTTTACAGGAGGAGGAAAGGGGGCCCAGAGTGCCATCGATGTGATTATTGACAAAGTTGCCAAAAATGACAACTTCAGTTTTATTTTCATTTAGCGAGAGAGCTCACCCGAATACTTCCTGCAGATTTTTTCACATTAAAAGCCTACCTTGGCACAAACCACCTGATTGTAGAAATACAGACTGCTAATAAGAAATTATATAACATTTAGCTGATAAATATTAAATACAAGCTTGGAATTAAACTAAGCTATTCATTCAACTGTCTTATTTGCCACAAAATAATCTTTCAGCTATTTACTTGATTAAATATGACACAATTAATCCAGTAATCTCTTCGGCATAACATCTAGTGTACTTTGTTGGTTTGATTACCTGGTGCGCCGCAGTCACAGCAGTTGTTGTTTCCCGGCATCCGTTTGATGTCATCGGTGATGGCTCGGGTCAGATCCTCCACGCTGCTCTCACTCCCTCCTCCCCCTTTTCTTCCCCCGTCCAGAGCCATACTCAGAGCCTCCTGCTTGCTGTTAGTGAGCACCGACATCCAGCTGAAAACAAACAACACTTCTTAATAATGCGTTCTCATTTTTAGAGCCAAGATTATGTGAGCACCACAAGAAAAGAGTAGTCCGACAATTTACCACCATTACTATATTAAAAACACACACGGCCGCTGACATCTCAGTCCAACCTCTCTATGACAGCGTTTCAAGAGACATGCATCTCACTTCTTTAGGTGCAAAGTTTGTAGAGCAACAAAGGAAACTCCTCTTCTGTCTAACTAAACATTTTCAGACTTGTAATGTTAAGTGTCTAGTGTCACATGTGCAATCATACTGCCCAAGACCTGCAGAAACATAACTCATACTGTACGTGTAAACTTGGCAGAGTGGCCCATTAACAACCTGCCCGAAGAAAGTTTTACTTACGCCACACACTCAGCTTCATCTTCAGCCAGGAAGTGGTAGGTCCGATTATCTGCAGGAAAAAGTGTTTCTTATACTTACGGAGACGTATTTATACAGTACATAATACTGATTACATGCATTTAACTTAAATTTATATTTGGATACATACAGTTTTTATCTTGTGTTAAATTATGTACAACTTTAGTTTACATGTAGAATAGCATTTAAAAAATTTGTGACACTCTTACGAGAAATAAGGTCAAAGCATTTCTTATCCTCCACGCTGGGTTTAACCTGACAGGTGAGCAGGTTGAGTTTGGTGGGAGGTTTGTTCGGCTGAAAAGCAGAAAGAACACTGCTGATAAGATTCAGTTAATTTAAAAAAAAAAACATAGACAGCAAAGAGAACTAAGCCACACAGATTTTTCCTGCTGTTTTTATCTCTTTATACATTTATACACACGCACTCACAGTAGCATGCGCGATGGTCAGGTAACAGTTGTGAACTGAACATTTCCTCTTCTGCCACATTTTCCTCAACCTGTAACACAAACACAGTTTTAGTCCTTTTAGTGATCCTAATAGCACTGACCTAATAGCGTCTTAGTGCCCTCGCTCTGTAGCAACTTATCAATAAGGAAGACCACCCTATAGTTTTGGTGATTAGCAGATTGCCAGAGTAGCCCTTCATTAGCTTGAAACACATACTTGTCTACAGCAAATTAGTAACTGTCAAGGAATACACATTTTCCCTAACAAACTTTGGTCTCCAGTGGGTCGCCAACCAGTCGCATGTGTAACTGAGGCCTTAGAAAAGCATAAGTTTGAGGTACTCTCCCTTTAAACGTCCTTTCAGACCCGAAATCTACAGCCATGTTTTATATACAGTCTGTAGGTGCACACAGAGAGTTCTGTTCCCTGATTTTCACAATAAATGCAGCATCTTCCCCCATCCAACATAAATATTTTGGAAAACGTTGACCAGTCTGGAGGGAACAAATTACAAAGGCCGGTTTCTTACCATTCCATAATCCACACACACAAATGTAAGTACGAATCCAGCACATGTGCAATGTCGCTCCTTGTCAGTTCAATATCTATATCGCCAGTTCACAACAGCTGCCTCAAGGCACTTCATTTTGTAGGGTAAAGACGCCACAATATTAGAAAGAAAAGTGAGAATAAAAGAGTGCCTTAAGCTATGAGACACAAGCCTTTAAAAGGAGATGATGCAATGACCATGATTATATAACAACATTAAACCAACAGCTGCAGGCCGATGTTGGTTAAGTGTTCCAAGAACTATTCAAATTCAAACAGTCAGTAGCTCCAAAAAGCTTAAGGACACTCCATTAAGAGCACAAGTCAGATACATTTTTCTAAATGCGTTATTAATGTCGAGGAACAAATGTTGGTCAAGGTGAAGATATTTTTAACTATTTAACATTGTTTATATGAATTGCCCTATTTTATCAACACTTTGTTTTTAAAATTTAAATGATTTTTTAAAATAAATCAGTACTACCAATGCAGTTTGCACATTAAGAGTAATTGAGGCATTTAACTTAATTGCACTGCTTTGTAAATTTTTAAAAAGGCGTGCAGGTTATTTTATGTTGTGTGTTTACCCGTCACTCTTCTTGTAGAGGAATCCCGTTCTCTCCGTCCCGTACTGTTTGTCTCCCAGCAGCTGATGCATATTGTACACCTGCTTAGGTAAAGAGTCCTACACGCGCACACACATGTGCAGACACACATTCATTATTTTGCATGTCCAAACAGCGATATAACCCACATATGTGTCTGTGTCTCTGACCTGCTCCGTGTGGACGACCGGCCTCAGCTGATCTCTGAGTGTGCACAGCTGTCTCTTCTCCTCATCCTGACGTTGCTTCACCTGCACACACAAACAGCTCACCTGCAGAGCTCAGCTAATCCAGGATCACATGCTGCTGCCGCGCTTACACCGTCCAAATCTCACTCAGCAAATTTCCATTTTTAATTTTGGAGTAAATCATCACAAGTTTACTTCTCATGGTATATTACATATGTAGAGAGCTGGAGCTGATCAGTTACTGTATAAATGGATGAGTTTTGATCATGTGACTGCAGAGACAGGGCACAACCAAGTGGCAAAGTATAGTTCCTCAAGGCTGGCTCCAAAAGGAGAGTCAAAAAGAGAGTAAATCACTTAATTTCTTACTTCATGTAATGTCCCTCTCTATTCTGTATGTTGTATTCTTCATAATAATAATTTTTTAAAAGTAAATGACTTGATTTTAATCTCTGTGCAAATCATTAACAGTCTGCCAGCTGCACTTAAAGGCTGCTGCTAGTGTTGCTGCTGTTAGCACTTCCTGTACCGTGGTCAGGACTCCGTTGAGCTCATCCATGTACTGCTTCAGCCTCTGAGTGGTGGAAACACACTCCTGCAGGAAACTGAACACAAACATAAAGATGTAGTAAATCGCACCATTCCAGTTTACTGTATGTAGCTTTGCCAAAGCTGTGTTTGTGTGAGCTCCTACTTGTTGTGGCTATGGTAGTGTTTGATGAGGTTCTGCAGAAGGTCGACTCCTCGCTTCGTCTTTATCTCATTGACCCTAATTAGATACTGAGGAAAAAAGACAAGAAGCGATTGAAGGAAAGCTGCACATTTAAAAAAAAAATAAGAATGGAAATGAAGGGGAAGAGTCACTGACCTCACACATGCTCAGTTGGAAGGAGCGTCTCTCCTTCTCCAGCTCCTCCGCGATCTCTCCTCCGCTCACCTCACTCCTCACCATCCCATACTGCCGAGCTAACTCCCTCTTCTCCTTCTCCACCTGTTTACTGCACACACAGTTTAAAGACTTTCATTTAAAAATCTTCCTGCCCCTAATACAAACGTATTAAAGTTTCCAGTCTTAGATACTAGCAAATAAACATAAGTTGATTCAGTGTCACTCACAATCTGCTCTCATAATCCCTCCACGCTCTTTCAAAAGGCTTTTTCAGATCCTAGGAGACACAGAAGGAAACTAGAATTAGAATTATTAACCTTACTGAACACAAGCAGCAACGTCCTGAGGCTAAACCGTAAAAAAAGACTACAAAGATTCATTTTTTTTGACTGAACTCTGGTGTAATGTTGACAGAAACACTGGCCAGAGGCTCGTGACTGTTATAGTTCATACGAGTTATTTAGGTGGTATGAATGCACTAAGCAAAGATGAATTTCCTCACCCCCTTCACCTCCCTCAGGTCTCCTTTAACCAGAGAGTCCAAGAAGAAGTTGATGTTGTGGAGCATGCTCTTTAGCTGAACAAAGAGAAACATAAGTTATCTAAAGGGAAAAACACATACTGCTCAAAGCCATCATGTGTAACACTATGAACTGCTTAACACGAAAAACATTAAGACAGTTTAGGTGATTATGACTTTGACAGAGAGCACAAAACCATATGACACAAGGATTGTGTCACGAGCTCACTACTGTCTACTGCCGTCCAGATGTATAGTAATTAGAACTACAGTTTGGTCTTAAGTTAGGTCCTTAATCGGACAGTGACAGTAATGTTGCTTCTGTACACCAACACAGTGGATTTAAGTAAAGCAATCAAAATATGAGTACCTCATTTTCAAACCCCAGAATAACTGGACAATAAATGATAATAAAATACACTCGCCATAACACATAACCAAAAAGTCTGTATTTAATTATGTAGCTGATGCTGGTCAGTCAGTCATTTTGCAAATGAACTCATTATGCGCTCCTCTGCATGGGGCTTTCTGTAAAGGAAGGAGGCAGATATTTTCAAACTAGAGCAAAGACTAATTTTAAGGGTTTTTTCGAACTGAAGTTACAGATTTTTAAGTAGAAACTCATCAGCTGGAGGTGTTTTGTTGCTATCACTCACCAGGTTTTTCATGGGAGAGAGGAGCTCTTTGGAAAAGTCCGCCAGGCGGCAGAAGGCGGAGCCAACCTCCGTCTCTCCGTTTGAGTGACAGTTGACCGACAGCTTCTCCATCGCGTTAATGTACTGCTCCAAATGAGACACGTGTTCTGACACAGAAATGCTGTTAGTAAAGGGAACAATACGGGGATGTGCATGTGTGTGTGTGTGTGTGTGTATATATATTTTGGGGTGTGTACCTTGACCTGATGTGTATTTGGCTTTTGCAGCTTTCTTCATCTTCTGTAGCACCAACCTGTCGCTGTCCAGAACCTGGAAAAAAAAACAAAAAAAACATACACACATTAATAAAGAGTGTGTGGACCTGCAGTGTGTGCATGTGTGTGTACATGTGCATGAAGGGGAGGTGGTAGTAATTCACCTGCTGACTCAACACACAGAGGACAAACTTGATGATATCGCTTGATGACAGCAACGTTCCTGTGTGAGAACCATCGTCTGATCACTAAAAATCTCCACATGAAACTCCACAGTGAAGCTCTTCTCCCCATTCTGAGAAGATTTTAATTTTTTACCTTCGGCAGGTTAACAGGTTAATAGTTTGTATAACAATTTCTACATGATTATTCCTGAATGTGTCAGACCATATATTAAATCCACATTACTGCAAAGGGAAGGCGACCATTCGTAGGACTCTAATGTCACTTGGAAGAGAAAGATGGTGGCTGCCAGTTTTCATGCGCTGCTGCTTCTTATTGATTATTAAGTACTTTTTTTTTGACACTATAACTTGAGTGTGGAAATGATGATTGATGGTTGTTATTATTGCAGTTGGAAATGTTAGGGTTGAAAATACTGTGTTACGTCAATAAACCACCAAAAATGTCAAATTTTACCATTTATTTTTTTCACATTCATCTTTCAAAGGTGTACTTATGACCTAGATGTTGACATAAATGCCATTAAAATGAAAGAAAAGTGATAATTATGCAAAAAAATATGACAGGAACAAAACAAATGACCCTTTCTGCAGCAGATTTTGGGGTATTCATAGCATTAATAATATGCTCTACTTTATTGTCAAACAGTGAAATAACATTTATCTATGCCTGTTGGGAATTTATCTTTGGACAAGCTTGGACTGTCTATATGTTGCTTATTATTCGTGGCTTTAAAACTTTCCACACATAGAATAAATGTCACTATAAACAGGTGGTATGCCACCATATGGGTGTTTATTCTAAAAAAAAAAATTGATAAATAATTAGAAATTATAAAATTAAATCTGTAATTTACAGTTTTTCAGCCTCCTTTGAATGCAGCACCAGTGTGCAAGCTAGAACATCCTTTAAATAATTATCCCTCTGGCCCCTTCTCGTTATCATCAAATAACCATAGCTGTGAATGATTAATCTGTTGCCATGGTAACATATGCCAACACTGTTGGGGGTACATGTTTGGGGCAGAAGGGCAGTGTTTTTGAGGCCAGGCTCGGGGTCAGTAGCTCCACTGTTGAGGGAATTGTGCTGCCTGCTGGCTTGAGGGGCATCCCCATTCAAGCTCTCAGACCTCACACAGTAGCAGAGCAAATTTACAAACTGTTTAAGACCTTTAGTAGATTAGGTCTAAAGTTAGAACATTTTATAATCACTTTAACATCAAGAAATTACTTCTGTATATGTAAATATTTAAAGGGCTTCAGTCCATTGAGTCTACGGATGAAGGGTCCAAAATGTTTGCAAATATGCATGCAAAGGGAGGTTTAGTCAAAACTCGGATGTAAACATTTCATGATTTTGTGCCGCGTTTCCTTCTGAAATCCTGCAAGCACACTGTAAACTATAAGGGTGATATGAAAGTCGTGGCAGACAAATGGAAAAGAAACTGCTGTTACTGCAGAATGGTATTTTAGTCAAACTTCGTAGTGAGATACAGTCTGTTTTTTGTTTTAATTCAAGGATGTTCTGAAAGGCTGTAAACAACATATCTGCAAATATAAGATGAGTAGTAGTTAAGGAACAGCTTTGTGCTAATTAGCCATGCTACCAATCTGCTGATCTAAAGAACCATTTGCACCCCTTGTGTTTTGACAAATTTTGCATAGCATGATTCTGTGTCTTCCTCCAAAAACTCAAAGTGTCAGCAACACTGATTGTGAATGAAGTACAAAAGCTGGACTTACTTCAGTGACTGAAGCTTTTATCTAACAGAAATGATCACATTTCTTCACCAATAAGCATGTTAGCTCAAAGGGCGATTGACAGTAAATAAGAAGATTCATGTTTTTGATTAATAAATAAAACATGGAAGATGTAGCTCTAGTATAGTCATTAAAAACAATGCACGAATTTAGCAAACAGTTGAGTAGATTGCTTTTTGATAAGGAATTTGATACTTTCCTCAAAGTACAGTAATACACAAATGCATTACTTTTTCTGTACGCAGTAACTAAGAATATATCTGAACTAGTAAAAATGATTGTCACCTGTCAAAACACTGCCCAGTTTACACAGCTTTTGTCTACAGCGGCTTTGATCTCAATATAATGGCGACAAGCTCAATCACTGCTGTTAAAATAAAACAGCTGAAGGGGTTTGGGCAATTTGACCAGGATGCCTTCCTGGAGATTTGTGCATCTCATTTGGCTTGGGAATGCTTCAGTATGATCCTTGAAAACAGCTGGAGGCAGTGGTGGTGGTGAAGGAGGTGCGGGCATACAAACTGTATGAGGCCTGCATTGTACTCCTATAGAACCAAGTGTTGAGCTGGTGGTCAATGTCATGAAACCCAGTCATGACAGTCAAAAGCTTCTTGCAATAGCATTATATAGAGGTAACATTTTCTGCAACTTCTTTCATAAATGGCCCTGAAATTTAGTGAAAATAATGAAACATCTGCACAGCAGCGAGAGTTCTGGAGCCGCTCAATGGATAATATTTTGTAAACCATAATGTTGTCAGACCTGTGACTAAACAAATGTTAAAAGACATATCGAGGTAAAACAGTCCAACCATCAGAACTGTGTGTTATAATGTGGATTAGTCTGTTTAACAAGAGTGTGGTGAGTCTTTGTTTGTGTCAAAAGGTTGGGATAAGTAGCACAGACATTTAAATGAAATTGTGAATAGCAAGCTGAAAAGCCAACAACACTAAGCACCAGGGGTCATCGTTAGTTAATGGAAACCCATCAATGGCAATAAATTCATAGTGCATAACCTCATGAATCACGATCGCGGCTCAAGAGTTGGGAGTTCGCCTTGTAATTGGAAGGTTGCCGGTTCGAGCCCCGGCTTGGACAGTCTCGGTCGTTGTGTCCTTGGGCAAGACACTTCACCCGTTGCCTACTGGTGGTGGTCAGAGGGCCTGGTGGCGCCAGTGTCCGGCAGCCTCGCCTCTGTCAGTGCGCCCCAGGGTGGCTGTGGCTACAATGTAGCTTGCCATCACCAGTGTGTGAATGTGTGTGTGAATGTGTGTGTGAATGGGTGGATGACTGGATATGTAAAGCGCTTTGGGGTCCTTAGGGACTAGTAAAGCGCTATATAAATACAGGCCATTTACCATTTACGAAGAAATTGACCTGCACACTCCTGGTCGCACACTCCGTGTCGTAGTTCTTTGACCCAACTCTCTTCACAGCGATATAAAGGCTGTTACACTTTGACACACAAGTTGATACTTGCTCTCTTTGCAAGTTTGAGGTTTTAAAATGCATTAGTCAAAGCAGGACTACCAGGGAACCATCTAAACACAGCAGAAAGGCTGTGCTGTGCTTCACAAGGAGACAAATTTAAATCGGTTACATTTTTTTGGTACCAAGAAGAATTTTAAAAGGAATAAACTGTTTCATGCTTGCAGGCATTTATCATCTACAATAAGTATGTATAAACAATTAATGTGCAAAGGCCTTTATGATTTGTTAATCACATTCAAATAATATAAAAATGTTGTCATTTGTAGGAGACAGGGTTAAAAGGAAAAACTGTACATTACACACAAAGAGGGGTTGGTATGAAGGATTGATTGGGGGCCACAGCTGCTCATTTTCCCCCGGGGGACCCTGAGCACTTTAGTCCGGCCATGAATGTAGGCTAGAAGCCAAATAATCAATTTACCGTGTACGGATAATCTCATTCATCAGGTAGCCTACACCAGTCCTGTTGAATCTGCACGATAAGCATCTTCAGACTGCTACCACTACCTGCTACCCCTCCTCTGTCAGTACTGACCTCCTCCAGCAGGTAGACTGTGTTCCTGCAGCTGATCATCTTGGAGGTGAAAGAGGAGGTAGTGGGAGAGTTCCAGTCCTCCTGAACCTCCTGGACGAACTCTGATACCGACACACACTCCGGCATTGTGCTCCTGAGGCCGGTAAGGACCGGGAGAGAACCAGGACAGTCCGGAACTGACAGACCAGTTCCACACAAAAGACCGAGGACACCAAGCGCAACGTAGAGTCACCAACAACACACAAAAATTAAAAATACAGCTGAAACGAGTCCATCAGTGGTACGTCCAGACTCCCACAGTCCCGGTAAGAGAAACTAGCATCAACTGGCTGATTTTAAAAAAAGAAATGGGTAATTAAAGACCTGCTGGGTGATTCCTCCTTCGTCAGTGTGAGTGAACCGCAGCATCAGCTTCTTTTCTCCAAACAAAGGTGGCTAAACCCACCAGCAGATGAAAGCCCACCAGCCTCTCTGCACGAAACAACCAAAAGATTAAAACGCCGCCGGTTCACTGACGTCCTAAGATCGAGTCGGTCTCCGATAGAGCGTCTTCATTGAGAGAAAACCAGCAAACCCGCCCGTGTGTGGTCAGTGTGTGAACCCGCTGACAAAGAGCGGAGGAGAGGAGAGGAGAACCGGACCCGCCGGGCACCGGTTCCGGGCTCAGATGAGACAATAAAAGCGGCTTCTGCTCTCGGCTTTAGCCGCAGCTTCATGTCTTCTCGTCACAGATATTTCTTTTCCTGCTTTTGCTCCTTTATTTAAACCGCATGGAGAGGCGCGTTCACGGTGTACAGCGGCGGAGCCCTCTGTCGCGGCCGCGCGCACTGCTGACCGGGAGGAGTGTGAAACGCATGCTCCTCCAAATAAACCTCAGCTCGTTACACCTGCGTCCTCTCGTTGTTCGCTTAATTCACTCAAACGGAGTTACATTTCCACAAACGGCCATTTTTTTTAAAGTTAGTTCCAAAAGAAAAGGAACCATGAAAACAGGATTAGCTACTCAAAGACCCCACAATCTGAAAATCCATGTTTGTGCTTTTTTAGACTCGTTTTCAGTTAAAAAAAAAAAAAAAAAAAAATAGATTAAATTGGTTTCAGCCGGCAGGCTTAATTAGGACCAGCATGTAAACAAACTCAACAATAAATGCTGTCTGGTGTTTAGCGGCTAATACCTATCCAAAGACTTCATGCATATATATATATATATATATATATATATATATATATATATATATATATATATATATTTAATTTTGGGTTGATAGTTTTATTTTCTTCTTTAGCAAACCAACCCAAAAAATCTTTATAAAAAATAATTCAAAAAAACTTCACGTTTTTTGAGCATTTAGCCAGTGAAAAACCGATGCGATACCAAGGTTCAGTTGTTGTCTAATGACGTAAGTAAATGTCATCTTATTCGCTGATATACTGTTATCAGACAGATGTTGGTATCTGCTGATATTGGATCTGTTGCACCAGTGGATCCATAGAGTGTATACAGGCATGTTAAAAGTTAAGGTCCATTGGACTCGCTCCAGTTCTGTGAACGACCCATAATTTAGCAGCAATAACTTGAAGTTTTCTGTATGACTTTATCGGTCTTTCTTGTTGTGCAGGAACTTTGGTCCACTCTTCTTTACACGGTCGCCTCAGTTCACTGACGTGAACTACCAATTATTCGTATCGACTGAGCCTCTTATTCGTCTTCTGACATAATTTCCTTTGTAGTGTCTGAGGCAAAAAGCCAAAGTTTGTCTTGGCATCAACCATCATTATCATAGTTTTAGGGGAAACAATCAGAGCAAACCGCTATAAACAAGCTACTTCCAACTTCCTGTTGTTCTGACAGAAGATAAGAATGAAGTCTGACAGCTGAGTGCAGCGTATTACTTAAATACCCCTAACAAAGAGGAAACATCCAAAGTTCTTTGATGCCTGTTTTAGATATGGGATAATAAAATGTCCCACTGTTAAAGTTAGGTGTGATATTGAGCCTTTTTCCAAGAAAATATGATAGTCAAACTAGAAAACAGTACATCTTTTTAAATGAAGATGTAGCAAAATTCTCCTACACCAGACTAAATGTGTCGTTATGACAGAAATGATGTGTGCTCTATAACTTCAGTGCAAGAACTTCTACACAGAGGCAGCCCCATTTCTGTCCCTGCAGTTCAAATCCCAGCCAATTAATTTTGAATGACTTAATCTAATTTCACAACTTATTTGCGAAGGGAAGAAACTGTGGTTTTAATTCTGCATAACCACAGTGAGTAGAGACGTGGCATCTCACTTCATAATTATGTTGTTTCTCACCTTTCTACAGAATTAAAAAACTTGAATTTTCTGCTGTGATAGCTGTTAATAGGCACAATGACAGAAGATAGAGAAATTACTTAAGCAGAGATCAGAAATCAGCACTGACAAATCCTTACCACATTGTCTTAGCTGTCTATAGAGTCAAATATTTTGGAAAAATATCTGGAGAACCAAGTATTAAATTCCTGAACTGCAGATTCAGCTTTTATGGGTTTTTTTTTTTTTTTACCTTATTTGGGTGATCTGCCAAGAGCAAAAACAGGAAGTGGCAGATACACTTAAAAATGTATCAAAGTCAAAAGTTTACAGCGCAACCCAAATACACTAACATTCACGAAATTAACTTTCCTGTTGGTGATTTCCTTCAGCATTATTGCAGCTTTAAATCTTTTTCTTCTATTACGTTATGTAGAAGGCCCAATGTATGAGACCACTATTACACAGCATGCTGTATGTTCTGTGTATATAGGACTACATTGCATGTATTACTTGTATAGTAGATGCTGGATGCCGATGTAGCAGCAATTATACTCTGTGCCATTGTCTTTGACATAAACAGATTGCTTAATGCAGCACAGAAATAGAACCATCCGTTATGTAAGGAATCTATTGTAGCTGACATTCAATTCAGATTGTTTTGGTGCAAATTGCTTTGTCTTTCAGTTACTGAGAAATCGTATAGCTCTCAGTGCTGCTGTGACGCTGATCCCACTACAATTAGCACACCAAATTTGTGCATAAAAGAAGCCAGAAAAACTGCCAAATTGGATAGAATTAAAAGCAAATTAAAGTTAATCTCCTTCACTGGGACTCTGCAGGTTTCGTTTGATCATTTGGTGGAACTTTCAGGTCTAACCTTAAACCTGTTAATTCTGACAGCAAGCAGGAGTTACATAGAAGTAAATGTAAAAGTAAAAGATCCTTGGTGTCATGAATGCGCGCTGTTATTAAATCCTTTCCTGATCAGTTTGTTGTGTCATTGAATGCATGTTCATTTTGTAAAAGAGGGTTCCTATCAGTGTCCAGCATGACAATAATGCAGGGTATCTTTAAGGGCAGCACCACCATATGAATGACAGGTTGCTACATGCGGCTTCTATTGGTTTCTTAGTCAGGTCCATCTGCATTCATGATCAAAGTTAAGATGACAATGGAGAAAATACTCTGATCGAGAACTTTGAAAATAGGAGTAACTTTCACTATATTTAGATTTAAGAACCCAGTGTCCAGGCGGATCTATTTGCAAAAATAACTTATAGTATTTATAATTTATTTTAATTGGTATATAATCCCTGGAAAATAAGAACTTTTGCAGCTTTATTGGCTTCAAATATGCCCCACAGCAAGAATGGGAACTATTTCATGGAGTATGATTGTTGCATCTGTCTGCAGTCTGTGACTTCACTGCTAAATGCCAGAAGGTTATGTACTTATTTGACTTACCTTCAAATTATAACACCAATATAAACCTAACTATGCATAATACACAATATTAGACATATTACAATGAATAGAAAAGTGTTTTATTTTAACATACATACTTATTTGTTACATCAGGTTTCCGCAATTTTACAGTTCATAAAATACATGTAAATAATAGGGGTGCAACGATACACAAAATTCACGGTTCGGTTTGATACTTTGGTGTCAGGGTTCAATATTTTTTCGAAACAAAAAAATGTTCATGCCTTTTTAATTTGTCATTTATTAAAATTATAAATATATATTTTAACTCAAAAGTACCGTTTTTAAATTTAATGTTGCTGAAACAACAAAGTAATAAAAATAAATCTATCTGATCAAGGAATCACTCATCTTTGGAAAAGAGAGTTTATTACAGAGAAATGGCTCTTTCCAAAATAAAAGCTATACTATACGCTTCTTCTGGGCTATATTCTTAGCAGCATATTAAACATATCAGGTCCCCATATGGAGAATCATGTGCTAACTGCTGTCTAAATGACTCAGGTAAAGTTTGTAGCATGCGTGCTTGTTGTTTTTATCTGCTTCCACTTGTCTTTGCACTAGGAGGATGTCGGAGTAAATGTGCAGTCATATTCCTTGTGTTCCCACTAGTGCTGTCAGCGTTAATCTCGTTAAAATGACGTTAACGCCACCACACGGCAAATCTCCGTTAACGAGCTAACTGCGCTAACGCACTAGTTCCCACCAATGTAGAGCATTGCGTGGCACATCCGACATACCGTTTTACTTTTGTCCATGAGGCGCTTACCTTCAGGGTCATACATCACATGAAAACCAAAATAGTTCCAAACGCCAGATCTGAATGAGGGTGGGGGAGGTTCAAATTGCCATGTTGCAACTAGCTTAGCTTCTACCTTGCTAGCTTGCCCTGCGCTCAGTGAATCTGCATTCGACTACTCCGCCTAGGCTGCACTGTCAAGCGCAGATCCACTGAGCGCTCAACACAGACAGCATCGTCAGAAGAAAAGTTGATAAAATAAATTAAAAATTTGTATTGTTCGATACACATGCGTACTGAACCGAAAGCACTGTATCGAACAGTTCAATATTGATAGGAGTATTGTTGCACCCCTAGTAAATAAGATCAGTGTGGTTTCAAACTGAGGAAAGAGATTTAATTTCCTCTGAGGATGGATTCATCCAAATGTAAAACATTTCTTTGATTATGTAGTGCAGTCAGGATAAATACATTAAATCACCTGTTATACAGATTAGGTACACAGAAGTGAGGAATAAAAAGGATGCTGGGCCAGGTCAGGTCAACAACCAGCCATCCATTTCTTTACCCCTTGATGATGAGAGAGCTGATTTGCTGTGGCATTGTGTAGACAATGAGGACGATGAAAAGCGTGAGGATGGTGATGATAACCAGAGCAATGATATACTTCTTGTATTTCTTCCAGATGAGGAAGACGAAGGTCTTCATCGGGTTGACGAACCAGGCGAAGCTGGTGGTGGGACGACTGGAGAGACAACAGAAGACAGTTTATATGTGTTCACGCCTTGGCTGTGGAAGCCTACAGGCTGGGTCACACCAAATTCAAAACATCAGTGTTTTACCACAAAATAAACTTTCCCTGCTAGTGACCAGAAACGACAGGATTACAAAATTAGTACATCAAAGAAACAGATCAGGCTGAGCAGTTTGGAGACAAAGGTAGAGAGACGAGACTGAGATGGTTTGGACATGTGTAAAGGAGGGAGAGTGGATATACTTGATAAAGGATGTTCAATATGGAGCTGCCAAGCAGGAGGAAAAGGAGAAGACTATAGAGAAGGTTCTTAGAGTAGTAAAAGAGGACATGCAGAGGATTAGCTGGAAAGAGGAAGATGCTGGAGACAGCGGGGATGGAGGCAAATGAGCTGCTGTAGCAACCACTAAAGAGATCAGTCAAAAAAAAAGAAAATGGTTTTAGTTACATTAATCAGGGAAATTTAGAGATGAAACAAAGGAAGTTAAAGACAGTTCTAAGAGAGTATTCAAGTGTATAAATATATTAACTTGAAAAAAAAAAAGAGTTGTAGTGTGTCTGTGGTAGTGCACGCAGTACTTTGGTTTGTCCAGAGGCTCTGGCTCCTTGCGTGCCCGACCCACAGGGTTGGCCTCCGCCTGCTCCAATGTCACCAGCTGAAGCTCCGCCTCCACTTTTCCCTTCATAGAGACAAGTTTGTGTTAAATAAAATTCATTTTCTTCATTTGCCGTTATAAACTCAAAGACCAGAAGGCCAAAAGTGGAAAAAAGCTTTTGCTGCTGCAGAATTAAAAACCCTGTTTAAATTTCTCTTCTTGTGCCAACAGACACAGATGTTCTGTAATTTAACTAAATATGTAGTTACTGCTTCTTGAACTTCTTTCTACACTAACAAGTGATTCAGATGGATTTTTGTACCATTAACAGGAAAGTGTTGCCCATGCTGTCAGTGTACTGGATGTCCTCCTCTCTCAACTGGCTCCTCTTGTCTTTGTTCTTCTTTTTCTTTTTGCGTCCCTTCTTTTTGGCTTCCTCCTTCTCCTTCTCCTCCCTCTCAAAGTCCTCGGCGGTCTTTGGACGAGTCAGGGGCCACCAGCCCTTCATCTTCTTGGCACGAAAGATCGAGAATCGAGGGCTGGCCCGATCCTTCGCCATCGAAATCGTACACTTACCGGATGACTTTGCCGGTCGCACCATGTCGCTGAGGCGCAACTCTATTGCACCTAGCAGATGAAACATAAAAGAGGAATGACTTGGTGGAAGAGTCGGAGGTAATGACTCTTTAATCTTGTGACACATTTTAAACAGTGGATGGAAAAATAACAGCTCAGCCGTGAGTTGAATAAAACTGAAATAACTATTACAGAAACATAAAAACATTCATTTGTTAATTGCCAAGATTGTTACTTTAGGGCATCTGTGGTATAAACCATACATTGGGTGGTGGTCTAATAATTATTTTAAGGGCTATTAAGCATTTCCTAATTGACAGTGTTGATAAGCCTGTGTGCCTCACCCAGGAAGTCATTGGCAGCAATGCGATCGTAGTCCCAGACCTGCAGAGCCAGAACAGCCGGCTGACGAAACTCTGACTCCTCCAGAGAGAAGATGGACTCCTTCTTCTTGTACACCACCTCTTTCTACAGAAGGAGAAGATGCATTTTTAACAAACATGATACGTCTCCAGTCATTTTCTAGTACCTCTACATAACTATGTGAAATAACTAACAGATAAAAACACATATTTCATGTATTGTGACACTGTTGGTTGTTTGTTTGTTTAATTGCTGTCTTAACTATAGAGAAACTCAGTAATATTTCTGGTCAGAAGCTCAAATGTTTACAAAAGCGATCACAGCAAACATCAGTTCTGTAAATACCCAACATGCTGTGCTCAGGCTGAGGCACTACCCCCTGAAATTTACATGGTAGACAGCTAAGTACATAAGGTGCAGAGTATACTACTAAGTACTGAGGCTCACTATGAGACATGCTAGCATCCACTAGAACCACAAGAAGATCAGCATCTCCGTCTAGTAGTTTTTTCTCTTCTTTGATCTCTTTTTTACCCTCACTCCAACTCCTCGTAGCAGATGACAGCCTTCACTCGATCCCCTGGGATTTCTTCTTGTTAGAAGGGAGTTTTTCCTCCCCACTCTTGCCAGGTCCTTCCTCATACATTTGGATACTTGGATCACTGAGGTTTGGTTATGTCATCTTCATGGATCTTTACCGTACAAAACAAATATCCTGGATATTTTTGTAATTTCATGCTTTATAAATAACTGAAGTTGTACTTTAATAATTTTTTTAAACTTAAATGCTTTTTCTGGGCAGCACCAAAGGAAAGAACATAAGAGTCAAGATGATTCATCTCCAGAGAAAGAGCGCATTTACTTATGTTTACTGATTCTGAAAAAGGAGTTTTCTGCTTTTCTATTTTATGTAAAGATTCAAGGATGATATTTTTTAACATTTTTATAGACTTATTAGTTATCTGGTTGTAGCCCTGGAGACATAAGAGCAAAGGCTAATTGATATTAAAAGGTCCAGACATCACCAAAATATGTGTGTACCTCAGTAGGAAGGTAGTCAAAGCGGAAAACAAATCTCCAGTTAAAGTTTCCTTCTCCAGTCAGAGAGTTGAAGTGAACATCAGTCTCCTGCTTGTCTCCTTCCAGTCCTTTTATCCAGCTGCACAGGGAATACAACAGAACAATGATCCCTAAAGGCTAAGCAGGAACACAGAGGTAAGCCCATCAAGATGTAGGCGTGATGACTGCGCAGACCAAGTTAGAGTGTGTGTGTGTGTGTGTGTCTAACCCTTTCACATAGATGTCAGAGGACGGGTCGCCTGTGAACGGGTTCACGTCATCCAGAAACACATCATCAGTGTTCCAGATGATCACACGCAGCTCGTATTGTTCAGGTAGGCGGGGCTTTATGTCAATGGGGGGCGGAGCTGGGATGTCAGTGGGAAACATGTCCACCCACATATGAAGATAGCCCTGCAACACACACACACACAGCTGAATATACTTATTTGCACCTGTAGCAGTGTGTTGTCCTTAATGCTGTGGTATGGTTACCTGTGGCAGTCCAGGATTGTCCTGGTTCATCAGAGACCGGATTTCCACGTGCTCAGGTACCAGAGGAACAACTCCAGCAATGAATTCGTTCATTTCACCCCAGCGGTGCAGCACACTCAGGGCTGCATGCTCCTGTATCTCTGCCTCCTCCTCTGGAGACCGCTGGTTCTTCTTCAGCAGGTCTAATAACAATAACAGCGGCAGCAGCAGTGTTGTTAGAGCTGTTATTACCATTACTGTTATTAGTATTATGAGAGCTGGAGGCTGCTGTATGAGACGAGCAGCAGAAATAAAAAATGATTATGGTGCCGTTTCAGAGCTGCTAGATGGAACAATATGATGTTGTACTGTATGTGATATTATGATTCATTTACAGATGTACAATTATGCACTGTTTACTTTGGCTTCAGAGTAAGCACTGCTTCACTTAGTACTAAAGTCTATTTAGATCTAGCTGAATCGCAGCCTACCTGTCTCTCCTTTTCTTTCTGTCTTACCTTCAGGTATCGCATCTGGTGGTACTTTGAAGATCTTGTTGAGGACTTTGACTTCAGATGGCCTGTACTCAGGAGACGGGATGCCGTACTTCCTGCAGTGCTCATTTAAGATAGTTGACGGCTTCTTTGCATCCCGCCACATATTGTAACCATCACTGGAGTGAGAAACAGCAGAGAGACAAAGCATATATACTCACCAGCCACTTCATCAAGTAGACATTGCTAGTACCAGTTTTGACCCTACTGTCAGAATTATATTAACACTTTAAACTTTAAATTTTTTTGAAAAAAATTATATTGGTGAGATTGTTGCAAAGCACCAATCACATGCATTCCAGGGTGAATACTTTATAGCAAAGATTCAACAAGGTACTGGAATTGTTCCTAAGGGATTTTGGCCCGTATTGATATGACAGTGTCACTCAGTTACTGCAGATTTGTCAGCTGCTCATCCATGATGTGAATCGTCTGTTCCATCTTATGCCAAAGGTGCTCATTTGGACTGTGGAGGCCATTTGAGTACTGAAGTTATTGTTATGTTTAAATGACAATGAGTGAGATACAATAAAATATAGTTTATACACAGTAAGAAGCAAAATAATGTTTTACGTGTCCAAGTTGTAGAATTAAATTTAAAGTGTCATTGTCCAGAGCCTTGAATGATTTGCGGTACTAACGTGTCGTAGTAAAGAGCCAGACCGCAGGAGGCTCTGTGGCTGCTGTAGAACCGGTTCTCCAGGTCAATCCGTGTCTCTCCGATACGGTCATCGGCCCCCACAAGATCGTGGTCCATGACTGTGATAACCAGCTCCGTCTCCAGTGGGAAAGACACTGTGAGTTCAAATACCCTGAGATACAGAGTCAGTAAGGCAGACAGACAGTAAGACATATAGGCAGGTAAACAAAGAATCAAATACAGCTAGACTGACACGCATCAAACAACTAGAGTTAAATAAAAACAACTTGAAGTTGTGCAATTTTATTCTTTGTTAACTTAAAATTTCCAACACAACTGGTCTGAGGAGACTTTGGTGCAAATGATTATGGGATGTCAGTCTCAGGCTTTTTTTAAGATTCAAGAACTTCAGACAAGTTCAATTAGACAATGTTACATATTATAGTAAAAAGAATAACCAATACTAACACTAACAGTAATAAAACAAGCAGTTCCACAAAAAAGCAAAAAATAAAAGATAAAACCATAATAACTACGGTACTGACTCTCCAAATACTGGATTGAGCTGTTTGGGGATGTATCGATCTTTGGTGTCCATATTCTGCTCTCCCACTTGGATCACGAGGTAAGGGTCTGCTTTACCATTTGGGTCTGTGGGAGCCAGGCTGGTGGCCTGCAGGCACCAAACACACAGCAGGAAATAAACATCAATTGGGTCCAAACAGATATCAACCTAGTGCAATGCAGCTGCAGGCAAGAATGTGAATTTGGTTATCTAATGCACAAAGCTGTTTGTGTAAGCAAGAAGGACCTTGACAATGTAGACTCGAACTAAGACTTTAACTGGTGAGTTTCTGGGGATTCCTTTGATGATCTGACAGCTGGTGTCTTCAGTGTCTTCTGGTTCAATCGGATAAACCAGGAAGGAACCCTAGGGAGAGAGAGAAGTACATAATAAACACTATTTACCAGAATAATACACAGACAGCTCTGTATACATTACCTTGTATTTTCCCATCAGCCTCGCCTCTTCATCCTCCTCATCATCCTCACCGCTTGCTCGACCTTTATACACAGGGAAAACCCGCAGCCAGTCCTGAAATTGACTGAATTCTGACTCCAGATCGCCTCCATACAGCTGAACACACACAAACACACAACACAGAGAGAAAAATGTGCCAAATCTGCTCTGTTGTTACTCATCGGCATCAAGGCTGCGGAAAAGACTCGACTCAGAAAATAGTCGCACCCAAAACAACTGAAGCTACAGTGCACCTGAGAAAAATAGCCATCCACATCCTGTTTTGGTAGGGACGGCAGAAGGGGCCAAATTTAAAAAGCTGGAGTACCAAGTTATCAGATGATTGTGGTAAGCTGCACACATAAAATCTGCAGGTACAGCAGACGGGTATCTTCCAACTAGTGCTAGACTACGAAAAGCAAAATTTATCTCACCAAAACTTGAGGTCAGTCTGCTTGGATGGACTGAATCACACAACAAGTCACATCACTTGTAAGGTAAATTCATTAAAAATTCTCTGTAAGGCAATCACCACCACCACAAATTTGATCCAGACCAGAGTTTAGTGGTCAGTGCAGAAGAGGTGAAGCCTTGCAGAATGATGCCAGCTACAGCTGCGCATGAATCACTCAAAGGGGCCTTTTCTGTAATAATGCATTGCTTTAAGCATTAATATAATGCAATCCCTTTGTTGTATTTGCAGTTATTTTAAAGGGCCAGATTATACCAAGATACTTTTAAACTGCCTGTAACATTGAGACATGTAATTTTTTATGCTAACAGTATTCTAACAATGACGTCTATGTGGATTGACTCACAACTTCTAGTACTTTCAACTGATTTAACATTTCTACCCAAATTTCACTTCAGGTGCAAACTTTGCATGTGACAAATAAAGGATTGATTGATTGATTGATTGATTGATTGATTGATTGATTGATTGATTGGAAAGGTTGGCAACTGGGGAACCCTAAAAGCCTTGCAAATGTTCCTGTGTTTTTATTTTTCTAGAAGCCTACAGTGAGTTCTCTGGATTTTGTATTTGTTGTGAGCGTTTAAATGCACAGATGTGTTTTTCTAAAAGCCAATATAGCCAAAATATAATATGTGGGCTTGAGTTTAGACACCCTATTAACAGTTAAAGCAAAAAAGATGTTTATGACGAGTTTTTGATTTTATGAAATTGCCTGAATATGTGTTAGCCCTGTGACAGACTGGCAACATCCTGGACAGGTTGCCTTGCCCTAAGACAGCTCGGATAGGCTCCAGCCCGCTGCAACCCTGAACTGGATAAGTGGAAGAGAATGGATGGATGGATGGATGGATCAATCCAAGTGAACGGAGGTCTCCAAGTTCACAACTTTACGGTTAACATATCAGTGTGGGACCAAAACAGTTTGTAATTGTTTTTCTGACAGAATCCTAAAGACTCCTTTTAGTAATGTGGCCATAAGATTATGATTATGGATCAGCTGCTTCAGGTCGGGGATCGATTGTGAAGTCACACCTTTAGTGTTGCAATCTTTTTGCGTTTGGGAGGCTCAGCCTCCACAAGGACGGCTTCCTCCTCTTCCTCTTCAATGTTCGCCATGGTTAGATTTACTCCGTCTGTGCAAAGAAGAACATTTTATTAAACACACACACACACGTGCTTTTTCTGTTATATATATCTATCAACATTTTATATTTAGACATTTGGACTGTTGGGATTTTTTCTGGATTGGGATGCCTAATGCAGAATAAAATCATATTTTAGAAGATTTTATGTCAGAATGTGTTTTCTGTTAAACATACGATCCTTGTACTTGTGTAAAAGCTGTACTACATTCAGATTTAAAGAAACATAAAATACTTGTAATAATATTTTTACAAGTAAAAATAATCAGATGATGTGTTGTTGATATTTAATAATATAAAATAATACAGACTATTTAATATTTTTCGTGGGTGGAAAATGTAAAATATTGAACTAAATTTAGCAGTTTAACTGTACCGGTTTCAACTTGTTCCTCCATCTCCAGATTCTCAGCAGCCTGCAGATGGGATCAGAACATTAGGATGACTGAAAAATGTCCTAATTAGTGAGATTATTTATTTCTTATAAGCTTAAGCACATATATTTACACATGTTCAGTGTAAAGAAATTATTTAAACATGAGGTCTCTTGTTGAAAGTCTTAATTAAGCAGAATTTTATTGATTCTTAAGTTATTTTGAACTATTATTGAAGCCTCGCATGCATCCACGGCTCTGTTTGAAATTTATATCTACATTTAACCTTTTTGTCCATGAGGAAAATTAACAGGTACACAGGTAAATTAGTGTCTCACCTGCTTCTCGAGCTCCTCCAGTGAGGCGTAGTATTTCGACCACCAGTCTAACTCCTCCTTCTCAGGCACCTCCTCCTCTAGCTCCTCCTCCTTATTTCTAATTTTTTTCAGGGGTGCCTAAAGACATTAAACATATTTTTAAAATGTGGATGGTTGAAATTTGATTTGAAATATGTCTGAACCTTTCTAGTTCCTAGTTTTTAACACCCAGCGCAAAGTGAGTGGGAGATTAACACACATACATTAACCAGCTTTAAGGGGTTGATGGGAATCTTGGACTGTTTGACTGAAAGGTTGCTGAGTCCCATACTCCTCACTGACATCAGAGGGTCAATCTTCATTGAACTGTTCTTCGCTGAAAAGACACACAAAAACTTTTGGAGGATGCTGAGAACACTGTCTAGTGAAACCTTGTGGAAACAAATGATAGTACGAGTTACTCGCTTGCATTCTCAGGAAACAGCTTCAGAGAGCAACATTAGACTAATTTTGCAGGTCTTACCCTTTGGCTTGGGCTCCTCTTCCTCCTCTGGCTCCCCAGCAACCTCACGCGGGCCGTAGTCCATGAGGTTCTGAACCACATGGGACCCGACCAGTGCAAGGTGGCCAAACGCTCGATGCTCTACCACAAACACTGTGAGAGGAGGATGCAGGTACGAATCCTCCGGCAGCTCCTAATCAGACCACAGGCAGGAAGAGGAACAGGACAGGAAATGAAATGTTACATTTTTGCACCTGTTCTGAATTCGTACAATTCTGCTTTTCTTTATACCAGAATCGTTCTCTTTAGCATCCTTAACTAGTAACTCACCACATCCATGTAGTGGACCACCTCTTTGAAGTTTGGGTTAGTCTTGTAGCTTTCAATCTCCTCAGACTCCAGTTGTCGTCCTGCACACTCGATCTTCACCTGAGGGTGCTCCACCTCAAAGAGGTGCACTCGCTTCAGGTCCCGCAGACCCCAGAACAGCACCTGAACGCACACAAACAAAGACACAGATCTCGTCCTATAAGCCAAAAGTCCACATTATCCATCTGCGTCACATCAACAAACTATGTGTGTCCATGTGTGCCTGACCTCAATCCTGAAAGTCTTCAGCACAGGTCGCACTCCTTCAGGGATCAGGTAAAAATTGTGCTCTTCATCGTAGTTCAGTTCCTGCGGGTCCACGTGGCTGGGGAGAGTGGGCTGCAGGGGGAAATGTTTTTGGTATTCACTATGTTTGATCAGTTCAGACACACCACCTGTGTCTCTATGTAAAAGACGTTTCTGATTTGAAGGAAACTAAACTTAGTTGCTGCGACCATGTTTTTTTTTTTTTCCTCTTTAATTTTATTAACCAAATTCATTGAGATTTGTCATTAGATCTTCTATCAGATTAGAAACAAAAAAGACTGTTACTCCAGAATCCTCGCTTTAAATATGAACTTTACTTTTTTAAAATTGTGACTGGCTGACAGTCGTTACCTCTCCAAACCCAGAGTAGTCCAACTCGATGAGTTCAAAGGCAGCCAGCAGCTCTCCAGCAGAGACCCTCCCCATGTTAACATCAAAGAAACGGAGGCGGGGCTTTTCATACAACTGCTCCACAGTTTTAAACTCAGGCTCAGCAAAAGCTCGACCCAGAGGCTTCGGACCACCCTGCGCACACACACACACACACATTAGCTATTATGACATCACTTAATAATAAATCGACGATGTGGCAAATACTAAAACATTTCATTTAAAAAAACCTGCTCCCATAAGAGGTTGACATAGAGGCAGAACATCTTCCTCCATCTCACCCTATCCGTAGCGTCTTCCTCTCTCTACCAGCCGGTGCTATCATTTCCAACATGATAGCACGGTTCTCACTACCATCTTGTAAACCTTTCCTTTCACTCTTGCTGCTGACCTTGTGTGACAAATCACCCCTGACACTTACTCGACCCACTCCACCCTGCTTGCGCTCTCTTCATTGTTTTGGATCATTGACTCCTTTTAAAGCCATTCACCTTCACTGCCTTTACTCGATCCATCTTCACTAGGGATGGGTACCGGTGTTGTGCCAAAAAGTGATTGTCTGCCAAAAACTGATTTCCGGTATTTGCCAAAAAGCGATTGCTCATATTTAAAGTGCTATAAGTAACTTGTTGGGCTATAATATGTTAAACATATGTCAAATGGATCCCTTATGGATGACATAAAGTCATCTTGAGCCACAAACAACATTTGTGTAACAAGATATAAGCCGCAATCAGTTTTTGGCAGTGACTTTTATATAACCTTTTTTATGCAGTAAAAAAAAATCTAATTAACATTAAAAATGTATTTTGTAAGAGTAAGTTGCCCAACAGGACAGCAGAAATGGCAGCAAATATTACAATAGTTCTGTAAAAATATTTTAAGTGGGGATAAAGGACCGGATTGGTTATAATGTAAGTACAAGTTGTAAAGATACTTAAAAAACAGATAATTTTTTAATTCTTTATGTAACCCCTTTGTATCCCCTGTTCACCGAAGTCTATTTACGAACATACGTAAAGATATTACACATAAAAAATACACAGAAACAGTGGAAATCAGTTTTTGGCAGACAATCACTTTTTGGCACAACACCGGTATCCGGTGCCATGATGGCACCGGTTCTGACATAAACGGTAGTAACCAGACCGAAAAGCAGCGCACATTTCGGTGCTTCATTTCGGTGCTTTTTTTTCTGAGATGTCATACACTTTGAATTCTAGCCAATCATTTTACGTTTCCGAGTATAGTAGGCGGGCCCAGGTACGTACGTACTTTTAGAGCAGAGCTACAGATTAAAAATGCCCAAGACAAAGCGGTCAAAAGTCTGGCTGTACTTCACAGCAAAATATGCAAACTCAGCAGCCTGCAACAAGTGCTTTAAGGTGATACTGTGATACTGTCAAAGGAGGTAACACCTCAAATCCGATTAAACACCTGGCGACGCATAGCGTTTTTTTTTTAAAGCAGAAAAATGCGCCGTATTTGATAGCTTGCTGCAAGACCTCACACCGAGCGCATCTACTGCGGGTGTGATGGTGACGGATGATGATGGCAGCAGCAGCCGTTCTTCTCTGCGTGAGTAGCTTCATGATGTTCGTGTGTAATTTACGTTGAGTAGGCTAACCACGTTATTACATTAATGCATGTAAGGTGAACTAGCAAACACTGTCGTAGTTACATGCAGCTGTCTTCTTGTTTGATGGCAGATACTCCCTTCACCCTGGCCAAAAAGGCTAAAATGACCAAAGAAAAAGTGGAAAACAGTTAAACATGAGAGGTTTTTGGTCAAAGTTTGTTTTTTCCATTGTTTAAGCACTGCTTCCAGCCAAGAGTGATATCATATATGCCCTATAGCTGCAGAAAAGGCTAACATTGTTATCTTTTTACAATAAAAACAGCTGAACATGAGAGGTTTTTGGACCAATTTTGTGTTCTCCATTCTTTAAGCACCGGTTTGAGCACCGTTTAAGCACCGGCACCGTTTCAAAAGTACCGGTTTGGCACCGGTATCGGATAAAACCTAAATGATACCCATCCCTAATCTTCACCTTTCCACATATATTCTGTCTCGCTTCTACTGTCTTTCACGTTTCTTCTGCAGTGTATACCTCCACCCTAACAGGTCCTCTTCCACCTTCTTCTTCTGGAGAAATCAAATGGTATTCACTGTGCAAAAATGACAGTGAGCCACTTAGAGTCTAAATAGGGAAAATTTGTTGATTCCATTCATTAAAAAAACACTTATGAAAGCTGTGGAAACACATTTAGCTCTCACCTACTAGATTGCTAAAGGATACCTGTTATGTCTGTCCTTGTTTTAAATACTGACACAGTGTTGGATGTTCCAGTTACAGACAGCCAAAGTGTTTAGAACGTAAACCCTGTGAGCTAAACTACTATAAGTGCCTAATGTCAAACTCTTGGACAAAAGCTATCACTCTTCTGTTTATGAGACAAACAGACAAGCAGTATAAAAGTGGCTTTAAGTGAGAAGGAAGATTTGTGTCAGACAGCAGATGAGCTGGGGGGCTCCAACAAGGTGAAATATAAGAGAAATAACACTTATTTTGAACTGTTTATCATGCAAAGCTACTTTAGTACAGTCCAAGTGTAACATATGTGTTAAATACTTTTGAATTTCACCCAAAACAACTTTTTTTTAAATTAAATATGTCATTTTGCATTTCAATCTCCCACCTGTGTGATCTGAGTCTGTGTGCGTTCGTGTGTGTGTGCGCTGCGTGGTGACGTAGGCGCGTGCATGGGTGCCCCGGTCACAGCTCCTTTCAGCATGGCCGGAGGTAAGTCACTGCCACGTTGCTCTCTGCTAATTAAAGTTTGTTCAGAGCCCAAGCTGCAATGTGAATACAGCCGAACCGCCGCGTTTTTGTTTGTCATTAAGAGACTCATTCGGGATAAGTTTTGTGGAGGGCGGAGTTCGCTAATATACGCTTTTGATGAGTTTTAGCCGAGAACGCAGCTGAAATGCTAGCATGCTAAGTTAGCCTGATCGCTAGCGGCTTGTGAGCGTATTCGCTGCAGTTTTTTTTAACAGCGTGCACTCTTTTTTCCTTCGTCAGGAGAGGTGTACTGGCAGTCGCGTGACACACACAGAACAGACACTTATTTCTGTGTTGCAGGTATGGAGATGTTCTTATGTTTTGGAGATGCAGTCTTTCATTCATTGTTTTTATAAGTACAGTGTTGTATTGCCTGTTAGATGGCAGTTATTAATATAATTGTACTGAAGTATAATGTTTGAACTATAAGCACTAGAATATTGGGTCCTGGTTATTGAATTGTATTTATCTGACTGTTTAATTGTTTTTGAATTATTCTGTTTATTGCTCTTATAAGTTGTTTTTAATGATTTTTCAGTGACATATTATTTATTTTGTGCTTTTTGTTTTTGAGAGCTTAAGTTAATGTTTTAAAACAATTTGTTGTATTTGATTTATTATATTATTGTAGTGTTAATGAAGCTGCGGGCACAGCTCCTTTCAGCATAGCCGGAGGAGAGGTGTACTGGCAGTCGCGTGACACACACAGAACAGACACTTATTTGTGTGTTGCAGATGTGCAGTAAAGAGCCAAAGACCCAGTACTGTCTCCTGCCTCTTACTTTCACGCCAGAACACACGCAAAGACGGGCGTAACACATGAACGGGTTACACAAGTATATATATATGTGGAGCTGGAAATTAGTATATGAATCCGTTATAAACTTATAAACTAAAGTTCTCACTAAGTGTGAGATAATATTTCCTATTTAAAAAAAAAATGAAGTTATTTTATATTATTTTATAATAACATTTTATAATAATATAATAACGAAAAAAATAACATTACCACAGCATCATAGTCGTAGATGTTGATGATGATGAGGGGCGGATCCTGTTGGAGATCCTCTCTCGTTCCCTCTAGCAGAACTCTGTCGAACACCAAGCACTCACACCAGGCAGGAGAGAGTGTGTCTGGCAACATCTGTACATATCAAAAACAGTGTGTCACCATTTCTGTGGGCTTCAGGATGACGAACAGCAGGTGCAAAGTTTACGAGCTCTGGTAAAAGATCCCATGATAGTATGTAGGGCTGGGCTATATCATACCGTTCACGGTAATACCGGTGTAATTTTGGGCAACGATAGGAAAATGAAATATCGCGATAGAATATGGGTTAAACGCGCACGCGCAGTGCTTATGTTTACATACGCACATGGCGGCGAAGCAGAATGAGAAGAGCAAAAGCGGATCGTTGGATGAAACAGATGAACCAGAATTGGTTTGTAAAAATGCTGCAACTTCAGTGGTGGTGAACTGGTTTAGCTTTCGTCCATCAGATACACAACAAAGCACTATTTTTGGTAGAGCATGCTAGCGGGCCGTCGTTATTACTGTGTTTTTTGGAAAATACGGCACACTTAAAATCAATCCTTTGATTTTTCTGAAAATCGACAGTGCCCCTTATAATCCCGTGTGCCTTATGTATGAATTCTGGTTGTGTTTACTGACCTCGAAACAATTTTATGTCGTACACGGCACTCGAAAATCTGTCAAATGTTTTAGTACAACTTTGCTAAGCTACGAAGCCGCACCGCTTGATGGATTGTCGGAGCTTTACGGCTATCGTAGGCGGAGCCTCGCGGAGTGATACGTACTGTGCTTCAACATAATATTACCGTATTGTGTGTGTATAACCTCTTTTTAAGTTTTGTGGATATTATACATGGTTATGCTGAGGATATGTCGGTCAATTTCCACTGGAAATACCTTTTGGTTAAACTGTCAGCAAGGAATTTGCACTGTTACATTTATATATAACTTTAATGCACATAAAAAGCAGCTGCTTGTTTAAGTGAAAACACATTGATGGGATTTTTTGCACTAATAAAGTTGTGGAGTTGTAAAGTATTTTGTCTAGTGTCAATTATATCGTCAGTTATATCATTATCGCAAATTTTCAAATGTATATTGTGATAAATATTTTTGGTCATATCGCCCTGCTCTAATAGTATGTTAAAAAAGAAACAGATCAACAGATGACTTTAGTGGCAGGTAAATGTAAAGAGAGACCCAATAATGATTATCTTTTTTTGTGACCCTTAATTCTCAGTTTAGCTCATTTTAGCCTCAACGATTACTTTATTTTGCACTTGCACTTACAACTGTTAAACCTGTTGTACCTACCCTTGTGACCTGGCAGTGAGTGGTGAAGACCACCCTGGCAAAGGGGTCTGACAGGCCATCATCATCTGCAGCCATCAAGCCACGCCCCTGGTACAGGTGACATCGCAGCTGGTAGTACCTGCGGTCTGTGGAGAAAGAACAAAACCAACATGAACAAACAGCTGAAACTGTACGATCAACAAGTCAAAATAAAAGAAGCTACAAGGCTTTTATGTAGAAGTACAAATTTATCAATTTATTATAGGGAACTTTAAATGTTTGCAAACTCTACTTCTCTAATAAGATTATTTTTGTTCACCTGGATGCTAAGCTTCCACCAACACACAGACGTTTCAGCTGACTCACCTTGGCAGGACAGTCCGAGAGGAAGCTTCCTCCTTCCACTCGTATCAACAAGCCCCCTCTGCTCCTCTCCCTCTCCTATGTCCTCCCCATAAACTGGCACAAAGTCCTCAGGCAGGCAACTGATGACCTCTTTGCTGTACTTGGTAAGACCAAGCCACAGGTAGACCTCAAGTTTCACAAAGATCTCACTTGCTGGACCTCCCGGAGACTAAAAGGACAGACAGATAAATGGGATGAAATGGGAAACATCAGTGACTTTAGAGCGTGACCATGAGAGGAGGTGAATTATCTTTGTTGTTATCAGGTTACTGTTGGAAAAACAAACTTTATTCATCCGTTGTGAGAATGGACCTCTACAAAAGTTCTTTGACTTGTCATAATTATTACTGTCAAGTTATCATTGCTATTTTATTTTTTATCGCACCTATATTGTTAATATTATAAGTTTTGACAGATTTGTGTGGTTTCATTGATTTATGAATTTATTTCAAAACAAACTGCCCCTAGTGGTATTACCAGTGCTGGATTTAACTGAAGCAAATTATCATGGGTTTCACTGATGACTAGAGACTAAATGGTTACCTTCATGTAAAGAGTGCTGACTTTGCCACAGTCCCGCCCCCTCTGCTCCTCCACCAATGAGAACAGGATGGAGTAGGCCGGGATCCTGACGTAAGCTAGTCGCTTGTTTCCACTCAGTAGCCATATGAAAGCATCTGGGATGGTACTCTGGGGCTGAAGACAGCACAGCGTGGGCAGTAGATGTCAAACTTGCAACATATTGTAGATATAGCAATTTTTAACATCTTTTTGGTGACTATCAGTGACACTCTTTGAACTCTGACCTCTACAGCCAGTAGGCGGAGCTTCTTGAGGAGTCTCTTGCTCTCCATTAGCCGCTGTTTGGCAGTCCGTCTTGTAATCCTTCGCCTGGTCCTGACTGCTTGCCTGGCCAGCAGTATCTGGACAAAGTAAGACATTCAATCAGCCAGAGAGAAACAGGCAGGTAGATGGTGATGGGAAAAGGAAGGACATGAGAACAGACTCACCAAATTCTTCTTGATGAAGTTCCTTCTGCATTTATCAAGGTTGTTGGGACGCGACTGAGATCTCTTTTCAGAGAAAGCACTGAACTGTCTGCAGAGAGAAAGAAGGGGGAACATTAGAAAAGTGAAAAGACCAAAAGACAAATAAAGTTAGATCAGAACAAACTAAACTGAATCATTTCTAATACAGCTTTCAGAAGGAGGACACTGACTTGCAGGAGACCACGAGCTCCAGCAGCACCTCATCCAGTCGCTGCTTTGCTTTACTCCTCGGCCTCCTCAAAAGTTTTTCCACCTCATCGAGACCAATCTCCTAAAAGTAGAGAGAGCACGGATGGCACTGTATGCATAACTTAACATATATAATTTCATTTTTGAAATTGGAAATCCATTGAGTCTCACCAGCCTGTCTGCCATCTTGCTCAGCCAGTTAGCCTGATAGAGACGAAAGCTGTGGTCTTCAAACTGACTCCAGACAAACAAACAAGGCTTCGATTTCACTAATGGGGGATGAAGTTGGAGACACTGGAAAGACCTTAGAGGCCAAAAGACATAATGAAAGTCATGTTAGGGTCACATATAAAAAAAATCTCCTTATACAGGCAATCGAAGTATTGGAAAAGACACAGGGTTATCATCTGAAGACGTGAGATGACAGAATTACATAGTTCACATGCATCTTCTATCAACACTGTTCATTGATTAATTCAGTTAATGTGCTGCATGGGTTATAGTATTTGAAGAATGAACTCTACAATATTTATCAGAAGTGTCATCACAATGTGATTAATTTATTTCTGCAGAAAGTTGTCTAATGCAGAGCTTCTGCCCAGGGATGGACAAACAATGGGAAGACTTTTTCCAAACAGACATCATCTTGGATGTTCTTAAGTTAAAGTTAGAAAATTGTGATGAACCGTGTCCTAGTAATCTAAAGGGGGCAGAGGTTACCTGCTGTACTCGGTGGGTTGGGGCCTCATGGCAGCAGACACAGATCTGTTCTCAGGTTCAGGACTTTGAACCTCCTCTCGGTCCAGCTCGTCCTCTGAATCCAGCAGATTCCGAGTCTCCTCGCTTAGATCCTCTCTGCTGCTCCTCAGCTCTTCCCTGCTCCTTCTCAGATCTTCCTTCCTCTGCTTCTTCTTTGACTTCCTAACCTGTACTGCTTTCCCATAATTCCCTGTGAAAAACACATCAGTACCTGGAGTTCGAGGGTTCACCGTTGCAAATAAAATGTGAAATTTGAGCCCCAGGCAGCGAAAACCAGAGCGGCCACTGCAACCTGTGGTTTCTTCCTCACAACCACAGAAGGTTTGTCTAGCTATCAATTTACAAGTTTTGGCTCAATCTCTGATATCAACAATTTACTAAGAAAATAATAATCAGATAAACTATCAGTGAAGATAATATCTAACTGTTGACCCACAGTGACTAAACCAGCAGTTCCCATGTCCTGCAAACTGACCACCACATTTACCTATGGAGAGTTCAAAGGTTATTGGTTTGGTTCCTACAGATGGTTCCATCATTGTGACTTCAAACAGAGATGCAAACAGCAGAAACTCCTCCTTCTGTCCCAGGAGACCCTGAGGAGGAAAATAAGATGAAACTCTGAGGTCTGTGCTATCTTCACCTCAGGCAGGTGATACAATGTTTTAAATAACTTTACTGTCTCAGCATAATGATTATATGTCTAAGATTTTATATAACTTCTCTAAAGTGATGAGCAGAAAATTACGTTCATTTCTCTACATATGCAGAGAAGGGAAGAGCAGAAACAAAATGAGAAAAGATAAAATTTGATCTCAGTGTTGAAAACAGAACAAAAAATATGTATATATATGTATATATATTTTTTTTAAAATATTCTCAGTTATCACAGTATAATTGGTACTCACTTCTGGGAGAGGGTGGATCTCCTCGACATCCACAGTCGCAGCCTCTGGTACCTCAACACTCGCCTCCCCTGACTCATCAGGTCCACTAGCAGCCTGAGACGCTGCTGCTACAAGAAGGAAGCAAAACAAGTGGATTCCTTTATTCTGTACTTCTTTAACATTTAACCTATTTTTTTATCCTAACTATACTTTTTGTCATTGGATTCGATTATTCACAGTAAATAAAGGAAAACATATTGTGTTAAAAGATAAAACATTTTGTTTCAGCTCAGCTTTCAAAGAAGTCTGAGAATATTAGTGAAACAGTTTTGCCCCCAGAATTTCTTCTCGTTCACCAAAACTGAATTCACTTCCTTTTACTTCAAACTCATTAAGGTGCCACCGGGGGAGGTCATAAAGTCCTGATTTTTTTCTCAAGCTTCAGACTGTGCTAAATGCACTTTTTTTCAATTGTTGAATCTGTATGATGTCAAAGAAAGTAAATAACCCTTCTATGGTCATGTCAGGTGCACAGCTTTGCTGTCCCAATCACCTGCTTTCCCGATCTTTTGGTTATGAGATGGGTGAGCCAATCGGTAACAAGACGCTGGAAGGTGTATCAGTCAGAAGAGGAACTAGGGGTCTGCATCAAGACTCACACAAAGTGAGTCCAAGAACAAAAGCACAGAGCTGAAAATGACTGGAAAAGGTCCCTTCATCTCCAGTGATCTAATTTTTCTTGAAAAAAATGCACTTTGGCAGCTTAGACATTACTTTAGTTTATTTTCTCTCAGTTTCCGCAGACTGACCTTCCTTCTTATCTTTTTTACTGCTCCTTTTCTTCCTCGATCCCAGCTTACTCAGGGCTCCTTTCACCTTTAAGGGCAAATTATAGAATCACAAATGAATTGGTAACGTCATTAATGCAGAAATCAGGCCAGCAATAAAATTAAATAACATTGTATTACATGTTGTTGTTGTTGAGATCCAAAATCCTGATTAGAGCGAAACATCATATAGAAAATACTGCTGATAAACTGGAGTGTTTGCTAATTGTTTTGACTGTTACTGAAGTTTCAGCTGTTCAGGTACCTTTCCCAAGGCAGCAGAGCCTGTGTCTGCAGCGATGGCTGAGGAGGAAGAATAGACCTCCATAGAGAGAGCGAGGAGGATTCGGCCACGGTAGAAGAGTCCTTCACCCAGACCCTCATTCAAAGCCTGAAGAAGTGAGCAAAAGATATATCAGTATACATATTGTCATTGTTACATTTTCCCCCTCCACATTCCCTGTGGAAAGTAATACCAAACACCCACCCAGAACACATGGTAGGACACCAGTCCATAAAAAAAACGAGTATTCGCATAGGTTTACTACTGCTGAAGCCGTGACCTGCATGCTATAGTTCACATGTACACATAAAACACACAAATGTTAATGTGATAGGGCTGCTAGGTGGGCAAGTTTTGAAGTCTTAAACAATGTAGGTATGTTAGCACTGGATTTGTCCCTAAACCCTCAGAGATTGTATTTTATTATTTGTAATTGAATTAACTGAGGTTGCCAAACCACAGGGACACATTGGGCGGGTTTTTAGATTCCCAATATAGTAATATTCTTCTCCTTCTAAGTAGCATTGTGAAAGCAGTGATGTTTTTATGTTACAAATTAGCGTGAAGTCCTCTAGTTACGATTATTTTAATCCTGCAAAGGCTACATATTATTCCTGCGGATGACTCCACAAGATGCTTGGAAGTTTTTTAAAAATTGAAATTTAGAGATGAGATTTATCTGCTTTCATCCCTCAGGGGTAGGTAAGAAAACTAACTTCAGCCTTTTTTCTGTATGTTGTGTATAAAACTGCAACCAGCAGCTGATTAGGTTACATTAGCTTAGCATACAAACTGTCAGTAGTTGAAAGTAGCCAATATTATTCTGTCTAAGGACAACACAATTGTAAGTTCTGGGGGGACTTTGGATGGTAGAGGAGATTTTTTTTTATATATTTATACTGCCTTTCTTAATGCTGGTTTGCTGGGTGTATATTACCTGGTGGACATCTCCAAGGGTGGAGTTCTGAGGAGATCCATAAAGGTTAACCCAGCTTGGGCCAAAGGTGGGGTTAAATCCTGCAGACAAAGGAGGGACAGAAATTCTGCTGTTTCAATTAATAGTATAATACATTTTAGCATAATACATTTTTCAAAATAACATTTTTCAAATAATGTCGGTATGACAAACATGTAACGTTGGCTGTATTTAAAAGGGACAAAAAAAACATTTTGTCAATACTTATTGCTTTGCTTAAAACTTTTCAGTTTACCAATAATACAATTTTTAATCATTGATCACAGCTTCCTTGAAGCTTTGTTTCATACCACAAGTGAGCAGGAAGTGTTGAAGTGATAAATACTCGGTTATCTTTGCAGATTAAGATTTGATTTTTAAGTTTTTCATCATTTTTTATAGAATTAAGGAAAAACCCATTATGCATTGTTTTATTAAGATAGTGTAAATCTGGGGTCACACCATTCCTGGTGGGGTCAGAGATCTGCTGCAAGTCAAGAAAGTGAGTTGCCAAAGCGATGTCACCCATCTTAGAGTCATCGAGAATCTGAACTTTGATTCGCTGAGCCAGAGGAGGAAACTGTTCAATGAAGGAGATCTCCTCGTTCCAAACTGGGCAGTTGGTGGCAGTGGCGACAGATGTTTCCCCCTGAAAGCAGACACACAAAAAGATTATGAAATGTGGCAACTCCAAACATTGTTATCAAAAACAAAACAACTTAAAAACATGTATTCTGCTTTCCGTTATTTTCTGTGATATATGATACATGGCCAACAATTCAGATAGTGATGTCAGTGTATGTACAAGTAAACCCTTCAAGCTGAAAGGAGGCCTTAGACTGCTGTAAACATTCAATATCAGACAGTTCTTTCTACTCCTGGTTCTGTATTTATTCAGTCAGAAGGAACATCCCTAATGTGGTCAAGATTAGGCTGTCAGTATGAAAGCCCAACCTGCAGGCTGTCCAGACCTTCTGTTTGTGGAGGTGAACTAATTAGAAAAAAGTTGGGTTGAAGGGGGAGGAGCTAAGCAAGCCCAGTAAAATATAGGTAAGGATGATTTTAATCTCTGAAGCTACTCTAGCAAAACTAAACAGAGTTGAAAATGAGCACAAAAGATTTACTGCAATTCTAGAACTGACCTATGAATATTATAAAGCTGTGAACATCCTGTTTGTGTTTTTCTTGCAGATGTGACAATAGAAGAAACCAAAGTTTGGTACACAAGTTGAAATGCAGGAAAATTTGTTTCAGCAATGCTTCTGAACCAGCACTCAGACCACAAACAACATTTGTACATATATCTGAGTACCTGTTGGCCAGCGAAGGTCACCTTCACATAGGGGTCAATGAATACAGTCCTGTCAGTGACAGACACAAAACCCATTAGCCCCGCCTCCATGGTGGGCAAACCCTCTGCCCTGTAGATCCGGACACGGAACCGAGCCCAGGGGCGCTCAGAAGGCATACCACGAGGAAGCAGCAAGTTCCTGCAGGAAAAACACAATATCACAACCTACTGATGATGTGTGCTGTATGTTTTTATCAATCTCAGATTTAATAGTTCACAACGAGATTTGCGTTTTTGTTTTGCTGAGATTTGATGCGTCCACAAGTTTAGTGGTTGAACTCATGACAAAAGTTAGCAAACTGGAACCTTTAGAATAAAGAGCAAAATTACTAGCAAGACAGACGACCCCATCTCATAACGTCATCTAAACACAGTGAATCCTGAAGTTTAGAAAGAAATAACGTGGTTTGATCCCTTCTGTATGTTCAGATATCCTTGGGCAACATACTGAAACACATTATTTTACAGGGAGTTCACCAGGGCTCAATCCTAGAACCTCTTTTATTTCATACTGTTACGATATAAATTTATATTCTTAATGCTTTTCTGATTATATTGTCTTTTGTACTTTGTAATAGAGGCATAAGAAACTAGGTCAGAGGGTGACAGGTTGCCTTGGCAACAGAGACTTCAGTAAGGGGAAGTAAAGAAAGGGGAAGTTTAGTGCAGAGACATATTAATAAATCACAGGAAACCAGACAGAAAAAGCGGAACTAGTAACACAGAAGGAGTTGTTTATATCGAAACTATGTTTGTGTGACGTGCAGCAGAACTATATAAGCATGCTGGCTTCTAATGCTTTCAGACCTGAGCTTGTGTGTTTGTGTGTTCAGGTCTCCATTTCCGGAAATGTAAAATAAAGATCATGTTTTGAGCTTGACCACTCTGAGTCCAGTCTTTCTCTGTCGCCAAAAGAATTCAAAAGAACGGAATTTAATAATACTTAAGTGCTTCCATTAGGTAAATTATCCAGAACAATAAGAGGTGGTGTTGATTTATTTGTGCCCACACTTGATTTTAGGGGTCTGCTAGGACTGAGGTGGCCTTGTTAAGTCATAATCTCTGCATTCACGACTGCGTTATTTTGTTAAACAAGGAAGCTATTGTATTTTTCATACTCAAATTAGGGGGTGTATAATTTTGTTTTAAACATGATGTCAACAAATGTGGAAATAATTCCATTTAGGGAAAAACGGGCTTTAGACTGCTCTAAACACTCAGTTTCAGGCAGTTTTTAGCTCAGTTGGCCCAAGGACTGCTATACCATGGCAAGCTAAAATTCAAAAAAATCACTGCTCCTCCTGCAGCACTGCTCAGAATTACTCAAACACAGAATGACTTGAGGTCCTCATTGCCACATTTTTCATTTTATCATTGAATTGTGATGGATCAAGAGCTAGAAGAGCGAGATGACTTGTCGGTTCCTTGTCTTGACTCGACATGATGCCAGAGAAAGCAGCAGAGTGCAGCCAATACAATCATTTCCTCTGAATACAGAAGCCCAACTTGCTGTTCAAACCGTTTCTTATGAGGGGCAACAATAAGGCGATGTATAAAGGGAGGTTGAGTGTGAAGGGAACTAAAACTGCTTGTTTCAGACAAAAACAAATTGCTGCATAATAATAAAAGTATCAGACTAGAAATGACAGGTTCTCTTTACATCTTCTGTTTTTTATGTTATTGGTAATGATTATTATTGATTGAATTAGAACTGACTTTTCAATGTCTTCGGTGGCTCCAGACGAGGAGGACGGTGGCAGACTGGGCATGCTCAGAGTATCCCCCTTCATTAGCACATTGAGGCTGGCCTTGACATAACCTTTGATCCCTGACCTTGTATCCGCAGGATCAGTGAGAGGAGCCCACTTCTGGTAGAAGCGGTGGTCTGGAGCGGCAGAGAGAAAAGAGGTCAGTGAGTACTGCAGTAGTCAGATCAGAGTACCACACTGTGAAAAGTACTTATACCCGGCTGGTTGTACACGGTAGATATGTCAATCTTGAAGGTTCCAATGTGGGTCAATAGGAAGGCCAAAGTCCGCCTGTGGAACACCTGAGAGGAAGAAACATCACAGGTGTTCACTTAGGCCATACCCACAAGTATGTCACCATGGCAACATTATTAGAGACAATTGGAAAATTAATAGAGCTGACCTTTATCTCTATGACTTTATCAAGGAAAGTCTGTGGAGCCTCCTGAAAGTCAAACTGGAAGTTCTGAAAGAACAGAAAAAAAAGTGTGATGGACTCTACTGCAGTCTACTGTGTTCTGCTCTTATCTCCACTCCACTGTACCTCGTTGTAGAACGGACAGTTGGTGGATTTCTGAGTTGCAGTGTGTCTTTTCTGGTTTCCTACGCTGATGAAAACTGCTGGGTTGATGTTCACTCCAACCAGCTTCTGGGCCTCGAGGATGTTCACATTTACCTGTACACACACACACACACACACACACAATTCACATTTATGGTCTTTATAGTGTGTAATGATAGAGGACTGAGTGATATCCAGGTCTGTCTGTTGACTTTATCTAAAGCACATGTTGGTGTTAAACATAAGGCACAGGGGCGAGAACTGGCCTGACAAAAAGACTCAAATCTGGCCCACTGCAGTGTTTTGGACAATGTGAAGGAG